>NC_081530.1:25485002-25795002 GCF_030273125.1 Centropristis striata
CAAGTCAAGTCAAGTCATCACATGCATTCCTACCTGCTGCATGGCAACTTGTGGCTGAGCAGGCATGTGCTGCTGGGGATTGCGGACTCCTGCGGCATATTTGTACTGAGGGACTCCACGCACAGGGGCGGCTGCTGCAGCAGCAGCGGTGGCTGGTCGCGGGCCCATGGCTTGAGCTGCTGCAAGAGGAGCCAACAGAAACATAAACACCACGACAAGTAGCAGTCGTACAGTTGAACTGTATTTGATGTGCAGTTAGACTATTGATTGAGTGTAGGTGACTGACCAACGCGCTGGGCAGACATCATGCGAGGCACCTGGGAGGCCGGCCGCATGGCACCGAAGGTCTGAGGGCGTGGTCCTGAGGGACGCATGGCACCCGGCATGTTCTGGAAATCTATAAATGCACAAAAACAGAGGGGCTTCAAGTATAAATACAAACTTTTAATATTTTTACATTGCCTGAAGGCCACCGTAGGTTCTCCTACATGCTTGGGAAGGGAGGGGTGAGAGGAGGAGTATTCAGTTGGTTGCAATTTGCAACCTCACCACTAGATGTCACTAGATTCTACACACTGGTCCTCAAAAGTGTTTTTAAAAATCACAGTAATATACACAATGTTGGAAGGGGTGGGAGACTCACGTTGTGGCCGGACTCCTTGGGTGGCCCAGCGTGGACTCGGGCGGAGTTGGGCCATCTGTCCAGCAGCTGGGTAGTAAGCAGCACGGTTCTGGGCCTGAGGTATGGCTGCCATGAAGTAGCCAGAGGGCGGGGCTGGCTGGTAGGGGTTGATGACTGGGTTTGGCACTGCACGCACACTGGCCATGCGCTGCATGTACTGGTTGGTCAGGTGGGCTTGACGTTCCTCCTTCCGCTGGGCCAGGGCCACATACAATGGCTTGGTGGCTACAATACGACCGTTCATTTCTGTCACCGCTTTGGTGGCCTCCTCTGGCGACGAGAAGCAGACAAAGCCGAAACCTTTGCTGCGCCCGCCCTCCATCATAACCTGAGAGCAAGAGTCAAAAGAAACTACTGAGTGAATCTGGACACCAGTAAATGAAAACCGTTTCATCCACAAATGAATAACAGAAGAAAAGTAAACGGCTGAGGCCCTACCTTGGCACTGGTGATGGTGCCAAACGGTGTGAACTCCTTTCGAAGACGTTCATCGTCAATTCCATCATCAAGGTTCTTCACGTACAAGTTGACACCCTAAAAAATAACAAAAGTATTGTTAACTTATGTGTTTACATTAGTTTGGGCTAATCCATGCAAATGGAATGAAAATGTCCCCTTACTTTTTAATAAATGTATTTGTCTGTAATACATATTTATCCCCAGAATCCATGGAAGAAATGTGGGGCCCATGAATTACAAAAGTCACTGTTGCAGCTATTTTGGCCAGTGTAACCTACTAGCGAGGGACCACTGAATTTGACAAAGCTGCAGTCACTCAATATGCCAGACCAGACAATGACCGACGGCGCAGATAGGAAGCGGCTGTCAAACTATGACACATTATTTTGGTGCAAGAAGATGCTGTGAATGTGAAAAAGAAAATGGACCTGGTAGCGAGTCATGCGGTCTTGTTTCATTTGCTCGAATTTGCGCTTGAGCTCAGTCTGTCGCTCCACCTTCTTCTGGGCACGGCCAACATAGATGAGCTTGCCGTTGAACTCCTTCCCATTCATCTCGTCCACTGCCTATAGCACACAAGAAACTATGTCAACATCGGGGCACTAAATGGTGGACATTTCCAGGTGGTTGCAACAACTCTTACCTTCTGGGCGTCCTCATGCCTCTCAAAGCTGACAAACCCGAAGCCTCGAGACTTTCCGCTGTCATCTGTCATGACCCGGATACTCATGGCGTTTCCTAGACAACAGAAAGATTACCTTTAGTGACTATATATTACCCTATAATGTTTTTCTGCAGAGGATCAAAACACTTTATATGTATGAATGGGAGCAGACCAAGTCATTTTAAAGAGCTATAAAAAAAAAAAAATGGACCTGACTGACCGTATTTACTGAAGTATTCCCTCAGCTTCTCATCATCCATGTCTTCACCAAAGTTTTTAACGTAGACGTTGGTAAACTCCTTGGCGCGGGCGCCCAACTCAGCCTCGCGTTCTTTGCGAGATTTGAAGCGACCCACGAATCTGAAGTGGACATTTAGCAAAAATTTTAGAGACATCAACCACATTATTTATAGGAATAAAAAAGTTCTGCTCATCACAACTGCATAGCCAATTGTGAAGCCAGATCTTTAAGTAAAATGTACCAGTTACCTCAGTATCATCAAGCTCATTATACGTTTTTACACACCACCCAATTATATGCGTAATGCATGTAATAAAGCAGTTAATTTGCCACAAATCTATTTTGTGCATGTAAACGAAGTCACTGAATGAGATTACTGAATCAATATTCTGTTTGTTGGCCTTATTTTCCGAAAAATATACTAAGCTGGTACATAGTAAATTAAAATGAAGATTCCGTTAATATGCCTCTCTGCTCTTTGTGTACAACAACCACAGCAATGCACAGAGTTTACCGTAAATAGGAAAGAGGATGTGAGTCACAAACTGCGATAAATATCCCAGTTGAGTCTTTTTCTGAATATGGTGTATACATGTGCAAAAAAATGCTCCTAAAACCTGAATAATATCCTATGAGTCCTAATGGGAAAATGTTACATTCGGAATAATGCTGTATTCTGAATATCTAAATGTTTACACAAACTCTATCAATCGCAATATTGTCATATTTGAAATTTTAGTGCGCATGTTAATGTAGTCACTGACTTTCACTGCAAATGCTCAAGAATTATTGTGCAACCTTCAGTCAGACCCCTTGCAGTGTTAATAGAAGTCTTTTTTTTCTCCATTCCACACATTAGTATGCACCAGTTTAAAACTAATTAAAACATTCACTTACACTTTTCGGTCATTGAGCAGCATGCCATTCATTTTCTCAATGGCTCGTTCGGCTGCTTCCTGAGTCTCAAAATGCACAAAGCCGTAGCCTTTAGAGCCATTCTCGTCACAAACCACCTTAGAGAAAGAAAACACATGCTGCTTTTAAGCCACACACACAAACGCACATGCAGTATCTCAAACCTGAATAGACTGTTGGATCACACCTGATATATTAGTCTAGTCTATTAAACTAACTGATGTTCTTTGTATATTACTTTTTTTTTTACTTCAACTGTGTTACTGTTAAAACCCATTTCCCATCTCCATCTATTGCTTCCATTGGAAATATATATTTTTGAGCTGCTCTGGAAGAGGATGTATAGTTGATATTTTAATATTAATAGGAATACAGATCATTTGTTTCTGTTTTCTTTTGTCCTTAAACCTAAGAAACTGTTGGGGGGGGCTGAGACGCAGGTCTTTCACGTCTCTGTAGTGCAAACAACTCTAGGACATTTACAAGGCACACACATGCGAATGACGCCGTTCCCCTGATCCTTAACCATAACAATGACTGTTGACCACCCCCGTTTCATGTCAGGTAGGACAAGATTGGAGTGGGCCACTAGTCTTTACCTTGCATGACAGGATGTTGCCAAAGGCAGAGAAAGTGTCGTATAGAGCCTTGTTGTCAATTGACTTGTCAAGATTCTTGATGAAGATGTTTCCCACGCCGCTCTTTCTCAGTGACGGATCACGCTGCGACCACATGATGCGCACAGGTCGCCCCTTGATCACGTCAAAGTTCATGGTGTCCAGTGCACGCTCGGCTGAGGGAAGGAACACGAGAGGGAGTAGGGATTAGATTATTTAGTATACGTAAATATTTAAGTGCTGGATATGGCAGATGGGCTTGAGGGGGTTTCTAGTGCTTAAGGGTGACAGGGGAAACATAATAAAACTGTTAAAGTTTCTCCCCAGGCCATTTCTAAAGAAAAAGCTGGCCAACAGCACGTTGTCATGGTGTGAAAAGATATCTTCATCCATTAATGCCTGAAGTGTTCCATTCCTTTTTGTTCCTTGCTCCAGGGCAGTTTGACACTTGAGCTGAAACCAGATATTTTTTTGTCTTCTTCACTTAAAAACTTACATAAATGATTAATCAGTTAACTTTATCACTGGACCAATAAATCAGGATTAATTGGCAGTGGTATCGCCAATGACTAGAAATGTAAATAACTACAAATCAAGAAAGGAAGGAATAACAAATGAGTTACAGAAAACACAATACTGGGTGGGGTCACTTAACATAATAATATATACTGTGAGTTTCTAGAAACTGCCAGAATCTTGCCTCTCCATTCATAGTGTGTGAGTTATCCCTTTCACATCTCTCATCTAATTAAGCCACCATTGTTTATGGTTTAGAAGACTTTTAATGTGAAGGAGTCCCTTTACTGGCTTAATCTAAAAAATAAAAAAAAGACTAAAAAGAGAAAGCATCCTGTGTAGTGAGGTTTGAGGTTAAGAAAATGAACCATATCACATATATTAAAAAAACTTTACCATCAAATAAAATTTTAATAGGGATGTAATGCATGGATTTAGTGATCCATTCCCATTATCATGGCAAAAGTGAAGATAGATAGATAGAATAGATTTTTAATTTCTGAATTTATTTAAATGTAAAAGGATGGGCAAATGTTAAATGGGCAAATTATATTGTCTAACATTAATCATAGGCCCCTGAATTGAATCGTATCATACGGTGGCAGTGATATCAGCAAGTATTGTCCAATATGGAACTTGTGATTAACACACCTACTATACAGGATAACCCATAATACTTGCAATGTTAAGAGGCTATTGGTGCATAAACCTCAACAGAATACATCTTTCAAAACACAGAAACACACCCAGGAAAATCAGCAGGCATGCTCTTATCAGAGATGTGCAGAAAATGTTTTGTGGTGGAGGGTAGATATTTAGCTTCAGTGGAATGTAGGGTTGACACATTCTAACATTTTAGGAATACTATACATACTATATTGTCTTTAAAGTTAAAAACAGGGTTCGTACACTTTAGCAGTGGTCAAATTCAAGCATTATTCAAGGACTTTCAAGGTCAATTTTCATGCTTTTCTAGTGTCTTACAACTGTTGTAAATTGCATGTTTTAGATGAGTACTTACATACTAAAAGGGGGAGATTTCACTTAACCATACCAACAGCGATGGTATTACACTTTTAGGAGCAACAGTCTTCATTTCAGATAGGCTACTCATTATTTTTACATTGAACATGCAATTATCTATAGTCTATAGATGGATATAGTCAGATTGCAAGAGAAATACAGTAAGAACTTCAAGCATTTACAAGCACATTATCCCAAATCCCAGCACTTTTTAAACCTTGAAAATACAACATTTAAATTCAAGCATTTTCAAGCACCCGTACAAACCATGTAAATATCAATGTGAATATCACACCAAAATAGACTGGGAAGCATACTAAGAAGGTTGAATTGAACTTTTGTGTCAGCACTTTCGGCTTAACCGCTGGGGTGTTGTCCTGACTGAGGAGAGATAAAGAGGCATTGAGTATTCAGCTGGCAGCTCGCAGTCCACTGCTACATCACAGGGGTGGGCAGGGCAGGGCAGGGCAGGGCAGCTTTCTAGCTACGCCACTGCTGGGAGGTTCAACTGAGGAGACTCTACCGACAACATGTCGGCCGCAGTCACGTGTAGTGGAAAGAAGCTAGCTTTCACTTGTCACCGCCTGTCATGTTAAAACAGACATTTTTTACACATTTCTGTCGGTATTTTAATAAATTACTCACCGTCCGCTGGCTGTTGGAAGTTGACATAGGCGTATCCAAGGGAACGCCGGGTGATCATGTCCCTACAGACCCGGATAGAGAGGATGGCTCCGGCTGGGCTGAATTTCTCATACAGCATGGCCTCAGTCACATCTTGATGCAGATCCCCGACGTACAGGGAGGCCATGGGGTAACTGGGAGCGCTGGGATTCATTGTCGTTGACCGCGAAGGCTAGCAAGGTACTCGGACGAAGGCTGGATTTCTTAACGGAAAAAAGTTTTTCCCGACAGCCCAAGTGCTTCGTTCTCTAACGGTCACTGGCGTCACGTCAGTTCGGGGCTGAATGCTGATGGTAAACGTTAACAACCGTTTGCTTGTCGGTTGAAGGGTTTTTGACCAAAAATTACAAGATAAATATGTTAAAATGGCCCAACGTCGACTTCTAATGGAATTAAAACTGTCACTCAAATCTGACACACAATGATAAAAGAAAATAAACGTTACTTATCCTGCTTTTGAACCAGTAACTGAAACGTCGACTAGAAAAAAAAAACTGTCGTTCGATTTAAACGTTAGGCAGCCCCTTCTTATACGTTACCGTCCAGTCCTCGAATGTCTACTCCAGCTTCACCGTTGTTACAAAAAGAAAATAATGATTTTTTGGCTTTTTTATGTTTTGAATTTTTTTTGTATTTTTTATTTTTTTATAGAATGTGTGCCGAGCGAGCTCAGGAGCACACACGCACTCACACAGCACTGACAGCCGGGGTTTAGGGGGAGGAAATCATTGGGAAGTTGTTTAATATATACCAGTGGGCGCGTCATCGAAATGGACCAATCATCTTCCAGTGTGGTTTGAAAAAAGTCAGCAAAGGGGCGTCGACCACAACTGTACGCATGATGATGAAATCATGTAAAACGTATTGTTAAAGGCTGAAATTAACTTGTTATGCTGACCACAATAGCCAATTGTTACAGTGGAGCTGTTACGTGAATTACTCCGCAGTGGTCATATTAGGATCTACAGCACAGCGGCCCATAATCTTATGTATATCCATTCCTGCGGCTAAATAGCCACTATTACTAATGTCATGGGCTTGTCATGCCTTTGGTATGACGTTTTACTGCAACGCAACGCATGACATCCCTTGCTTGTTATTTGTGTATGGTCGTTCAGCAAATGCGATATGCTGGAATACATAACATACAAATCCTTCACATTGTAAATCTACCCTATACAGAAGTGTGATGTTCGGGCTTCATGCAGCATATGCTTTGATGTAACTCTGATGAGCCCTATCAGCTGTTATCAGGGTGAAAAATGAAAGACAGAGCCACATTACTCACTTTACTAGATTTATCTGTGTCTTTAAATACCATTGATCAGAGTTAAATTGCTACAAGTGTCACTGAATCTGATTGAAGACTTGCCCCTTGATATTGTGATAGATTTAACACTTGCTTAGACGTTTTGAAGTAGCAGTTGCTGCGGTCTGCGTGGCTGTGAAGAGGAATATATTAGACTTTGACATATTATGCAAAAATCAAATCAAGAGACTTGACCTTGTCATCGTCTGTCATTTGAGTTAGACTTGGTCTGTAGCTAGATTTTGTCTCAGTCAGGTCGGACAAATCATTTCTAAGTTTTATTTATAGATAGATTCTAAGATTTGTCAATCAAGCCTAAAATGAACAGATGTCACACCTAAATGCACCACAACATGGTTTTAAAGCCATTTCCATCTACAGAGGGCAGTGTTGTCAGTGAAAAGCTCAGATCTGTCCAAATTCACACATAACTCTGCAGCCCCCCTTTGGATGCTTTAGGTTTTAATTCACCAGAACAAAGGGAGGTGATGGATACAGTATTTTATCTCATGGATCGTACAGTAGTAAGTCACATCAGTGTCTTTTTATCAGCTAGAAGTCTTTGTGTGTAGGTTTAATATTCCCTTATTAGTCCCACAATGAGAAATTCAACCTCTGCCTTTAACCCATCCTTTTTGACACACCAGTGAATACACCACGTGTAGTGCTTATTCAAACTGGGGACCCTCTGGTTACAAGCCTGATTCCTAACTTATAAACCATGGATTATTCTTTGCAAAGAATAATCAGGGTATTTGCAATCAAAGCTGTAATTGCTTTATCACCTCCTGGATTGTGGTCTTGAGTTTGGATTGAGTTTTTGCTCCGATTGACAAGTGGATACATGGGGCCTTTTTGTGCCAATATGAGAATAATTGGGATGAGCAAGTACACAATTATCTGTTGAACCAACAAAAAAAATGTATGTGTACTCAAAGTGTGGAACCTGACATTAAGCCCCACATCTATATGGATTGATCATTAGTTGCTGCATTTATCAATTCTTTACAAAAATATTTTAACAAGCGACTGAGAACTGAGCATTAGATGAACGTTTTTGATAACAAAATTACTATTTACAGATCACAGCTACCAAATGAGGTTTTTCATTCCTCAGTAGTGTTAATTTATACTGATAATACTAATAAAAAAGTACATCATCTGGACCATACTGGTTTGATCTGAGCACTTGGCTCAACCCTATAGAATACATCAAATTTTAATGTTAAATGCTAGAAATCAAAGTACTACATTTCTATCTAGATTTTGTTTGAGGTCACTCCCAAACAGCCACTTCACCTGAATGTGATGGGTCCTCATTTCTTAGCTGTAACGTGGGTACCTTCTCAGATCACTGTGGGGAGGACAATTGTGGAAGACTGAGCCGATGACAGCTTCTCATATGCATAAATATATTACATTGTAAAAAATATATATGTACAGAGGGCAAACAAACACATTGAGCACAGCACACTTGATTTTAATGTTTTAATTCCACTTACATGAAAGCACATAACCAAATAACGTACTCCGAGTGTAACTTGCAAATCCTGAACCCCACGTCCCATATTTTTAAAAATCAAGATACTGTAATTAGAGGAAACTGGCACTACTTTGTGACTACTTAATGGTCAGCTTTCTACCAAGTTACTTTAATAATCAGTTTATATTTAGCATGGTTTTAGTTTGTCTTTTTCCATAACGCCATTCCAAGGAAGGTAAATGTTACTGTAAACCACCTGGTTCAAGCTAAATCCTAAGCAAAAACTGCCAGTTTCAAAGCACGGCTAACCCTCACACCATACTACTGAGAACCACATACATTCCAGGAGTCAAATCAAGAGTCAAAGGGAATAAAATACACACAAAAAAAAAAGAAATTACCAAAACACCTGAATAGAAAAGAGTAGAAAGCCACATATAAGCATATGGCAAAAGTATCCTCTGCACTGCTGAAAAGATAAAATATCAAAAAATTACAGTATCGAGCCATTGTGTCAAGTTGTTCACTTTATCTTCGGCTGTCTATACCTTGTCATGCGTTATGGAAAATTGCAGGAAATCATAGTCTACACATTTCACTGAGAGTGAAAAGATGTCAGTAAAATGGAATGTAATCCTCTCAACAAATACAGTTTTCGCAAGTGGCCATTCATACAGAAAACCTTTCCTACGCCCGAATGCACATAGAACCCACTGAGCCATGACACATGTACCATCCATAAAAACACTACCTGCTACACTGGACACTGACATGGCATGATGGATACGAACAATATGGTAGTAGATCTTTACCAAAGTGTATGCTGCCATCTATATGATCATTGCTATTGTCAGGTGAGATCTAAAATTTGGTGAATTCAGACCACTGTGACCAGTTCTTTTTTTTTAAGTTTTTTTTTTAGTTTTTTTGTACAGTTTACGTGATTTTTGTAAACCCAAGTGTCACAAAGATTGTAAATGTTGAGTTCAAGTAAAAACATACAAATTATCAAAGTTACAGTTAGAGGTTTTTTTTGTTTCCTGCAACAGCAGCAGTTTGCTACAGTGAATAAGGTTAAAGAACGTGGGGCTGATTTGGATCTAAAGGAGGGATTTCATCTGGACTAAACCATTGACAATAAAAATAAAAAAATAAACATCCACTGGTTGACACAATGAGTAATGGTCAAAAGAAACAAACAAAAAAACAGATCTAATCCATTCTCTTCTCTGTGGAGGTGCTCACACAATTAATACACACACTTCAATGTATCTGCACACACATACTGTACTTTCCACATTGTGAGTAGAGTGTAAACATACATATCTGTGCATGTATGTGCACACACAACCACACACACACAACTAAGGCTGGTGAGAGGTAAAAAATGTGTGTTTTTCTTGTTTTTTTGAAGTTCAGTTCTTCTCCGCTACCTGCTCCTGCTCCGCCTGCGGTGGCGGCTGCTCCGTCTCCTCTGGGTCTTGGTCTGCCCCCTGGGATTCTGATGTCCACAGCTGCAATAAAGTAAAGGATACTAGAATTAGTGTGTGCTAAAAAAATGTTTCATCTGAAATATTTAGTGGAGTCTGATGAGAAATGGGGTTGGGTGATGTCAACCGAATCGGCATATCACATTTCAAATCGTAAAGAACAGAGAATTCAACAATTTCCTAATCCTTTTTCGACATGTATTCCATTGAAAAATGTACAAAGACAATATATTTAATGTTCAAAAAAAGTTGGGATGTTGTGTAAATGTGTTTGTTTACAAAAACAAACATGAGCTTGGACTCAAGGTTGTATGTTGGAAATTCGTTTTTTTAAGATTTTTTTTTGGCCATTTTCAAGGCTTTATTGATAGTGAGAAACAGAGTGAAAGGGGGAGACAGAGGGGGAAGACATGCGGGAAAGGGCTCCGAGTCGGATTCGAACCCGGGCCGCCCGCTCACGAGGCGCTCTACCAGGTGTGCCACCGGGGCGCCCCGGAAGTTAGTTTTAAGTGATTTTAAGCCCATTCACGGCCCACCCTCACATACTAATCTGGTCTTTTATGCTACCTTTCAATCATGATCTGCTGGTCCGATCAGTTTAATATTTACCTGCCCAACATATTATGAAAAATGTATGAGTTTATCACCTGACCCAAACTTTATGGAATATAGTGGCAGAATTGTCTCGAATGAAGACTGAGACAGAGCGCTTTTAAATCACAATGTCAACCATCAGCTATGGATGATGGCATCATCCATCAGCCCAAGCCCTAATGAGTAATGTGACACTCAACCAAACCAGTACAGAGACAAGGGAGAGCAGAAAGTGAAAGTATAAGACACAGCTGACATGCAGGTAGACGAAGATGAGACACTCACTGTCAGATTGTCACGGAGCAGCTGCATGATCAAGGTGCTGTCTTTGTAGGAGTCACTGCTGAGGGAGTCCAGCATGGAGATGGCCTCATCAAATGCCTGGAGGAGACAGAGAAGGCCATTAGCGCCTCAAATAACACAGTGTGCATGATTCCAAAAGAGATGATGAGAAATGGAAAGGCATAAACTTAAAAGACAATAGAAAAAAAATCCAGCAAAAAGCAAAGATGAAAGTGAACATTTCTGCTCTGTGTGATGACATTTTTATGGCGAAATACAATATCTAGTTTCTCAACCGGAAGAGCTTTTTCATATTTGGAAGAACCCCCCGTTTTTTTTGTGTCTGTGGTGTAAAGCCTGATTTCCACCGGGCGCGTTACTGCAGCGTAACGTCAGCGTCGCGTATGACGTTGCAAATAGGTAACACTCTAATCAATGAGAGCATTTCCACCGGGCGCGTAGCGTAACGTTACTGCAGCGTCTTGTCAACGTCTCTACGCGAGCATTAGGTAGGACTTCTATTTCTCCGCGAGAAGCTGCCAAATCGCGTGAATCTCAACAGAGCAGATCGCACCAGACAGGAAGTCTGACTCAGAATCAGCGTAAAACACTTCCGCCCCTTTCAAAATAAAACACAATACGCAGTTCATGCAGCCTAAAACTACTTCACATCAACATTATGTTATGACCGGGGCACCAGATCGGCAATCAATCAATCAAAGGGTCTCAGAGGATCGGCGACACGGACGACAAGAGACTGATTGTTGAAGTGGAACATCATACAATCATTTATGACATAACATATTGTTTTTATAAGGATAGATGGTCAGATCAACATATCTTTCACCTCAGAGAAGCAAAGTAAGTTGGTTTTTGTTGTTGTTGTTTACTTTATACACACAGTTTATCCATAGACTGTATAAATAGAGTTTAAAGTTTATCGCGGGATCTTGCGGTCTCCCGTATGGTCAGGATTATCGCGTGATCTCGTTATCTCGCGTGTATACGGCCGGCTCGCTAAGCTGACGTGCTGCTGCAGTAACGCGCCCGGTGTGAATTGACAGACGCAGCAAAAACGCTGTGGAGACGTGCTGCTGCTGTAACGCGTCCGGTGGAAATCCCCAGTAAGAATTACGACAATCGTCGTTCCAGGGTTTGTACAGTTTAAAATAAAGCACTATCAAGTACCTTAACAAAAAAATTCCGGACTTTCGAAGCCTTTAAAACCACATCTACTACCTACTAATGTAGGTCAATAATGACAACTATAACTTGTGGCATCGCAAAGTAAGTAATGTTTCCATTGCTGAGCACTTTGTTGTACATATTTTCATCTTTGTTGTTAAATTCTGTAAAATTGACTCCACCATAAAATGAATAAATTCGTGATTCCTGCTTTTTGCTGTTTTACAGGTGTTTTTATTCTTCAGTTAAGGATATCATGATGTATTGTCGATGATTGTTTGCTATGCATCAAGTATCGCTGTATTGTAAAACCACAATTATTAGAGCTGTTAAAAATGATCAATTACTAGATGCATCATGATTCTCAAAAGATGATGAATCGATGCAGAGAAGTCAATATTCTAAAATTTAGGTCGAGTCCCCACAGCGTAATACGCTTTTTCGTGTACATGTGACCACACTTCCCTATACTGTACATCCAAGACAATAATAAAATAAAGCTATGGTCTAGTGTTTAGACCCCGCTACAGTGTGACATCACACGCATTTTACATTGTGTCTGAACAGCATGTGAGCAAGTCTATTTTGTTTGCCCTGCAATGGCAGTTAGGGCTGTGACGATAACTGCTTCACTGTAACACTGCAGTCATGTGACGCAACAGTGGTGATGAAGTCATCACTGTTCTCAGAGCAATTTTTCTGTTGGGTCAATCTGCTGTTATTCCAGTTTGCAATTCGATTGATTCGAATCAAGCTTTCACACTCTACTTCACAATGGCAGCTGTTTTGTTTATTTGGACAGTTTTATTTTGCATATTTAATGGTCTGCCTCAAAGGATTGTCATGACGGCACACGGTGGAATCCAGTGTGAGCCACAGCTCAGTGCTAAAAGAAATTGTGGAGATCATAGACCGTGTATAATACAGTCTGGATACACTGGAGACAGGCCTTGCAATGTTAGAGTACCCAAGATACAAAAGAGTCTGTTGTTGAGTTTGTACAGTGGGCGGTGACAGCAGAGGCATTATCCGTTAACAGCAAAACTGCCAGGATATGTTGCTTTTCACCGTGGTGAGGGAAAAAAAATCCACATTGGCACAGCCCTAGGGCCAGTTGCCCTGTAATATGAAGTCTGGACGCCCCAACTAGATCTCAGCCGACATGAGTCTTTCAGAGACTGTAGCAGACTTCTAAAGCTAGATCATGCAGAGAAATAAAATTTTTTTTATATTTTTGATTGATCAAGACATTGATAATGGTTTCACAATGATATTATATTCACTTTGTTGTAGGTAACATATCAGTTGGTATTGTCTCGTGGTTACTCTGATGTCAATCCCGACTTCTAATTATGCAGAGGGATGTCATCAACCCTTTCAAGTGTTTTTGTAGTTTTCAGACACAGAACTGCCCGGTTTAGAAAAAAAAAGGCTTTGCATGTTTTATGTCATCCAATCAGCCTTTATAGAGACCACCATTCAAACAGTTTAGATCGGCTGATGAAAATTAGTAACTGATCAAACAGAGCAACCTTACAAATGGAAATAGGACCATAAAGAAACAGAAGTAAAATGTGAGAAGAGTGTTGGTTCTCACCGATTTGGCCAATTGGCAGGCTTGCTCAGGTGAGTTGCGGATCTCGTAGTAGAAGACAGAGAAGTTAAGAGCAAGGCCCAGACGGATGGGATGTGTAGGCGGCATTTCTTTGTTGCTGATTTCGAGGGCCTGCTGGTATGCGTCTTGTGACTCTCCTATGGTTTCTGCACACAAGAGACCAATGAGGCTTTTTTAATGCACTGAAAAACAGAGTGTAAACAATGACTTAAAGAAATGTTCTACCCTTGTCAACTAAAAGAAGTTATTGGATAGACTGATGTTTTTTTTATAGGACAGAAACTATTAACTATAGAAACTCCCTACAGTTTAAGTCTATTATATAAACAAGAAAGGGTCCAACTAAAGAAATACTCAATCACTGTCACTTAGAGAAAAATAATATACGTGAGGGGCTCTTTGTTACAGTAGTAACAAACACAGTGAAGACAGTGAAGCATGGTGGTGCGGCATCATGATATGGGCATGTTTCTCCTACTATGGTGTTGGGCCTATTTATCTCATAACAGGGATCATGGATCAGTTTGCATATGTCAAAATACTTGAAGAGGTCATGTTGCCTTATGCTGAAGAGGACATGCCCTTGAAATGGGTGTTTCAACAAGACAATGACCCCACAACACTAGTAGAAACACTAGTAAACCAGCAAAATCTTGGTTCCAAACCAACATTGATGTTATGGAGTGGCCAGCCCAATTCCCGGAACTTAATCCAATTGAGAACTTGTGGGGTGACATTAAAAATGCTGTTTCTGAAGCAAAACCAAGAAATGTAAATTGTGAATGTTGTTAAAGAATCTTGGAGTGGAATAACAGCTTAAAGGTACCACAAGTTGGTTGACTCCATGCCACACAGATGTGAAGCAGTTATAAAAAACTGTGGTCATACAACTAAATATTAGTTTAGTGATTCACTGGACTGCTAAATCTTAAAGCTAAAGTTTTACAAAATAGTTGTGTTTATAAAGTCAACGCAGACACTGCTATATTTTTGAACACACCCCTTTCAACTAATAGCCCAATTGTTGGTTTTCTGAGAATCTACTGCACCTACTGGTACCTTGTTTGCCATGTAGCAATAAAAAAATATACTAAAAACCTGGATTAATCTGGTTAGTCACATTGGACTGCTATGATATTGAACACTACTGTATGTGTTGAGAACATCTGCATACAGGATTTTCTCTTTTTTTTGGATTGGAAAACCATCATTTCAATTATTTATTCATGAATAAATTAATTTTAGAGGATGTACTTATTGACTGGTTTGTTTTTGTTTTGTCCTTTTTGATTTGAACAATTTTATAATGGATTCATATTTTGTATTTTTTTATAATTCCCCTATTTATTGTGAATTCAAGAATCAAATAATTAAATAATAATGTCTTTGCAATGATTGCATTTTTAAACTTGGCATTGGTCTTTTTTAACTGCTGCTTTTAGCATTTTATTTTGTATCATCTACGTTTTAATTTGGTTGGTATGACAATTTTAAAAAAAAACAACTTGAAATAGATTTGTATATAATAATTATTAAACAAATTTATTTTTGACTTATTTTACATTCCTGAGTAAATAAATTCCTTTATTACCATTTCCATAACTGTATGAATCACAACTTAATCTAAAATTGAGAAGGGAAAAAAAACAAACAAAAAAAAAAAACGATGAAACTCTTAATATGCCTTGTGGCAAACCAACACCCTGGCGCTGCTACTGTTGCCATGACAACCCAGCAGCAGTCCTCGCCTGTATTTCAGCTGACAGTTGTAGGTCAAGGATGGGGAGGGTGTCAGTATTCTGGCCACAAACCACACCTGAAACACGTCCGGTCTCCTCATCTTAAAGGACTTTTAAGGGCCATTAATCAACGCGCATTACACTGCCACAAAAACAAAAGGTCTGGATCATGTGCAGTGTTTTCAGCAGTAGGTGGCACCATTTAAATTTGTGTTGTTGCATGAACCCTCAGCATAACCTCTCTGTGCTGTGTGATGCAGGACAGGTGGATGCTGAGGCTAATAGTGACCCTCTAAACTGACTGTAGCTGTGTTGATTTAAAGAGAAAGTAATAAGTTAAAGTGTTGCATTACAGAACAACTGTCTGTGGGAAGAAACGGAAAACGCTTCTTCATCTTTTTGTTTTTTCTGGCAGAGTGGAAACAGCTAATCAGTCATGGGAGTTTAGCGTTCACTACAGCAGAACTCATTTGGAAAAAGCTTCTCCATCTCCCGTTTAACTCATTCTCTTTTGAAAAAGACAAATACCACCTTCAAGGTTTTTGTCACGCAAATCTTCAAAATGTGCAAAGCAATGTGTTGATGAAAATACTGTTAGGGGACAGCAAAGGTGTGCTTCACTTACTTTCCTTTTTGTCTCCACTGGCAACCTCAGCCAGGTAGCGGTAGTAGTCTCCCTTCATCTTCAGGTAGAAGACTTTGCTGTCAGGTGGCGTAGCCCCTGGAATCAGGTGAGTACTGAGCAGTTCCTGCAAGTGTTGAAATGTTTGGAACTCAACAAAATACTTCACTACCAGTCAGTCAATACATAAGTAAACCAAAAAGAAATTGAAATCTGGCTGCCAACATGTGGGCAATGGTGTGCAGAGCAACAGAACCAGTTTGCTTTGCCTTGTAATTAACAGAGGGTGTATCCTAGTGCTCTTTTGAAGTACTTACGTGGCTTTTTATTTTATTAGAAAGGTTAGTGTTAAGAAATAAATAGAATACGCCACATTAAACAGAACAAGTTAATCTACAGGCAGTTCAATCTTTTTTTGTCAGTCAAGCAGACAGACTGAATTGAGTCATAGAAACCTATTATAAATGATGCACTTCACCAGCTGAACTTTTTGTATTAGTCTCCATAGTCCAACTTAAATGATTGCAATTGTGTCGACAACTGTAAAGAGATCTTTAACAATGAAACATGTACAAAAAAAACTTTTGCTGGAGCTGCCGAACCTAAAAGTAAATTATTGTGAAACGGAGTAAAGTGCCATACAGTGTCATTATATGTGAGAGAAGGCGGACATCTCTACAGCCAATATCTCCATTACATCTATATTGATAATTAGCCCTACAGGTAAGAGTATCTTGTCTTCCAAAACCCCAAGTACTATAGAGTACAGTACACTTTACACTTCCTCCTTTAGATCCCAACTATACTGACACAGGCACCACAGCCAACCAATAGGTAGTGTTATGAAAATGAAACGATCCCTCACTGACTGTCCGTTCAAGGTCCTCTTATGATTGCGTTGATTCATGATTCAGCCAATACTTTTCTGTTATCAGCCATGGCCAAAATAAACACTACTGCTAATAAGTACGTTGTAGAAATCACAGTTTAAAAAAGGAAGGGAAAAAAGCCATCATCTGGATTAATAATATAATAGCTAGGTTTATTTCCTCACTTTCTCAAAGAGCTACATCTGGATGACTGCCAGTACATAACTATAATAGATCTTTTAAAATTTAATTTAAATAATTGGACCAAAAGTATGTCAAAATACAACTACATCATGATGCAGATGTACAATAAGTCTGAAACCATGCTTTACCAGGTCTGTTGCAAGGCCACAAGCAAACAACTTTTAAAATGCAATGCAGTTTGATTCTGTGTTGTGTGGCCCAGTACACAGGCACATGAGTATTAAATTTACTTGTGCCTGCATATCCAGGAAAGCAATTACAATGTCAAACACAGACCCTAGAAATGATTTGCAAAAATATACCTTTCATAGTTTAAAGAAAATCTCACCAGCAAATACCAAAAAGAGTAACTGACTTTGTTTGCATTTTGGGCTGTTTTAATTTATGATGCCAATCTCTAGAGAAAGTGCTTTATGGGAGAAATTAGCTGCAGTATCCCTTTAGCCACCGAGTCTAATTGGCTGCAAAACTGAGTGCCTGCAACTTATCCAGCTCTATTAACAGATCCACATCCTGGCCAGGAGAAAAGCACTGCAGCTAAGGACTGAATGCATTTATCCACATGATGCATGCAGAGAACAAAAATATGTTAACAAAAAGATATAAAATGAAAACTTCTAAATGGTTTAAGATGGAATTACTTCTTGGTTTCACTAAATATTGAATCAAGTGGCAACCTCTAGTGCTGGAAAGTGAAGCAAATACGGGTGTCATACGAGTGCCAAAAAATGCAATTCCTCAACTGGCCACTAGAGGCTGGCTCCATAAGCATGTCATTCCCCTCTTACAAAAAAATGGTTTTGATCCCTATATCAAACATTCATATTCATGACAACTGTAAGTTGAGTTATTTTCTATATAACTACCTATTTAAATTATACCAAGTTATGCAAAATTAAGGCGTGTGAGTGACAGGTGGCTGGCCTCACAGGCTGCTTGCCGTTCACTCCTAATCCACCTCTTTTTTTTTTCCAGATTACTAGGTAGCTAGAAGGAGTCAGCCGATGGCGATAGCCAGGGCCACTCACTATGTCCATGATGGAAATACATGCTCTTCTAACTAGTTTTTACTGTTGATTTCAATGCAGCAGCATTTGAGCTTTTGTTAACAAAGTGGAGTACCTCTTTTGAACACTTGCTTCTCCCCTTTTCACCCTCCCTCTGCCAACTCTTTCAGTTCTCATGATAAAACAGCTTCCGCCTCTATGACACCTTTCGCGTCTCTGCATCCATCATCCATCCATCCACCTCAATTCAAGTTTTACCTATCCACCCTCTTCATTATCTCTGCTTCTTACCAATACTTGCTGGCAGATTTCATTCAGCTCAGTCTCAATCTTCTCTTTGTACTCTTTAGCAAATGCGGCCTTCTTGGGATCGTCAGACTTGTCTTCCATGCTGGACAGCACTCTCCAGGAGGACCTCCTCGCCCCGACCACATTCTTGTAGGCAACTGAAAGCAGGTTGCGCTCCTCGTTGCTAAGCTCACTGCCCTGCTCTGTGACAGCCTTCATGGCTGCCGCCATGTCCTCATAGCGCTCAGCCTGCTCGGCCAGTTTGGCTTTCTGTACATGCTCTTCCTTGTCTGTCATGGCTCCGGTGTGGGCTGAGGAAGGAAGGACAGGGGGGGGGGGGGGGTCGGACAAAACAAAAGGGGACAGGAGACGGATTAGGAAGGCATAGGAGAGAGTGTTGGGGGAGGGCAGGAACAAGGAGAGAAAAGGGAGCAACATAGTGGGGAAAGGGGGAGGGATTTGATCATTTAACTTGAATGAAGGAGCACTCTAGTGCATGTAAACACTTTGTCAGTCCTGTGTAGCCTGATTTCTCAGGGAAACCTGGTTTGTAGTATTCATGTAAATGTACAGACGTATGCATTTAGAAAAACAATCAGTTGACAGGGAGGAAATACTTTTACTACTCTCTAGTTAGAGAATATGACATTGAAAATCCAAAAAACAAAGCATTTGGTTAAAATATAACTTGCATTACATTAAGCATCACAATAATTCCCACCATAGTTCAAATTGTAATTCAGTCTCTCACAATGATTGGAATTTTTTTTACTAGTATGGGCGTCTTGGGCGTGTTCAGATCAGCTTCTTTTTAAAGCAGTTTTTGGATTTCAACCAGCTTGACTCATCTGTACTCAGTCTCGCACAAACTTGATTCACACTGGTGACTAAAAGGCTTGGCACCAAAGTCACAAGAGAATGTGGTTGTACGTCAGGGATGTGAACAGTCACCAAATTCGCAATTTGCTGTGACTTTAGATTTTAAGGTCACAATTTTATTCGTTTTTTTATTTAAAAACTCTTTCCCCTTGCACTGACTACTGTCCTGTCATCATGTGAATATCAAGTCAGGATTTGTTAAAACAAGGACATCAACAACCCCCCTATGTACAGAGGTTTTACTTCAGGAGAAGATCGATTAATTTTAAAATAAATATTTGCAAAGTAGTTTGATTACCAAAGACTTTGAACAAAGTTTGGTCAATGAAGGGCCACTATACTGAAATTAGAAAGCACTTTTTGTATTTCATAAACCATCCTTTTCATTATTTAAAGACGTTTTCTTTACAAAAGCCACATATCCACCTGATTAATCTGTAGATTACTTCTGGATTCATAGTTTGGGCTGTGAAGGTAAAATGCAATACAATACATGTGTGTTTATTTTCTTTACCACGTAAAGGATGATGTACAAAATTGTATTTCTTGATAATGATATATCTCAGCATATAGCATGTTCTGTGGTAATTGAATAAATAAAATGCTCGATATGAAATAACCACATGGTAAATCATATCTTTGTATACTCTATGAAAGACAAAAAGCGGCTTTATAGTTTGCTTCAACTTCTCTCTGCTGTGCAGGAATGAGAGCGTAAAGTGTTGCCATAAAACAGTTTGTCCACTAGTTTTATGACACTTAAAATAAACAAATAATATATACAATAAACATATTTATATTGTTTTGACAATATTCATTGTCACTGAATCCAGCCCTAATAGAAAAGAGAACAATATCCATCACAATATCATGAAAAAGATATCAGACCTATATGTAGGGCCCAATTGATAAAGGATTTTGAGGCCAATGTTGATTTTGGATCGGAAAAGTTCACCAATTACCAATATGGGAGCCGATATAATGAATTTTTGAACTGAAATTTAAAAAAAATGACCATTCAATGTGGCTATTGCACCAAAGTGACCATGTACCTGTGATCTGAAGAATGTTCAAAGAAATTACTTTCTAAAAGAATATTTAACAATACAACACATGATTATACATTATACATGCAATGCATGACATTGTTAACTACAACACCATATAAGTAGTCCCACACCCGACTGCCTGTTCACTGTCACTTTTCAGCTATATTTAGCTGATTGTGGAAAGAAAGAGGGTTAATCGCATATTGGACAACATAAACGTCAATACTGAGAGATACCAATATAAGAGGCCAGTATCATCAGACCATTAGAAAGGCCATGCTCCACCCAAAACTTCTGTGAACCATCATGTGTGATTCACAAAAGTAGTTTGTATTATTAAGCTTGCATTTAGCATTTCTGCTTGATGAATGAAAAAAGATTCAACTTAAAGCTTTTCAAAGCAATACACTTTCGGTCAATCGATTACTTAATTGTCAGATGTTACATAATTAACAATAACAATAAGTTATTGGCCTTAAACGAGGTTAAACACAGGACACAAATACTATAATTAAAAGGCAGTCTTATAATAATTCAGGTCAAACATATTGTATTGAGACCCCAGATGATACCTAATTCACAACCAATTTTTCATGAGTAAGACATTTTACAATTCCCATGATTCCTCTCAGGAGAGCTGCAGGGTTGTTGCTGTGTACAAACAATAAACTAATATTGCAGATTGCTTACCAGCTGCCTCGTAGAAACGCAGAAACACCAAAGACACCAGCACTTCAAAAAATCTCACGATCAGTGAGTCAGATTTGCCTACACGCAGACACCTGCACCCTGCTGAGGAATGTCGGCCACCCAGTTTCACGTCACACACACACACACACACAGGCGTGCACACGCGCGCACACACACACACCTGCCCACCGAGCTTGTACTGTGTGTGGCAAGGATACAAACCTCGAAAAGCAGCTTTCCTGTATGATATGATGTAATATTATTAATGTGCAAGGTGAAAATGGTGGATGGAGAGATAAGCCGTCATAATGGTGTCACAGAGTCAGATGAACTGGAATGAAAGGAGGCGAGCTTAGTTCAGTCCACAGTAAACGCCCTTTTTCGCTTCCCGGAAAACAACCCAGAGCTTTAGGGTGTGGGAGCATTAAACATTCATTTCAGCTTGCTTCATTCACTAAAAGCCAATGTGGAATATAAGAGAAAGCTGCCCTCCTAAACGCAGCGAGGTAAAAGAAAAAGATGGGTTAAAGAGCTTCCCATTCAGAGAGCGCCGAACAATGACTGAGCAGCGGCGCATCACTCGCTTCCTCCTCACAGCGCCAGCAGCCAACGGCTCTAGCGCGGTTAAAATAACGAGCCACGGAAGCTCACGGTGCAAATGCAACGATTTCCCGTCGAAAATACCGCCAATGATCGGTAGTAAAAATAAAATGTGTACTGACCTGTGAGTGTCGTTGAGATGATGTGGTCTGATTCCCGGCCGCACAGCTGATGATCTCTCCCGCTCATCCACGGGGTTTCCCTCCAACCAGAGACAAAGCAGCAGGGTCGCACCGGGGCTGGTGACGTCAGACTCCGGTTGCTAGGGCGACCGAATTCAGAGGCAAATTTTTTAAAGCCGTGGAAACATCAGCCAGTGAACGGGATTTATTTGTTTTTCTTAACACATAAAACACTTAACATATGAAAAATAACTAACATATTTTGGTCATAAGTCAAACATAGGGCAGTTTCATGCCCCCTCAGTAGTTCAGTCACCATCCCTGTTTATCTAGTTCAGGGATGGGCAACATAAATGCTAGAGGGGGCCACAATTTTCATGGACACTACCACTTATAGCATTGGTTCTCAACCTTGGGGTCGGGACCCCAATTGGGGTCGCGAGATGATTTCTGGGGGTCGCCAAATAATTTTGGAAGTCAGCTCTGTCTCCACTGTGTTAAAGTGTTCATGTGTTAATGTGTCTTAGTCTTTTTGGTCAATTTGTGTCTTTTTTTGTAATTTTGTGTCTTTTTTTGGTAATTGTGTGTCTTTTTTTGTGATTTTGTGTCTTTTTTTTGTGATTTTGTGTCTTTTTTTTTGTGATTTTGTGACTTTTTTGTTGATTTTGTGTCTTTTTTGATCATTTGGTGGTCAATTTGCGTCTTTTTTTGGTCATTTTGTTTCCTTTTTTTGGTTGTTTTGTGTCTTTTTTGATCATTTTGTTTCTTTTTTTGGTCATTTTGTGTTTTTTTTTTGGTCATTTTGTGTCTTTTTTGGGTGATCTGAACTGTGCGTGTGAGATTGTGTTCAGTGAGCGGGGGCCGCGGACAACATGCATGTTAAATTGGGGGTCGCGACTCAAAAAGGTTGAGAACTACTGACTTATAGGACCATGCACTTAACCAGATATGATGAAACTGCAACTTTAAATATGTTTACAGTGCAGTAACATAACACATTTCATGCTCAAGTGCATGTATAACATTATAAATAGGAATACAAAAGGTTTAAAGCAAATAAAAAAATAATCACTTACTGTGATTTTTTTTCAGTGCAAGAACAGCAGACCAACATTAATTGCAATAATTAATTTTGTGCATTTTTACACTGCACTTTTAAGATTTCATCCTCAAATGAATGTAGTACTGAAGGCCACTTCAAGTGAGGGTGTGGGCAGTATGCGGCCCCCAGGACTCCAGTTGCCCATCCCTGTTTATCTAGTTGTACTGGTCTTACAAATAAACACTATACCCTGCTTTCACTTCCATTACTCCCTCAATCACACATTAAGCCCATCCCTTCACTTGTTTTACAGGGAAAAAAATTGTTAAGTCTGTATATTTTTTAGATTTTGTATGTATTTTTTGTGTCTGTAATTGTGTCCGTACAATTTTAAAATGTTCATCATTTCAACACAAGTACAGTTCAACTTAGAGATTCATAAAATTACATTTGTTTAAAATTATATTTCTCTCATGTCTGTTCTAGATAAGAACCAAGAGGTACTACACGTAATAGAGTCAGTTGAGATTATTTTACATAACAAAAAAATGTACGTAACATGTTCAAATGATATCTCCTCTCCTATTATTATAGAAACAAATCTGATAAATCTGCAACATAATTTATAATTTATTTTTATACATTAATTTATTTATACATAATTATATTATTTATATCCTATATATTATAGCATGACTAATATATCAGTTGACCGTTTTTATTGGCATAATGATAGCCTATCTAACTGCATCTGCGTATATCTCCATGTGTCCAATATATGCAGCTTTGAAAACTTTTTCTTACACATTTGATGCAGAAAAAAATACCTGCCGTGATTTAGAAATGGTGTTATATAGCTTTCTTAATTTTTTTTAAATTATTCATCCTAGATTTGATGATGATCAGCAATTGACTGATACTAGATATTCATTATGTTAATTTTTTTAATATATTCTTTATTTTCTGTTATAATTTCTAGATTTGTTTGGCAATGTACTACAATGCATGCAGAATATTTTTTTGGAGTTCTGACTGATTGTATTTTTCAGAACCCTGGGTTGTTTTTCCTGAAAAGAAAAAATAGATTTTTTTAAAAAGGAGAAAAAAAGTAGATAAACAGGAAGGTAAACCAGGCACCTGGAGAAGTGGAACTATCAAAAAGCCTAAAGTGATGGAAACATGTTTTCTTTTTAAAGTAAAAAAAACCCCCACAGTGTTCCTTATCGTCAGTACAGTGAGTGCTCTCTTGCTTCGGTTGTTTTCATCTCTTCAAACTGAAATACGTGTCTGAAAATAGATGATCTATCGCCGGTGGGAGTCTAATTAATTCCTTCACCTAATTAATCCAGCTAATTCATTTTGTGCAAGTGCTCCTCTTTTGCCTGTCAGTCCATCTGTGCTTGAATCAAAACAGAAAGGCCTTAACGCACAAAAGGACATCCAGCAGACGCGAGTGTTTTTTGTATGAATGAACATGTTTGTTTTTTAACTCACAAGTTTACAGATGGAAAGAAGGAGGTGGATTGTGTTTGAGGAGACAGAGGAACAATGTGGGCTATGACTCATTTAGTCGAGCTGCTCAAACCACCAAAAAAAATAAATAAACAGGCAGCATTGCACTGAGTATATTTTTCTGTTTTCCTGAATACTCAAAATAAAAAGGTAAACAAGATGTTTTTTCTTTTCAGGCTCAGTTGTGACAAAGATGAGTCATTTGTGGCCCTTTTTAAAAACAGTGAATATAAGGTAATCTTGTAACACCAGTAAATGCAATGCTGTGGTTATTTCTTTGTCTGTATGGAAAGACAATACATCTTCCACATCTGGAAAAGTTGTCTATGAGTAAATGTGTACAATGTGTTGAAATAAGTATTATATGCATTTTAAATCTGACATCAGGCGTGGTGGCTGAGAACTGATGCATCTGTCACAGCAGGAAAAAGGGACTACTGGAAATTAATGCTTTTTGTGAAAGAAAAAGGGTAAAAAAAAAAACTTTATCTTGAGCTGTTTGAGTGACTTATGTTTTTATCAATTAGACAGTGCTGCAGTTGACTCATTTTCCTGTTGTAACAGCTTGGCTCAAGCAAGGCTTTTTTAACAGTTGGTATCAGGTTCAACATCAGATACATTTGTTTTTTTTAAATTTGAATAACCGTTTCGACCACTGGTGTTCTTGTTTTTGTCGAACATGTAACCCTTTTCAACTGAAACAGTACTCTGCAAGATACTTTTATTTTTTCTTGTCTGCTGACAATTACTCTAAATCCTCCTTTCAGCGACAACAATAAGGCTCTTGATTGAATAAATCTCAGATATAATCTGGATTATTTTAAACAAAATCCTGATAATTTTGCATATTTTAGTGGTCTTTTTTCTTATAGGGCAACATGTCATGATTCCTTTTTTCAGTTAATTCTGTTATTTGCAATTTACTGATAACTTCACTTTTGTTTTAAGCACATTTCTCTGAATGGATAAAAACAAATAATTATTTATTTCCTCAACATCTGAATGTTATGCGTTATGTTTATTAGATGCTAATAAAAGTTAAAGAAACAACTTTTGCTTTTAAAACGGAGTAATAAGGTTGCATCCTAAATAAACAAATTTGTCATTTGAAGAAAAGAAACACTTCAAAGAGACACGCAAATATACAACAAAGTAAAATTTAATAAAATGCTATAATACATCATTGGAGCATTCATTCATTTTCCAAGCGTACACAGGTTGCTGATGCGCTCCCGTAAAATTTTATTAGCTAACAATCCATGGAGCAGCTTGGAAATGGCTAGCAAAATTTCACATTTTTGTGACTCAACATGAAACGATGATTAGCTGGATTAAAGACAGCAGTAGCACATGGCAGACAGCGCTGTGGTGGCATTTCTTATCCAACTGATAAGAAAACAAATAACAGCCCCATTTTGATTTAATCTCAAAGATAAATTCAAAGCACAAATAAAATAGACGAGGTCACGTTTGTCATTGCCATTTGTAATTAAAATCATAATTATCCCACCCAAGCCAAACCCACGTATTGTTTATGTGTTTACCTTATGTGTTGTATTTGCGATAAAGGATTAATCTGATAATGTATGTCCTAACCTATGTGCACAAGACATCAGGGCAGTGCGCCACACTTGGATTGTTCCTGGGTCGTTCAGGTCTTCAGTGGCCTTGAAATTAAAACCGGCATTTAAATTTAGCCCTGCATGTATTTTAACACAAGAGAAAAAAAGAGGGCTTGATGGGAAGAAGCATTGTGTTAAAGGCAACCGGGCCTGTTAAAGCCTAAATGAAGATAACTGCTTCATGTTGGTTACATCAAATCATCCATTGCTGTCAGACTGAGACAAGTGCAGAGTTTGGGCTGGACCTTGAAGGAAATCGGGTTTGGTATTCAGGTGGACCGTTTATGCCTCCACTCCCTCCAACTCGGGGGGCAGAGGGGATTTCGGGTGCTTGCTCTCGAAGTGTTGTTTGAAGGTTTTTGGATCGGGCATCTGGGACTGCAGGAAGGGACAACACATTCAACAAATATTGTGTTACTTTTTGTACGGAAGTAGCAGAGGTCATTGTATTTTCTAAAAATAAAGCTTCTCAGTGATCAAAGGACATTATACAAACCTAAAAAGACACCAAACCAGAGAAAGGCCTGTCACAATATCTATGTTATTAACTTAAGGTCAACAAAAATTATTGAGAACATATTTACATATAGTACAATGTTGCGTGTTGATTTTTAACCAACATGATATATGAAAAACATCAGGGTTTCCTGACCATTATAAGATTTGGGTGCAGTGCCCAAGGATTTTTTCACATCATCGAAGTGGAATGAACAGAAAATAAACATGCTGAGACACGATTTGCTGTCTTTTCTAGTCGCGCTGCTTCAGCCCTATCGTCCGATGTCTTTGTTTTATTTTATTTATGGAGGATTTTTCTTTTTTTGCATTGCAATTCCAATGTTTGAATATTGTTAAAAATTAAACGTTTATTGTTTATTGTTTTTTGAGAAGGTTTACTTGCATTATTGTGGTCAACATAGTCTTAAAATGTCAATTTAAAAAGTGTAATTATTGATTTCAATTATTTCTGGGGCAATACATCACCCAACAAAATGCAGTTATCGTGGCAGGCTTAAACAGAGACTTAAACCGATCAATCTGGCAATGGTCTAAATCAGCATGTTCAGTCTCATATATACAATTTTTTGCCAGTCAAATGGTTTCACATCGTGCAGAGACACCACAGATAGTTACCACATTCACAAAGATGAACATACATTATACAGTTACATTTTCCATGAAAGAAAAGTTTTGATTTAAATGTTTGTGGATGCTTTCAATTATAGTTCTGAGAAAGAAAAAAATCTGAATCAGCCAATAAAATTGCAATCAGTGCATCTCTAGACCAAACGGCAGCAGAATTAGTGTCGACTTCTAGAATGAGTTCAGGCTTCCCACTCACCCTGCACACAGCGCAGGTGAACACAAGCGCTGCCTTGGCTGCGGTCTTCTGATCGTGACTCTTGGACTTCTTCATCTCCGCCTGTTTCTTGGCGTTTTTTTGCTGCGACTGAGCTTTCTGATGCCCACGTGCCATTCTGGCGAAGCCTAAAGAGGGGAAAGCAACAACGAAGGACTAAATGTTTATTGATAAACATCAGTGTTATTGCTGGTAGACATCTACCATTAACAAGTCAGTTAGTAAAAGTCTGTTAATAGTTTTTTTTCCCTGCCTACAGAGAAAGCTTGCATAATACCATGCTTACTGTGATAGCCAAGGTATAGTATGGGTGACAGACCATCACAATAGTTTATGAGACAGGCAGCTCTCTCAATATTTTCCATAAGTTATCTGCAGGGCCAGTGCAAGTTCTTACTTATAGGCAGCTGAAAGTTTAGTGCAAGCAATGGTCTGCCAGGGTCAGGCAAACTAAACAAGATAAAGCTTCAGTTTTATCTGAACTGAAACGCAGGCACTGCTGGTGAAACACAGGCGGGGCTATAAAACTTTAACGTACACAAGACTTCAAGTAGAGAGGAACAATGTGGATTTTGTTCGAGCCAATAACAGATTATTATCTCATTCGCAATGACGATTGATAAGGTGGATATTTTTTTCTTTTTGCATTATAAAATCAAGTTCACAACACGTAGTTTATGCACGGCTAAGAGTAAGAAATATGTAGATTCCTGCCTTCTATGAAACCTTGAGGAACATGCATTTGTATTTTTAAATTGCATTATCTTCCTATGAAAGTGTGGAAAAACACAGTTTCTTTGAACAGAACCGGGTTTGGCAGGTTGTGCTACAGACTTGCAATTGGTATTTGAGAGAGAGAGAGAGAGAGAGAGAGAGAGAGAGAGAGAGAGAGAGAGAGAGAGAGAGAGAGAGGTATCAGGGACAGAAACAAGTTTTCTCTTGTCCTCACAGCCAATTAAATATGGATTTTTACAGTGCAGATGGATATACCAGTTCCTCCAGTACAGCACGTATT
Source organism: Centropristis striata (assembly GCF_030273125.1). Classification (NCBI taxonomy): domain Eukaryota; kingdom Metazoa; phylum Chordata; class Actinopteri; order Perciformes; family Serranidae; genus Centropristis; species Centropristis striata. The sequence goes on from NC_081530.1 coordinate 25,513,382, forward strand.
CCCCGTAGGTCACTTTCACCAAGATCTTTCCTTGATAAAGTTTAGGTGGACAGAGGTAACTGTATGTGGGCAGGGTGTCTATGTCCATGAATTACTACAATAATGTCCCCTAAGTAAGCAGACTACTAGTGTGGCTATTAAAGGGCCCCTGGCCAAGATTTTGGCACAATGACTTATTATCAAGCATTAATGCAACACCCACATTGAGGCCTGTAACGAATTATAAACTTTAATGGTGGAAACTCCCATATTACCACCGTCTAGTAAAGATGGTGACGGTCTGTGAGCTTCCAGATGTTGTCCACTTTGCCCCTTTGCTCATTCAGTGTAACTTCTATAAATAGTGTTCCGTTTGTCAGCAATGATAACTAGCTTTGGTTAGCTTATGAAAAACCTGGTATACCTGCTAAAACACTCGGTATGTTAACTTGTGTGAACAACATGTAGCTAGCTGGTTTAAAAACTAGTTTTACTGGTGTTTACAGCCTAAAGAAGAGTAGTAATTAGAAACTTCAGTGATTTCAATCTGGTCCTACAAGGTGAGAATACAAACAAGATTAGCAAGTTAACGCTAACCGTTAGCCACTGTTTGTGTCTGGGATTTAATAACCCCCACCGACTTGTTTACTGATTGGACGAAGTCTTTCTGTTAGGTTCATTGAGGCAAACGCATGAGCTGAACACCTGGCTATTTTTTTGTCATCGAGGTGCCACCACTTGGTGTTTCTTCTGCACTAAACGCGATGTTGGCTCGAGAAATAACGTGGGTTAGCTTAGCCTTCGTGCTAGCCTTAGCTCACTCCGGCTATCGCGTTAGCTAGCCGGCTAGCCTTCATTTCCTTTAACCTGTGGGTAACGTTAACCGGGAAAAGTATTAGCTATAACTTAAACCTTTAACATAAAAATAAAACCCACCCGTTCTTACCTGTTAAAACTTTCAGTTCGTGTCGTTTGAGAGGACGCTCACACTAGTGTGACAGCTGCTCTGTTCACAGACAGCTGAAGGCTACTGCTGCGTTCAAAGACACTCGTTTAATTCGGTTTTAATATAAAATACACCGTTTCACAAGATAAAAGAAAACGTTCTTATTTTATCCATGGTTACCAAGTTAAAACTTAATAAAAGTTAAGTATGTTACGAGCAGCAGAACACTGTGATTTTAGGAATGGTAACTGAAAATAACTTATCAATATTATTGTTGTGAATATTCGCGGGAGAGGTGATGTAATCTAGTTGTTTTTTTTGGCACACTATTTGAATTCACAGGTTTACTACGGTACTTTGAAGTACACTTAATTTAAGTATACCTAGTATATTTCCATGTGCACTTTTTTAATGTACTAAAAGTGTGTTATTTTCATTATAGGCACCTCATAGTACTCTTAAGATGTATTATTAGTCCCACTAAAGATGTATGGAAATTCACTTGACTGTATTTTTTTAGATTAAATTATTAAAATACTAAAATACTAAAATACTTTAAAATACACGTAAATAAACTTAAGTTTATCTTTTCCTACTAATGCTGCACTTTTTTGTAAAATCAACAATAGCCCTCATTTAAGAATCACTTGTACAAACAGATTTGCTCTTAAGTGGACTGTACAAATTAATTAGGAGAACCAACTCTCCTCCGGTTTAAAAAAAAACAAAAAACTTATAAAGTAAGTGAAAGTTAGGATAAGAGCACGAAAATGTTCTTGCATGATGTTCAATCTCTCTTTTTTTGTAATGTAATCTGTCCACACTTGTACCAATGGAGGTTATGAATAAAATAAAATAAAATAAATTAAAATATGTGAATACCTACGACACAAACAATTAAATGATAAATTGTCTTTCACTTCCTAATTTATGACAGAAGCATGATGAATAAAGCAGTGGATTAAAATACAAGATCATTAATTAAAAAACAACATTAATAAAAAACAACAACTATATTTTGAAGAAAACCTGATCTCCACTTTCTTCTTCTTTCTCCTAATTCCAGTTTATGCAGTTAGGTACTAACTGACTCCTACACATGGGGGCGACATTGCCAACGTCCTGCACATAGATGTAACAACAATGTTCTATATATGTGGTCCTGTGCCTGGATCATGGGGACTACATCAGTCAGCTGTAGATGTTAGATCCAACCAGCGAAGGTTACAAGAAGAGTGAGATTGGTTAAGGTTAGGCTAGCATCTCCTGGTGTGTAGTGTGGGATTTATTAGCTGTGTCACCAGCATCGAGTGTGAACATGTTCTGGACCACAAGGCTGAAGCTGAATCATCATCATAAGATTTACTTTACGCACTGTTGTCCCAGTAAGATCTGTCCTGTCTGGCTGTTTAGCATTTATCAGAATCTATTTTTAATCACGGTTACACAAATGCTGCTGCAGTGTGCTTACACAGACCATGCTGTGGTTCACAGGACTGCATCTGATACTTATCTCTTCTATCTGTGACTTTGGTTTTGGGAACAGTGGAGCCGTTCACGTCCGCTCTGTATTTGACTGAATGCAGCTAATATGTAAATTATAACTGCAACTCCAGTCCTCACATGAAGGAAGCAAAGACTCACATGCTGTCCTTGTAACATCACAATATCAATCTGTAAAGAATATCATCATAGTTTTTATTTGTCTGTTTGTAAGATGCATTAACATAGTTGTCTGAAGAATAGGTCAGTCTGAGAAGTGTGTACATGTCTATTTTTATTCACTAACAGTCATTATAGATCTCGTTGCTCCCAATAATGTAATAACAAATGGTTGTCTGAGGGGCAGGGGTGGAAAAATGTTTCAATATAAATTTGATTAAAAAACACTTAATGAAAGGAATGGGGCAACAATTTACAATCTACACCCTTTGAAATATGTATAATATTGCTATTGGTTAAGCAATTTAAGTAGTAGAAACACATAAAAAGTTAAGGTAATAATTAATTCAATAGAGGTTAATTAGTGAAGTTACTATATTATGGGGTGTTATCATATGTATGATGATGTTAAGTTCACATTTAATTACATTTTAAGGAAATTATATTATTATTATTATTATTATTATTATTATTGAGCACTAATTGGTGTTGGGCATCTTTCTGACAGTTTGGTGTCATGACTTTCTTGAGAGAAATTTTATCATTGTGAGAAAAGTCTGCAGCCCCCCCTCCACCTCCACCTCCCTGCTTTTTTTTTCTTCCTCAGCATAAGAAAAGGGAGACAATCCTTTCAGTCTTTTGTGGAAGAGGGGAAATATCTCTCAAGAGAGAAGGATGTGATTATGCTTTCAGAAGGGGGTAAAAAGCAAAAAAGAAAGAAGAGAGAAAAAAATGACAAAAGGCACACATTGCTCAGGTTCCCCCCCACCCTGGAGGTTGTTGTGCAGGGACTTGCTAGCTGAGGCTTGGGGTGAGGTTGTCCAGCCTTAGGGCCTGTGTGAAAACAAATCTTCCAGGTGTCAGCTATTCAATAGTGGAGGAGAATATTATCTGGCTGTTCTTTGTGTGTATGAATAAGCAGGGGTTTGCTGCAGACAGCCTGAGATTTTTTTTTCTCCCTTATGGGTCCTTTCCTCCCGCCACAAGGGATTTTAAGTTTCGGCTCAGCCAAGTTGTTTTTGAAGAATCTTTTTGTTTGTCAATGATCTTTTGCAGTTTCTGTTTCTCACTGCATGGCCACATATCCAGCCAGTTTCAAGAGGTTAATCCAGGGTCAAGAAAGATTTTGTTGAGATGCATTTCAGGGTAGAGAAACTCGTCTGGCAACAAAACCTCACACAGAGAGGGAGAAACAGTGGCTGTGTGACCTCCTTGTTTCTCTGCAGGCTGTTGAAGGAAGAGGAAGTTGGATTTCATCTTCCCTATTGGCCACTTCCTCTCCCTGCTGCTCCCCCCCTTCACGTTTTCCCTTTTTTTCCAAACCAACAGGTTCTGCCACAGTCCACTGCTGCTGCTGCACCGGCTCGACATGCCACAATGTTGCCAGACCAGTCGGGCTGTACACACGGCGTGACACAGTCACAACACATCCACATGTGGGTTACTTTCACTGCAGCCCTCAGAGGCCTCGTACAATGTGACCTTAATGTCATAGAGGCTAGGGCAGGTCTAAATAGCAGCGACTATTAATGAGCTAGATTGACATATACATAACAGGTGAAGTCCATACTGATGAGCAAAAAAAGAGTACTACATTGTGGATTCAGTTATAAACATTATAAAACCACAAAAGATCTTATTGAATTCTCCAGGCGTGTTCCTCAAGTTATACATTATCTCCTCATTTGGTATACACGATGCATTTCAGTGGCTGTCTATCTGTCTATTGCATGTCTCCAAGGGTGAAAAAGTTAAAACCAAACTTAGTGCTACAAACTGCTTCTTTTTTTTCAATGTGAGTGTATTTTCTCATTGGTTTATTAAAACTGACCCTGAGATGCTCCAAGAAATCACATCAAGAGGGAAAACCATGCCTTCAGGGGGAAAAAAGTTAATTTCTTACCTCAGCACACATGCACACACACACACACACACACACACACACACTTCTCCAGGAAGAGTGCAACTGAAGGAGAGGCGAGGTCTGGGGTCGGGCAGACATAAGCAGGTCAGACAGAGGCTGATTGTGAAGGTGGTGACAGCACTCACTAACCTCACTAACAGCAGCAGCTCCGGCGCAACTGTGGCTGTTAGTGTCCAACGTCAGTTTGACACAAATGTCATAGAAGTTCAATACAAATAAATAGCAAATGGCTCATTCCAACATTAGTCTACACTATCAGCATGAATAATAACATAGTTTTATAAACCAAGGTTCAAGAACAAAGACCATGCCTCAAACACGCCCCATTTCTGGGCAAGTAGGCTACTTATGCACACCTGATTCATTGCCTTCCCCTCTCACTCTCTTTCCAGCTCTCCATGATCATTAAACTTTTCAGAATACAAATGTGCATTGGCATGGACTTGGTTAGTGAAGTAACAGTTAACAATTTTAACAAAAAAAAAAAGCGAAAGAAAAGGCTCCTTAATTACTCCCTGATAATGCTTTCAAGTTTTAAAGCTACTATGGATGGCCTAATATATGTTTTAAACCATATACAGTATACAGATTAGTTGTAGTGTAACAACATGGGTCAAAAGTGACCCAACTGAGTTTTTATGCTCTATATCTTTGCAATAAATGAATTTCATCATTCAGTATCATTCACTATTGTGCATCGAAGGGCTAAAGTAAAGGGATCTGTTCATTAAAATCTGTACGGAAGGACAATTGCAAAATGTTCTGTTGGATATCCTAAACCCTTAAAATAAAACAATGTTAATTTGTGGCTCCTCTTGAGTTACGAGCAGATTGATCAAAAAGGGGATTTTTTCTTATTATTAAATATTTCAATTTAAATGCTAAACGTTGTGTTTTATTTGCATATTTGTTGTTGTAACAGCTGGCTGGCATAATATTTTTTTATGTTTAAAACTAAAAATCTGGCCATATCTTTCACATTGCACCTTTAAAGGAAATGGAAATGAACCAACACATTACAACTTTACACTTTCTGTTGGTTTTCCATTATTTTGTCATCAATCTATATAAAGAGGCCAGTTATTTATTGGTTTAAATGTGCCCGCAGTCTGCCCAGTAACCATTAATCTACATCTTTTGTCATAATATCCTCCTCTTCCTCCAGTCTGTCCCAGCTGTGAGTTTCTGTTCTCAAACAGTCAGACTCTGACACCTAATCCTGGCCAAGTCCAGACAAGCTGCTTCTCCCTGCGAAAAAACTCCAGGTATGTAGGATACACCTTTCACCTCTCTCATAGAATGGGACACAAACACACACACACACACACACACACACACACACACACACACACTGAGGAAGGTATTCTGTGGCTCTTGGCCCCTGACTTTGCTGTCATGCCCATGCCTGCTTGTGGCAGCTTGTACGCTAGCCTTTGCAGTATTTCAGCTGTCATACCGTCACATGGCAGACATTCCTGCTGGGAGAAGTCATGTAGGGAAAGGTACAGACGAGAGAGAGCTTATAGATAACCATTATTTAGATTAAGTCAAGCAAAACATACTTCTCACTTTGTTTTCTAAGTAGAGGTAATGATTCATGGGCACGGACAGATTTTGTCTCTGGGCACAACCACGATAAAGCCCCCCCACCACCCTTATAGCCGCACTGATAACAGTTATTTTGTGTCTTCATGGATGCTTTTGTATTTTATCTGTGTTGCTTTTTGTCAGCTTTACATCTTGTTGTAATTTCTTTGCACCTGTTTTGTAGCTGTTCTGCTGCACTCTGTACTTGTTTAGAATCTCTTTATGGTAGTTTGCATCTTTTTGTGAATGTTATTTGTCTTTTTTGTTGTTTGTGTTTCTTTATTGTTGTTCTGAATCGGTCTGTGGCAGTTTTGCATGTGTTTTGTGGCACTTTTCTGTCTCTTTGTAGTTGTTGTCTTTGTCTGATAGCTTTGTTCCCTCTCAGCTCCTTGCACTAATTCTGCAAATGTTTTGTTTTGTGCCTCTTTATTTTTGTTCTGCATCCCTCTGTGGTAGTTTTGCATGTGTTTTGTTGCTGTTTTGTGTCTCTTTGTAGCTATTCTGCATATTTCTGTGGCACTTTGGTGTCTTTGCTGTCGTTGTATTTTCAAGGTAGCTTTGCTTCTCTTTGTTACTTTTACTTTTCATTTTTTTTGTCTTCTCGGAAGTGATTTGTGTCGATTTGTGTCAGTTTTCCATGTTATTGTAGTTGCATGGCATCTGTTTTGTAGTTGGTTTGCCATACATGATAGTCATTTAGAAGTAATTTTGAATCTCTTTGTGGCCAGTATTTGTTCATTATTGTCTGCATCTCGGGTAGTTTTGCATATTTTTGTGGCACTTTTGTGTCTGTTTGAAGTTATAGCCTTTTTCTATTAGCTTTGATCTCTCTGTTTGAGCTCTTTGTGCTAATTCTGCATGTGTTTTGTGCCTATTTGAAGTCATCTTGCATCTCACTGTTGGAGTATTTCTCGCTGTGCTAGTTTTGCATGTGGTTGACATTATTTTGTATCTCTTTGTGGTAATTTTGCAAGTGTTTGTAGTTGTTTTGCTGCACTCTGTACTCTAATTACCAATCTCTTTATGGGCATTTATTGTCTTTTTTGTAGTTTTGTGTCTCTCTGTAGCCATCTTGCATCTTTTAGTCATACTTTTTTATCTCTTTGTAGTCGCTGCATGTCTCTCTGTGGTACTTCAGCATTGTGTGTCTTTGTAGTCATTGTGTGTCTGTTTGTGATAGATTTCTGACTTTTTCTTTTTTTGCTGTTGTTTTGCATCTGCTCAAATGGTCAGTTGGCCCATTCAGTAATCCAGTAATAATAAATAATAAAAGTGTTAATTGAGTTAAGGTTGAAATAATCTTTGATACATCAGATATTCATGTTTTTTCTCTCCTACTTTAAATTAATTTGTCTTACTGTGCTGTCAGTCTGCTGTTCATCTCTCTGTCTGTGTTGTTGGAAGAAAAGGACCCCACCTGTATTTATCTAGTAGTTCCTTTCAAACACACACACAGAGCCCAGTCAAGGCCCAGGTGCTCTGTAAAACAAATTAGACAAGGGAGGATAGTCGTGATCATCCACAGCACACGCTTGCCCTTTACACGCACACGCAAACACACACACAACACGGCTGACAGTTTAACTGAATCCGAAACATTTTTTTTTTTGATTTCCATAAAAGATCGCCTGAAGGCATTCATAAGCAAAAGGTCCACATTTTGACATGCAAACACCTCCATGAGACATCAAACCAGTTTGGGAAGAATGTCCCAACCGTTTCAGAAAATCCGGCTGGGGAGGAGTTTATTTTTCCCGCATAAATTGTATGTATCTCTGCTGTAGTAGTGGTAGAAGTACTGAGACTTTCATAGCTGTAAATGTATTGTTAACTGCTGTAACACAAAATGTTCAACTGTGATTAAAGAAACCATCTATTAACAACAAAAATCAAAACAACAACAATCTAAGACTAAGGAAATTATCATAGATTTCCACAGGTTCAAGCCCCCCCTTCAGCCAGTGAATACCTGTGGGCTGGACATGGAGTTGGTGCCAAGTTATAAGTTTCCAGGTGTATACCTGGATAATAAGTTGGACTGGTCCCTAAACACTGAGACTCTCTACAAAAAGGGGAGCTCAGATCTCTGGACATCTGTAGTAAGATGCTGCAGATGTTTTATCAGTCTGTGCAGGTAGCGTGTTGTTTTATGCTGCAGTCTGCTGGGGAGGCAGCATCAGACACAGAGATGAAGGCGGTTGGACAGACTGGTCTAAAGAGCTGGTTCTGTGGTTGGAGCCAGGTTGGACACACTGGAGGAGGTGGTGGAGAGATGCACTGTCATCATGTTCCAGGCCATCCTGAAATACCCAGATCATCCGCTGCACAACACTTTTATGGACCAAAAAAACAGCAGTGGACGGCTCCTCTCTCTGTTGCAGGACGGAGAGATACAAAAGATCCTTCTCTCGTACAGCCATCAGTTCTGTTTCATTCTGACAGAGATTCTACCAGACTAACTGAATTTCCCCTTGGGGATAAATAAAGTAATTTTGATTGATTTTTGATTTGATTTGATTGTGAATATTTAGGGTCAGTGGCTGCTAATTGTTGCATCTCATCTCAGCACGGCTCCACCATTGTGTGATACACAGACACACACACAGAGACACACACACACTGTTTGCTCTGGCAGGTTAATCCCAAACACTAGGATCTCCTCATACAATGGTTTCATTAAGGGGACAATGGCATTGTGTCAGCTAATGATGGGGCTCCTCCCTGCCTTCTGTCTGCTCTGAGATTACCTGAGACAGAGACACTCACAGACAAGTCATTATGAACATTTAGAGGGGTGTGGGGGGGTTCAATCTGTGGCTGTGAAATGAATAAAACATGTGGATGTGTGTGTGTCAGTCTGAGGCCAAGTATGAGGATACTAATCTGCCATAACACACTTGTTTTCTAAAGATATTATTTCACAATAAAATCACATCTAGAAGTGTAGATAAGGGGAAAGTATGAGAATTCTCATGATTATTTGAAAAACTTTTTTTTATTGAAGTAAGAACAATTCACAGGTAATAAGATACGTTGTTTTTTTAAGACTTTATTTACCCTGGAAATCCGGGAAATTCAGTCATCACAGCAGCTTAAGATACAGGTAATAAAGATATAAAAATAATAATAAAAATATTACAAAAAAGACAAGTAATAAATTACACTAATAAATAATATTATACAATATACAAAGCAATAGTGTTATTGTTATTATTATTATAATAATAATATTTATTATTATTATTATTATATTTTAAATTAATTTAAATAAGTACCATAAGAGTTATTTCTTTCCTTAATTTATTTATAGCATTTAAAAATATATATATTTTTGTATGTGAATATATGCATACATATATACATACATATATATGTATAAATACATACATATGATCAAATCTAGAGGCACTGATGTTCAGAAGAAGTCTTTAATTTTTATATGTAGGCAAGAACAATTTTCAGGAAATATTATACAATATGCAAGGAATAGTATTATAGTTATTCATTTTATATTAATACTCACACACACACACACACATATCTATATATCTATATATCTATATATATATATATATATCATTAAGTACTATATGTTTCATCATTTTTGCCTGTTTTGCATGTATAGATACATACATACATACATGCATATGTGTAAATACAGACATATAATCAAGACTGATGTTTTTATGGTGCCTTCAATGCCCCCTTTTCGTTTGCTAGCAGATGATGGGCCTCTACCTGCCTCGCTGACCCCGCCAGCCAATCAGAGCCAAGCTCATTTTGCAGCAGCCAATCAGCGTCAGACTCGCCCTCACCTTAAACCTCTTTTTCACAGTGAAAGAATTTCAGCCGAAATTGACCCGCTGCCATTAAAAACAAGCCAAGGCAAATATTATAATGCTTGGCAGCCGGATGTGTGGATATTTGTTATAATCTGCGTGCAAATTGAACGCGAGACAAGCGAGAGTGATTGGCTGTTTGGGGACAAAAGCGGCTTTACCTGCCAGGTGGAACAGAGACAGTGAAGAGAGGGAGGGAGAGGGAGAGAGAGAGAGAGAGAGAGAGAGAGGGGCAGGGAGAAAAGAAGCGGGGCGAGAAAAGTCGACTTACCTGTAGCCCAACTTCTGGCAACTCTCTCACTCTATTACCTGCTCCGACTTGAAAGTCCAGTTTCACAAGGAAGAATCGTAGAGGAAGCAAAATATGTCACAGGAGACAGACAAGTAAGTGATCGAGCCTGCGGAGAGGATCTGTGATGCTTTCTACTTGAGGGGAAAAGTTTTATTTTTACTCGCTAATTAAAATAATCTCTATTTTAAATTCGGATTTTGTACCAAAGGATAAAGGGAATACCGGTTTCTAGTTATATGACGTTACTTTTTGATGTTTGTGACAAATATTAAACTTTTTCTCTTGGAGAAAAAAAGTAAACTTGGCGCCGTGAATTCGCCATTTTTGACTGATGGGGGAAGAAAAACCTCTGACTGCAAGGACTGGATTTTCTAAACACGTTGATGTCTTTGACTGAAATAAGAATTTTACCTTTGCATTGCATTTTATTTTCATATTTTAAGGCCTTCAGTGCGCGATGCTTTTTGCGTGTGAACGAGGACAGTTTGTGTTTCCTGTGGGCCTACTGTGTTGTTTTGTAACTCCAAAAACCATTTATATTAAAGAAGAAAGTATAACCTTTGTGCTGTAGTCAGAGCTGCTTTTATGGCATGCAGGAAAAACTATTTAACTAATTATTATATATACCTTTTTAAAAGGGATTGTGATTTTTAAACTATTTCTAATACTTTTTGAATATCTTATTAAATATCATAAATATCAGAGGAGTCTTTGGCTCAAAAAAATAAAAATGTTGCAAAGGATCTGACTATATTTTTTAGTTTGCATCCATGATTAACCTTTTTTCCCATAACTATTTATTTATTTACTAATATTAATACCTTTTTTTCTATTTATCAGACATCTCAGAATACTTTAAAATATCATCTCAGGATATGCAGGGACGTTTAAGGAATACTGGAAAGAAATAAAACAAAACAAAAACAACTACAACATCAAAAACAGACATTGTATTAAAGTAAAGAGGTCAGACCAGCTTCACATTGTTTTCATAGTCTTAATACAGTCATCAATGGGAATAACTGTATTAATAAGTCTGAATGACTATTACACGATTTTCTTTTCAATAGGACACCTGTTCCAAATATGAGAATCGTGATCTAACATTAATATTATTGTGTATTTAAAACAATTAAATGTCTCTCAGTGTACCTGCAGTGATGCTGTTTCATGCATCAGTGACACAACAACATGCCTGCCACTATTATGACCAGCAGTGGTGATGTTTAGACAGATCCAGCAGAGTAGAGATGTTCAAATCATAAACATCACCTACTTTCTTTGGCCTTTTTATACCTGCATGTAAGCGCTCTACCTGCAGGCGTTGGTTGCCAGAAGAATTTGTAATATTACAGAAAGCATCTTCAACTGTGATCATATTAGCCAGACGTGGTCTAACAGCTTCATCCTGGGTGCTTCTTTCTTTTGTGTCATTATACTTTGGTCCATAATGGTTTGCATAAGTGTGACATCACAGATTAAAGGCGGGACAAATGGGTTTGTTTTATTTGGAAGGCAGATCTTGCAGACAGGATTTAAGGCCAATTAGAGAAACCACAACAGTAATTAACATGAATTATTTTATGTAGTTATTATTTGAGCTTTGAAGGCAGAAAGTAGATTGCACAGTGGGGCTTCTCAATTCTGGAAAAACAAAAAAAAATCATAATCACCATTCATTTTGCTCAATGTTGATAATTAATTGAGCTGGGAAAAAAAACGATTTGAAAAATGTTTGAATTTTTAAATTTAATTTAACTGGAAAACAAATAAAAATATGTCAAATTTACATCTATATATTATCTTACAAAGTAGCATATGAATATATATTAATTTAAATATATATTATTTAATAATAAATACTAATGAATTAGATTAAAAACAATAAGTTAAACTAAACATATGAATAAACCAAAAAAGCTAAACGCATATTCATTATATAAAAAATAATAAACAAATTCAATTAGATCAAAATAAATTAGATCATATATGTTGTAATGCAAGGGGACTTTTTCGGGAAAATATATTCAAATGTATACAAATGTTTGTTTGATTCAAGGAAACTGAATGATGAATCTTTTTTTTTTTTAAAAGGAAAAATGATACAGTGTGAGGCTACAACATTATTACTTACTACTCCCAAGACCTTTTCAGGAAGGTGTGACATTATTCTGATCCTGTTCTTTGTACAACAAGTGCAGAGTTGACACATTCAGAGCCTCTCCTGTGATTGGCTGAGTTCAAAGAGATGTTGTGACAACACTGTGTGTTTAACTGGTCTGTGATCTCGACTTAAGTGGGACTACAGAGTGGAGAGACAAACCCACATAAACACACAAGACAGGCATGAATAGGGCTTTACTGATAATTTTTTATCACCAGTTGATCTATTGTTGAAAAAAAAAAAAAATCTTATTTGATATAGAAAATGTTCAAACTAATGGAAAAAGTCCAGCTCATTTTAAATACTAAAAAGCTAATGACAGGAGGAACATGTGAAGCTACAACTAGCAGATTCATTTATCCAAACTACGTCCTTTTGAATTTAAATATTTACGCATGTTTTCCAGTAAGCGTCTGGTGGTGGTGGTCCCCAATGAGAGCTCCTACCCTGCAGTGCGGCGGGCCTTCACGAGTGAGGACGAGGCATGGAGGTCATACCTGGAGAACCCGCTGACAGCTGCCACCAAGGCCATGATGAGCATCAACGGGGACGAGGACAGCGCCAACGCCCTGGGCCTGCTCTACGACTACTACAAGGTGCCTTTCTTTGTCCTGTTTGATAAAAAATGATGTCTTTCGAGAGTTTTACTGACTTTCTACAACGTCTTCAGGAACCAAATGTTGAGCAAAGACGACAGGTCAACGTAACACCTCCTCCTTTCTTCTTCCAGGTGCCGAAAGAAAAAAGGCTTCTGCCAGTTCCCAAAGTCGTTGAAGTTACAGAGGAGCATGAGAAGAGGTCAGTGAAGCAGACCGTTCTCAGCAATGTGTGGAATTAAATCCTGGAGCTCATTAATTGTAGTATTTGGCATGCAGCACCCATGGTTAACAAGATTATATGTAAAACAGGTGAAAAAGAAACAGCTTTTCAGTTTTATGATAAGAGACAGACACTTCTACCCTGCATGTGTGCCAATATCATGAATGAGTGAGTCTTGATTCACTAAAAGCGCTGAAACTGAATAATGCGAACGTGTTTTTATGATATAACGTGTCTACGATTATGGAATAAAAACTTTTATCTACAAAAAAGGTAACTTATTCGTAAATAGAGACAGATTGAAACAGGAGAAATCTACATCTCTGTTGCATTTCTTTTATCAGTTGCCAACATTTTGGCAATATTGAAATGCATTTACTTTTGAATCCTTTTTTAAAAAGCAGATACAAAAGAGATTTTTTACAAGATTTTTAGATAAAGCTGTCCTGTGGAGGATTCTTGTAAATCAATAGTCAGTGTAATTTCTATAAACAGATATCACCATAAGAATGCAGAATCGGAAGGTAACAGAACAAGAAGTGTACTGGTTTCCTGTTTGTAGCCTGAGTAGTATTAAGGTTTTTCTGTTTTCCCGGATGGTTGATTGAATTCAGATTGAATTCACAAAACTCATTATGTGTATCCTTGCGTATTTCATCCATGTTTTCATTCAGGTCTGCATTGCCAAACAACCCCACCGGCCAAAGCGAGGTGGAGACAGTGGACAACCGTGTTCAGGTCCTCAAGTCCGTCCCCGTCAACCTGTCGCTGAATACGGAGCACCAAGAGGCCAAACGGGAGCACTTCAGCTCTGCCGAGGCAGCACCGGGGGACGGGGGCCCACAAGCCGTGGCCCTGGTGAAGGCCGAGGTGTATGCGCCCGTCTTCATGGCGGGAACAGGGCTGCACTACAGGGTGGAGGGGGACGAGCCGTCGAGGGTGATCTACGAACCGAGTCCGTACGAGGTGACCAACGTCAGTCACAGCTCGTATGTGAAAGAAGACCAGCAGAGTCCGCCGGACAGCCCGTACGAAGAGGAGCGAGACGGGGTGAGAAAGGAGTCTGAACATATACTGTGTTATTTGTTGTGCTGTAGCCTTCAAAATGATTCTTTATATGATCTATATTTAACATAACTGTTGGTAGGAGGAGAACGCTCACATTTGTTCTTGTACTTGAAAGACAACAGAGAGCTGCACCGTAGCTCCTCCAAAAATAATAATATTTTTACTGGAACAGAGAGGAGAGCTGCTTTTGAATTGCACTATAGCCTGTCTGGTGTAATAACAAGCATGCAATTTTACATTTCATATGTATAAATATTTACAGCTCCAGCCAAAATGCACTGCAGCTTCACAGGGGGATCCAGAGTGTGAGTGGGGCTGAGTGGAGCAATCAGCAGTACAATGATATAAGATTTTACTGATTTTAAATAGTAAAAAAAAAAAAAAAAAATATGTTTTGGTCTTTGTTGATGTTGTGGTGGGCTGCCACAAATAAATTAATGTATGGTAAAGACTGAATTATGACAGGTGCAATGGAGGAAGTCAGGCGACGTAGTATAAAGAGCTATAAAGTCCATGTAGGGAGGAAAAACACATCTAACCGTATATGTAACGGCATCAAGTATTCAAGTACGAGAGTAATTATATTATACCCAAACCCTGATCTTTTCTAAACTTTGCATTTCTGGGTTGAATTTGTTGATGGTGTATTTTTCTTTAATTCCCTCAGATGACAGTCAAACTGCAGAAAATGTAAATTAGAAGATCACAAGTAGATATTTCAGCATCAGTCGACCTTGGTGCTTCTGTCAAAACCACAGAAACAAGATATATTACTCTACAACAGACTCGACTGAAAAAACTTGCTCTTTCACTATATTCTATTACTATTAGTGGAAACCACAGCTGAATGAATGATCTGGCACACTTTGGGCGTTGTTAAAACTGTGGGAAATGTAGTAAGGAACTAGACACAGAGAGACACAGAGAGAGTGTCACATGCTGGTGATTACAGACGGTCCAACGGGCGGGTGGAGCTTGTTGTGTAATGGTACGTGAAGACAGATAGATGTTTAAATATGATTCACTGAGAGTCCAAAGGTTCGTTAACTGAACAGGAATCTACAAGTGGTTGTTGAATTTGTTCCATGTTTGCATTAAATCTCCTTGTTGTCACTCTGATCTTTTTACAGCATTGTTTAACCAGTTCCTCTCAGGCTAAATGAACTTGTTACTCTGCCCAAATAATTTCCTCTTTCTGTGTTTTTTTTTTTTTTTTTGCGTCTCAACAGAAGTACCACACACCTTCCTCTCTGGCTACAAATGATTTCTTATTTCACCAGGAGGGAATGTAAGTCACAGCTGGTTATTACAGCACAATCATCCATATGAACTTTACAGCGTGAATATTCAAATATGTGCCATTTTGAAATAAAAAGCTGACTTGAAGTGATCCAGAAAGAAAAAAAAGTGTTTGTTGTTGTGCCTCCATCACACTTTGTTGTGTCTAAACACACAATATTCTCTGTTTGTTTGTGTGTGTGTGTGTGTGTGTGTGTGTGTGTGCAGTGACAGCTTCCAGTACACGCTGGATGCGACACGCTCGCTGCGTCAGAAGCAGGGCGAGGGACCGATGACCTACCTGAACAAAGGCCAGTTCTACGCTGTGACGCTCAACGAGCTCAGTGCCAACAAACGCCTCCGCCACCCCATCAGCAAAGTTCGGGTGAGTGTTATTATTCCTGCCATTAAGTGATCCTATTAGTTTTTTAGTTTTTCCTATTAGATCCTAGTTTAAAGCCAGTTGATTGACAGCTTGGCCCATCAAGCTTCATCAGCTCGTCAGACCATCTTTTTTTCTTTTTATTGTTCAAGTAGGGGGCAGACAAATATAAGAAATGTTTTCTTCTTGCTGCTCCTTTCTAATCATGAAGGTATAGAGTGTGTCTCTTACACATTTTGTTGTCCACCTTCATGAAAGGAACAAAATAAATAAATAAAAATAAAATAAATAAAATTAAGGAATAGAAAAGAATATGGAATTATTTATATTTGATTTTATTGTTTTTATTTCTCTTCTTTTTATTTATGTATTTATCTTCACTTACTAATTAATTATTTTGTTTTTGTATTTTAATATATTTATTTTATTATTATTATTATTATTTAATTTTATTTCCCTCTTTATTCTTAGCTCAGCTGTGGAATAACTTTATATCTTGTATTGATGCTTATGAAATGCTGATCTCCAATAAAAAAAAGAAAAAAATGAATATGGAATTATAATGGCGTTAAAATAACAAGATGACAATATATAAAGATACATTTAATGTAGAAATGTACAATATGCAAAAAGTACATTAATATATAGATTTTAAAATATATAGCACAGCATTTGATGTTTTTTAGAGGATCTTGTTAGTGCAAACATTTTAAATATAACATCTAGAATAAAGTCATTTTGATGAAATGTCACCATTTTAAGCTTAGATTTTATTTTTAAGTCCTCCAGTCATTTTGACCCAATTTGAATTGTTATGGCCGTCAAATACGATCCACAAGAGCATTTATAAAAGGGGAAACCTTACTGGTGGTAGGAGATAAACATGTCTATATACTTAAATCTAAATAAATGAATATAAACTAAATATAACGAGCATTTAAACACATTGTTAATGACGCAGTCTCATTCCATTTAGGCTACAACATGACTTCCCCAACGTTAGGGCAAAAAACTACATGGTAAGGTGTTGTAAAAGATAGTTAAAAAGTAAAAATAAATGCATGTTACTGCCACAAGTGAGGTAGTTACGTAGGTGATCCACAGAAGTTGAGTTACTTTACTTAAAATAACATTGTTAATTTTGTTTTCAGATAGGACACAAAAGCCAGTGTACTGGGTTAAAGCATCCACCACCCCTCCCACCGCCCCAAAGTGGAAGTTTTCCTACTTTATACTTTGTTTACTCGTTTCCCCCTTTGCTTTTACACACATCACTTCTGTCATGCAGTTATTCATAATTGTGACGGCACCTAAAAAGGGGAGCTAACTACAAACTTAAACATGGGTCGTAGTAAGGTGTTGTACAAATGACACATCTGGCTGTATTTAAGCAGAAGATTTTCCTGACAGAAGAGTTCATCAACATGATATGTTCAAGGACCATCAGAAACGTTGTTTTTACAGTTTCTGGCTATGATAAATGGGGTAATTTTGTTTTTATTTGGGGGGGGTTTCATGTAATCCCGTGAGCTCAAAATCCTTAGCACAGACACCGATTTAGTTGAAGCATCTAAATCTGACCATTATTTTATTACTTTATTTATTCTTTACCTGAACTTTATTATTTGGCGTCTTGTCTTCCTCAGAGTGTGATCATGGTGGTGTTCAGTGAAGACAAGAACCGAGACGAGCAGCTGAAGTACTGGAAGTACTGGCACTCTCGGCAGCACACAGCCAAACAGAGAGTGTTAGACATTGGTAAGATTTACTCCTTCTTCAAAGACTTTCTCCGTGTCACCGTGTGGATGACAGCAAACTCTTGAATGAATCAAAACACATACAAACTACAAGACAAAGACAATGACAGATTCATCTTATTGCAAAAGCTGGAATGCACTGTGCTAATAAACAAGGCATGACCAAACTGAGAGCAAACAAGCCCTGCCTCTGCCTGAGGCTGTTCAGCTGCCCACCATCATCCTCCATCACACACCTGAATCTCTTAATGTCTAGGTGTTGCTGAGACACACAACCTAAATCCTCTAATCTCCGCGACATTGGCTGAGAGATTGAGCAAAACACTGATATGAGAAAAAACTAGATCATCCAAAACAACGTACAAACTTTCTCTGTCGCAGCGTTTCCCACGAGTGTATGCTGTCGATCTGAGGCATGTTATTATATTCGTACCTTAAAACTTCTGACCTTTTGTCTGCCGGCGTTTTTTTTTCTTCAGTTGATGGATTTGATTCCGAACCGAGCACTTTTACGCCTTGTTGAATGAGTGTGTGTGAGAAGCTTGTAGGCGGTTTGTGTTTGACAAGCTTGGGCCTGCTAACAAGGCAGAGATTCAGAGGTATGTGGGAAACTTGGTGTGGATGGGAGTGACACACACACACACACATGCACACGCACACACACACCTATACACAGCTTGTTGGGACAGGGAGAAGAATGCTAGCCGCACTGTTACCTTGGCTGGTTTTGGTCTGTTGAAAGTAATACTTGCCCAATTTAGATCTTCATCTTAATTCCTATATTTACATGAAGCAAGACAAATCTCAATCAGCCTTCAATTCACACACATATCTGTCAGAAACTGTTGTTGCCACTGTCGTTAAGCGTTGTGAAATAGATTTAAGCGGCTGTGAGATGGTTATAGGCAAAATTCAAATGCACAAAATAAACTCCAGGTTCGGGTCTTTCGTCAGCATGACTGCAAAAAACTACTAACCCAATTTCATGAAACTTGGTGGACGGATGTAGCATGAGCCAAGGAGGAAGAACACATCAGAAAAATTAGATTCCAACAGGGAAAATTCACATGAACGGCCCTCTCATTGGAAGGTTAACTCTAGCCCCTTTCAGGCAGCCCTTTCAAGCTGTGATATTTACGCCTCTGTGACTTTTCGCCTACAGTCTGGACGCAGCAGAGGCGTGATGGGTGACAAAGTGATCCCGGCTCTGTACCGCCTTTAGAGGTGGTAACAGAGGCGTTTAATTGGCAAGACTGTTGGATCAATATGAACTTGCGGAGCTGCCAAGATGGAAAATATGTCACTAAGTAATTTGTGCGGCCATCACTCAGGTAATAAGAAAGGAAGACCAGAAACACTTCTCTCACTAGAGTCTGACAGTATTCAAATCAAATCTCAGAGTGCCCTCCAACTTTTTAAAAAATATATTGGATACTTAAACTGTAAAATAAATTCTAAGCAGTAATAATTTTTTGATAGGCATGCACCCTTTCACATGGGTCACTAATAGACATTACTTCATAGTAGAGGTAAAGAATAGTTTTATATTTCTTGCCAAGAGTTAGAAAAGAACATTAATACAATAAATAGTTCCTCACGTAAAACACACAAAAGACAGTTTTACATTTCAGTACAAATAAAACAGACTATATCTAACACTAAAGTTAATCAGTCAGCTTTAGATGTCTTGCTGGCCAGATTTAGTCATAGAAAAGAGCTAGAAAGAGCCTTGTTAGCTGCCCCTGTTTCCAGTCTTTATGCTGAGCAAAGCTAACTATCCTGAGGTTGTAGCTTCATATTTAAGGCACAGATATGAGAGTGGTATCAAGCCTCTTGGGAACTGATATATAACTAATGCAACTGAACTGAAATGAAAATGAAACTACTTAAGATATTCCGATAACTTCACTAAATTGACTTTTTGTTGTTTTCTTAGTATTGATACGATATGAAGATGAAACAGAACCGGCAGTAAATCCCGTTAAGAGGAAGTGTGTTATCTCTTCCAGCATCATTCCCATTGGATGCTGGTTGGAATTTGCCAGTGTAATGAGTCTGTGTTTGTTTGTGTGTGGGTGAGCCATAGATACATAGTGTGTTTAACCCACAGGGCTTAAGTATGTTTCTGACACTAGAACGTGTACACATAGATAACGATCTGCTCATAGATATGCACACACACTTCAGCATGTACAAACATCATTCCCCAAGATGATGCTAAGGAACCATTTAACATGTTTAAAATACTAAAATTAAATACTACGCAGATGGTTTTCTACCTATTAATGTATGTATTTATATTATAGCTGCTTACTCTAAATAAGGATTATTTTAATTACTGATTAATTACTGTTTGATTTACTTTTTCACAACATTGAATAATCTGTTTGGTCCATATAATGGTGGTGAAAAATGCACATCACAATTTCCCAAAGCCCACACTGACATATTAAAATTGCTTGTTTTGTCCTATGGGGAATGGAAGCTGACAAAATAAAAGTAAAAAACATTTATACACTTATTAAATGCTATTAAATACCAAAATAATATTAAAAATTAATTTAGGTATTTGTTTATTGGTAAAATGTGGCATAAATTGATATTTCTGTTCTTATTTTATTCTTTATTTATTTACCTTTGCAATAATTCCCCAATTTATTAATTTTCTTATTTAATTTTGCCTTCTGTTTATTTATTTACATTGTCTTTTTTTAAATTGTTCTCTTTTTTTGCTTTAAAAAACATTTTTTTATTTTAATTTAATTTAATTTTGGCAGCTTCAGTCCTTCATAATATCCTACCAAAAGCCTAAAACACAAAAGTATTCAGTTAAATATTATTAAAGACTAAAGAAACCAGCAAATATTCACATTTGAGAAGGAAAATTTTTGCATTCTTTCTTTAAAATGACTTTTATTATTTATAAATCAAAACATGTTGCCAATTACTTTTCTTTTACTAATTACAAATTAATTAACCGAGTGATGATTTGAGCTCTAATATGTGACTGTACATCAAAGTAGGGAGTCTCATCTCAAAGCGCTCAGTAGGTCAGATGACAGTCCGCCCGGCTCCTCGCTCTGCCGCTGGATGCAGCCTGTAACCTGAAGCTGTCCTGATTTGAATAGCAGTGGAGGGTTCGTCGCCAGAGCAGGGGGGGTCATCATGCCCCTGGGCCGCATCATTTGAATGGGGTCATTTAACGGGGGGGATACTGGCAGATAGGCATGTCGCTGCCTGCCTGCTGCTTTGTGCACCTGCTAAATATCCAGGAAGTGCCGCCGTAACGGCCGTTAGGATGATGGAGAAGGTCAGAGGTCAGTGAGGCGGAGGGGGGGATGCTCGGAGATGTGACCACGCAGAGTCGTTGCTGCTTCTCCAAAGACTTGTTGTAAAAAATGCTTTCATGGTAATTAACCTAAGAGGCCTCTTAAAAGTCTATTGTTGTTTTTATGTTTAAGTTGTTCTGCTCTTGTGCTCCAAGAACGGCCTTGGAGACGTTAAAAGTCATGAAGTTGTTCCTAACGTGAGCTACGAGATAATTCCTAACGTGAGCTACGAGATAATATCTCGTAATTACGAGATAATATCTCGTTATTTCAAGATAATATCTCGTTATTTCGAGATAACACACCTATGTAAAAAAATATATATATATTTTTTTTTACATAGGTGTGTTATCTCGAAATAGCGAGATATTATCTCGAAATAATGAGATAATATCTGAAGAAAAAAAAAATTTTGGAAGATTTTTTTTTTTAATTCTTTTTTTTTTTTACATATGTGTATTATCTCGAAATAATGAGATATTATCTTGAAATAACGAGATATGATCTCGAAATAACAAGATAACATCTCAAAAAAAATTTCTTCACTTGCGGTTCAGGGTTTCCGTAACGATACAATATTACTGCGATTTTAAGGATTTTGTGATATGTTGAGTATTGCAATACAATATATTGTGATTTAACTATTTTTTGTGTCCACATAATTAAATTCAATCAGGAATTGTTTTGTCAAATAAGAGAAGATTCTCAGTCTATTCATCTCACTTCAGTCTTTTTATTTCTCCACAAGGAGAGTCAAACCCAGACTGACCAACAAAGTCAAACTGAACTGAACTGATATCAAACATGTATGGACGACAACAACTGCAGCATTTTCTTAAACTTTCCTCAACTTAAAGCTTCACTGCTCTGAATTTCTTTGAATGAAACATTGAAAAAAAGCCCAACTTTGTAGCGTTATTTGGACAACTTCCCAACATGACAGATTCCTCAGATCTTCTAGTTTTTATATGATACCAGTATCTCCAGTATATTCTGAAAAGTGAGCCTGCTACGGCCTCCGGAAACAAAACAAAAAAAGTGAAAATTACTGCTGAGCAGAGCACTGAATACCAATACTTGGCTTAAAAATCATTTAAGTGATTTGTGCATTGCAGTTCATTGTATTTTTGTAAGTAGGGATAGACGATATATGATTTTATCATGGATCGCAATAAACATTCACAACTAGTTGATTATCGGGTTAATCATAAATATCGTCATGAGTGACTCGAAAAAGCTATATAGCTTGCTGACATACAGTCATTTGTTGATTTCCTGATTTATTTTGAATTACCACAAATGTTCAGCACAATGCAGTATGGTCCCTCTCTTCCTATTCTGTGCCAGGCTGCTCTCACAAGAGACGATTTCCTAACAGAAAATAACAGATCAAATCAAACAGAAAGTTGATCCACTTATTTAATAAGTGTTTTAGTTCCACTTAAAGAGTTTTAAGCACATTGATTATTCATGTTATATTGATGATTATCAGGATAGTGAATCAGCTATTTTGGCCAGGATAATCATATTGTTTAATGCATGCTTGTAAGCATGATAAACTGTTGTGTCTCATTGTTACTTTTTGTTGAGGGAACCAGGGTGATACTAACTTCCGTGTTGGCCTCCAAAAATACTTCATCTCTCTTTACAAACAGTTCACTTGTCCTCATCTTACATGCTTACTTTTCTACCAGGCCCAGAGCCTATTTGTTTCTACTAAAATAAATAATCTAGGTAAAACAGGTCACACATACAGTATGTCATTTATTTTCAGCATAGATATGTTCCTCTTCCACAGCATACCAGTGTCTGTAACGCCTCACATTAAAAGCCCCTCCAGTTTGTGGTGACACAGGGCACCAATAGCCAGCCGATGCGTCACCTGACTGGCTTTTAATATGAATCTCAGAGCCAGATAGCCTCCTGTGTTTCCTCCCGCTGCCTTTGAAGCCTTTGAGAGTTTGTTTGCTCAAGCAGATAAGGTTTTATCTTTTAAAATTGAAGCGTGCCATTTGATTGCTTATCTTAACAAACAATAGCTACCTGCTTGTGTCATTTATTGACCAGTTTGTGTTGAGTTTTTTTTTCAGAGGGGAGATATGATGTTTGGTTAAGTTCATTAAACAGCAGATATCAGGATGCAAAGTTAAACTTTTCTCTGTTTTAGATCACATTAAACTGAATATCTTTGGGTTTAGGACTGACAAAACAAGACATTTAAAGGCTATTTTCTGACAATTTATAGACCAAATAATTGATTAATTGAGAAAATAATTGCAAGATTCTTTTATAATTAAATACTCACTAGTTGCAGCCCTATTATACGTCGACCCTGACTAGTTTTGAGCATGCTTTTATAGCAGAAGTTATATTTAAAAGGTTGTTGTGACGGCAGAAATAAACCATCATTTGTTTGTCTTCACAGCTGATTACAAGGAGAGCTTCAACACAATTGGCAACATCGAAGAAATCGCCTACAACGCCATCTCCTTCACCTGGGACGTGAACGAAGAGGCCAAGGTACAAAACACAAATAAAACAAGACATGAATGTCACTGTAAATTTCCTAGAAACCGGTTTAGTTTATTTACTCTCGCTGGAGGCGTGCTGTAGATATAAAAGAAAAAAGCAGCGGGACAGGTTTCTTTTTGTGCTGATTCAGGTGTTGGCAAACAAATGCACTCACTCCACAAATTTACACCTGTAGAGATCACAAATACTCCAGAAAAAAAGGCGGGGAATTACAACACCAACATTTTGTTATAAAACAAGAACTTTAAGGTCTAAAACATCTCCTTTGCACCAATGTTTTGTGTCCGTCATGAAGCTGATGGGCAGCGTTGTGTACTTTTGCTCTGTTTGTCTTCTTTGTCTTGGTGAAGCCCACTCCTTTGTGGCCACTCCTTAAATGGAGCTCCGTCACTGTTTAACTCCAGAGGCCCCCAAGGGCCAATAGCACCGATCCCTGTCCCCACCCTCTGTTGTTTGTTTTGCCCTCATTTCTGTGTGAATGCAACAGACTTTGTGTGTGAGTCAGTCTGTGTGTGTGTGTGTGTTATGTGCCTCTTTTATTGTAATAGCAGCCTGCAGACAAAGACGTCGCTGGTGGAAATCCAAGCACACTTCTCTGTGCCAATATTGACTCTTACTCTCTCCACTTCTATCCCTCTCTTTCTCTTAATCTGTGTGACTATTGAGCCTGAATATATCTGCAGGAACAGGTGTAACGCCCAGGGAGTTTATTGAGCATTCCTAAACTGATGTAGGTCTAATGGGGAGTAGAATAATTATTCCAAATGTCTTCATCAATTTCTACAGAGGAAAAGTTTATTCAACTTTTTAAAGATTTTTAAAAAGTTTTTTATTTTTATTTTTACACCTGTACAGTAAATAAGAGTATCTGGTTCTCTGGGATGATAATAAGCAAAGATGGAACAACTCAACGGATGCTAAATTAAACGTGTTTAAACTTTTGTGGATCAAAATGTCCAACAAACGGCAAGAAGAGACCTTATGTTATAGATTTTGTTGCGTGCTTACATTTTCCAAAATGTTTCCACAAACTTTTAAATCTAGAGAAATCTGTCATTTTAAAAGGTAACAGTCCCTTTCATAAATTGACTTTCTATACAGTTTAAAGCCACATTTTAACAATATACTTTTTCAATTTTAGTCATTTTCAACTGTACGATTGAACCTGATGGTCTTAGGCAGCTGGATCCCTAGTTATCAATGAACCAAGCCGAGCAAACGTCCTGTTTCAGAGTCAGAGAATCACTGATTTATTTTTTTTTACGTAAAAATTGCTTCCTTTAGTGTTTTTACAGGCTTCAACCACCTGGTCAGTTTGTTTTGGAGAGTAAAAGACCTCTGATGATAATTTAGCTCCTGGTAAAAACCTCCTGAATGACATGAATCAAAATTACATATTTTTTGTCCGACCTGAATTTATAAATCTAGATTATTGTGGAGTGATTTGTTCAGTGTTGGAGATATTGATCATAAATATGTCTGTCTTCTCTCAAATATATTATAACTAGATGGCACTCTAGATGTTTGTGCTGCTCAACAAGCATTAAACTGCTCACCACTAGGTCTGTCTTCTATCTTGAGTAACTGAGCTACTATTTCTAGAAAGAGAAATTGCTGTTGAGTTTTTAAAATGTACTTTTTGGCACTTTGAGCATCACAAGCCAAGTGCCATATAGTTTTATCATATTCAAAAGAAAGCAGACATCTCTACTGCCGATATCTCCAACACTAATGACTCACAGCAAAACAATAGAAATAGAAAAACAAAGCTACAGATAAAAAAACATGTATTTTTGATTCTGTGGTGAACTAGCCCTTTAAATACAGAAGAAACTGGGTAAATACTGAAAGAGATGCAGAAATACAACACTGTTTCTTACAGGTTCTCACTAATCCAGTGTGCTATGTAACCCTGCAGTTACATGTCGCTTTGATTTCTATCTTTAGGGATAGGGAGATATCTGAAACTTATGATGCAAAACAAACGCAACGGAGGTGAAAGGAATTTTGTTTGTGGAGGAAAAACATTTCTCCAGGAACAATGCAGACATTTCAAAGTTTTTTTTTTTATTCAGCAAGAAAAAGATCAGCATTGATGTTAAAGGAGCAGCTTCTATTTAGACCCGTAAACATTTTGAGTAGTTGTGGGTGTTTTGATGGGGTAACTTGTGTACAAAAGAATGAAATTCCTCAAAAGAAAGTAGAGAAATGATTGATTGTAATTCTGTATCGTTCATTGTATCTTCTCTGTCTATCTCCTGTGTCAGATCTTCATCACAGTGAACTGTCTGAGTACAGACTTCTCCTCTCAGAAGGGGGTGAAGGGTCTCCCTCTGATGATCCAGATCGACACGTACAGCTACAACAACCGCAGCAACAAGCCGCTGCACAGAGCCTACTCACAGATCAAGGTCTTCTGTGACAAGGTGAGGAATCACTTCCTCTTCATCACTTATAAGAATGTTGTCTGGAAAAGTTTCTTGTCAATGTCCATGAAAATATTTAGGTGATTTCAAACATGTCATCTTAAACAAGGGATATTGGCCAGATGTGAACAGGGATGCAACTGATAAATCTTCAGATTCTTTTCTCAATTAATCAACTTTTATCATGTATTAAAATGCCAAAGAAGACTAAAAAGAATCTTTGATACAGCTCAAGGTGGTGTAATGAAATGGCTTCTTATATTCGACCATCAGTCAAAAACCAAAAGACATTCAGTTTACTGACATATATGACAAATAAAAGCAGCAATTGAACAGAAGATTAAAATTAGTTACACAGGATCATAATAATAATAATAATAATAAAACATTTTATTTGTAATGCACTTTACGTTACAGGAAATCTCGAAGTTCTACAGGTTAAAAGCATAACAGTCTAATTATAAAAAGGATAAAAAAAGGAAAAAACAGCTAAAAACAGAAAACATACATACATACATAATCTAAAAACCATCTAGATGGGAGGAACCAAAGGTTTTGCTAAAAAGGAATGCATAACTGTATTTATGAATGATTTGCATGTAAAGAATCATTGTTAGGGAGTGTGTACGTGTATAGGATTAATTCCTGTATATATTGATTCTAATAATCAGTGATTGAATATCATTTGAAAAGTAAAAATATCTGTTTTTCACTACTGAAATTGTTAAATCATATTTTCTTTGCTTTTTGTGATTCTAATAACTTATTGTGTAAAATGGGCATAAAATATAATATATAATGTCTCAATTTGCCCCTGAATTTAATCAAATCAGAATTGTGATGTGCAATGATATTAGCAAATATCATATTTTTCTCCAAAGAATCTATATAATATCATATTAGTTATAAGTAATTACTTTTCCCTTATTTTTTATTAATTTGCCATTTACATTGTTTTTTTTTATTATTTACTCTCAGTAATAAAACTCTGTTTATTCAGCTCAGGCATGTAACAAAAAAATATAAAAATGTCATTATTTAAAATAATTTAAAGAAAAGGATAGAGAAGGTACACAACAGCAGCGTTCACGGCGGTTTGTTGACAGTAATGCATTTTCCGGAGAGGAGTTGTCTGTATTTGTCTCGATCAATATGACAATAATGGGAATTTATAGTGTTTGTGTTTATTTCCTTTAAAGTTAGAGATTTATTGAGATATTGGGATATTTGTCATCAAGTTTAAATGATGCGTCAAAAATGTGTTTGACTGCACTATAGGTGGAGTGAGTGAGTTAAATCATGACATCAGTCCTCCCTCTAGTGGTCTCACCTGCACATTGAGCCTGCAGATACACCTGTACACACACACACACACACACACACACACACACATGTAAACACACACACACACACACACACACACACACACACACACACACACACACACACATAAACACACACACACACACACACACACACACCAAGTGAAGCAACATGCACTGTAGGTAAGAGTAACATTTCTGCAAACATTAGTCCACTAAGAAATTAGTTGATCTACAAAAAAATAATCTCCTACTTTTTTAACAATGGATTAATTGTTGGAGTAATTTTTCATGCAAAACTGGCAGAAAATGCTGCTTTCGGCCTTTAAAATATACGGATTTCCTGTTTCTATCACTTTTATTTCTAATTAAACTGGATATCTTTGGGTTTTGGACCAACAAAACAAGACATTTTAACACATCACCTTAGACTTGGAGGGAATTTTTTCACTACTTTCTGATATTTTATCTATCAAATGATTATTGAGCAATAATAAAAAAAAGAATTGTTAAGTTGCCAGCCGTAATTTAAAAAAACTGATGTTTTTTTAAAATGCTTTTGTCTGTTTTTTTTTCCTCAGGGAGCCGAGAGGAAAATAAGGGACGAGGAGAGAAAACTGTTCCGCAAGAAGTCAAAAGGTTTGAGCTGCATGACAAGTCTTTTTGATTGTGAAAATTTAAAAAGAAAATTATAGTTCCAGGAAGATGAGAATCCGAAAGATATAAAAACGCCCACTTGATTATATGAAATCAGAGTCACACATCTGTCTCTCCGGCTTTTACATAGCAATGTCTACAAGGTATTCATTTGTGCTTTTCTCTCTTTACTGAATAAAAAAAATCTGTCCTTTTCTAAATCTTCCTCTTTTCTGCTGTTCAGGTAAAGACGGAGGTGTCGGCGTGATAACCGCACCCAAGAAGTCCGACACCACTTATTTCAAGACTCTGAGCGACTTGGAGGCTCAGCCTGTTCTCTTCATCCCCGACGTTCACTTTGGCAACCTGCAGAGGGCCGGACAGGTAGACCTACACTTACATTCTTCTTCTTCTCTGAACAGAAGTGAAAGAACTTGTTTTATCTGCAGACAAGTGACATTGGAGCCACAGCTTAATGACCTGATGGCTCTATTTGAGCTCCAGATCAAAAACATTTTACTTTCTTTTTCTCTCTAACATAAGATAAGATAAGATACACTTTATTGTCCTTGGAAGGAAATTTGTCTTGGACTCCAGTGCTGTCATATAAAAAACTGCTTTACAGTAATAACAGTACAGGTACAGACAATACATACTAAAGGCCACAGGCCACCTATAACATATACACAGTATACAAGAAACAGTGCAATGCACACATACATACACACACCTGCCCAGACCCTCCCTCACCCACTCTATTATACCATGGGTCAGATCAATAGTACAATTGCATTTTGTTTGGTCCTGGGAGCATTTAGGATCTTAACCCTTTATCAGGCAAAGAACTATATTTGGTAACTTCAGGGAATATTTCGAGAAAAAAGTTGCAAATTTGGTAGATTAAAGTGGCAAATCTACAAGAAAAAAAGTTGCAGATTTAAGAGATTTAAAGTGGCAAATCTGCCATGGATTTTTACATTTAAAGAAAAGTAAAATAAAAAAAATCAATGTCATGTAAAATTATTGAATTTAAATGTAAGTCTTTCCAGTGTACATAAAAAAGGTTTAACATGCATTTTTTTATGACAAAAGAGTGAATTATCCTCATTGAACCATAATCTGTGAGAGGTCAAAGAACACTGTTGCACTAAATATTGATTGAAACGGTTATTAATGGAGTTATTAAAGAAATATAAACAATGTTTATTGGGATTTTTTAGTTTCTGATACTTTTGGATAATTAAACATGCCCTAGATTATTGCTGTTCCTGAAAAAACTAACATAACAGGGAAGGAAAAGAAAATAATAATCATTAACAAAGTATAACCATGCTTCTGTACTTTTACTTAAATAGGAGTTGAAAGCAGGATTTTTACATGTAATGGAGTACTTTTGAAATATTTCTCCCACCACTACCTGTCTTCTCAGATGGATCAGTATGAATGAAATATTCTGCTTTATGTTCTAATTTGAGCCTAGAGCTTACATTTAAAAATTCTACTTAACTTGCAGGTGTTTACCTTCAACACGGAGGAGATCGAGAGAGAAGGGTGAGTGTGCATCAACAGGAAATTAGCATTTCCATTTACATCAGGTCATATCAGTATAAAGTATGAAAATGAGAGCAGGCACAGATACCGACATACAGAGGAAGCGCATGACACCACAAATGCAAACACAATCCATATGCCGCGTGCTTATGCTTGTTTTTGTGCGTTTGTTACCAGGAGCGTGCTGGTGAAGAGGATGTTCAGGTCGTCAGATGAAGATCTGTGTCCGTCACCTCACAAACAGATCAAAGAGGAGACACACAAGAGAGGTACAACACGGCTGCTCCTTCCTCTCTGCATCTTTTTCTTTTTTAATTATTTATATGATTGATTGATTGACTGATTAATTATTTAGTCTATAATTATGTTAAAACTCAGCCCAAGATGATAGCTTTTTGTCCACACAAATAAATACTCTAAAGATAGTTCAATATAAAATGATGTAAAACAGAGAAAATCAGCAAACATTTACTTTTGAGGTTCTGGAAGGAATGTTGCCATTTGGTCATACTAAATGAAAAAGCAGGCATATTACTTGGCCATTTTTTTTAGTTTTTGTTGGGTTTTTTGGTGATTATATAATTGTTAATACATCACTTTGTAGTCTGGTAACTCGTGATGGTATGGTCATTATTTCTGGTCATAAATAGGCTTATTGATTAATCAATTTAAACCTTGGAGCCCCGTGCAGAATTAGGGAATTTTTTGTTTCTGTTTTCACATTTAACTCACTGAGGCCTTGTTTTTCACTGAAATATAATCCCTGCACCTTTATGGAGACAGCACAATCAGGGGTAAAAGAAGGGAGAACTCAAGCATGTCTTTTGTGTGTGTGTTATACACAGTTATCATTGACATCAAAAGTTTTTACAAAAAAAGAGTGGGGAAAAATGGAATCTATATACACAAAAAAAAGTGTCGGGGCACCAAAAATGGGGGCACCATGGTATGTTGAAATATTAACATTTTTAGGAGCTAAGGAGAGCATATTTTAATGTTTTTTTTCCAGGATCTGGTTAGGGCAATTATTATTTTTGGTGAAATTGTAAATGAAACATAGAAAATGAAATATCTGAAGTTTAGATTTAGTTATCTTTCCTAATGTAAACATGTGTCATACATGATCCATTCAAGGACTGTTGGAAATCTTTAAACTCTCCGGCTTTGATAAAAAGTGTAATTTAAAGAAAACATGCCTTTCAAATCAGTCTGTGGCTTCACAGGAAATATAAAAGAAAATCTGAGATATGACTTAATATGATTAAACCGCATCACATCTCTTTCTAAGTGTTGCACTTCAATGGATTAGATACAGATTATATAAACTAATACTTTGGCGACCACTTAAAGGTTTATTCTTCCTCCTTTCTCTGCAGTGCTTTTGTACGTGAGAAAGGAGACGGACGAGGTGTTTGACGCTCTGATGCTGAAGTCTCCCACGCTCAGAGGCCTGATGGATGCTGTGAGTGGCGTCTCAGTGATGTGAAGACATAATTTGTTTTCAGCAGAGCGCTTGTTTACAAACCGCTTTCATTTATCTGTCCCAGATTTCAGAGAAGTACGGCGTGGCCCCAGAGCGGATAGCCAAAGTGTACAAGAAAAGTAAAAAAGGGTGAGTTAGGAGATCGATTTTCATTTTAGCTCCTATTTGGAGCTTTATGGTAAGCGCTGTGAAATTTAAATGTTTTGTTTTTTTCCCTCAGGATCCTGGTAAACATGGACGATAACATCATCGAGCATTACTCCAACGAAGACACCTTTATCCTCAACATCGAGAGCTACGCAGAAGCCTACAAGATCACGCTGACGGAGATCTGACAGCTCGTCAGCCGACTCGAAGGACCTCAGATTGAGACGAAAAGGACGCTGTGACTGCTGGTCGGCTGAAATCTACGAGGCTGCTATTGATCGGCTGATAAGCTGACAGACAGTATTGGAGACAGTCCACTGATGGCGTTAGTCCCACACCCTGAGGTCAGCGCCTGACCCCTCTCTGACACTGTTACACTATGAAGCAAGTCGTACTGTCTGTGCCGGAGGACAACGACACTAATGAAAAGAGGACATTATAGAAAGTCTTATGAACTGGTTATATTTACTTCCTCATTGTACTCATCCTATACGTTGGCAGATAAATGGAGCATAGATCCATGTCCTCCACTGTAGGTGAATATTTTATTGTAAAAAAAAACAACATTTCTGTACAGTTTTGTGTTTTTGCCAAATAACACATGATGAAATGCCTGATGTACTGTATGTAGCTTGAATTAGTTGGTCTTAATTAAGTTAGTTTCTCTGCATGCCAACCTTTGTTTTTATTTAGTTGTGTTATTATTTATTAATGACAATGTTTTGCATTTATTTAGCAGTTTATCCAAGGATTTCAAGTACTTTACATTTCAACGACTTGGTTTATAGTCACCCTCTCTACGAGTACTCAAGGAGTTTTTTAAATGGCTTATCTCTATTTTTCAGCCATGTTGTAACTATTTACACGTCAACAAAAAGCTTAAATGTTTATTTGTAGGACCTAACATGAGATGGAAATGGCTTGAAAGAAAAACACTGGAAACAACTTATGTCGGGTGACTAATGGCACTTGGCCTTGTGTGCTTGGCTGTATTGAAAAATGAATAAAGGTCAAAAAACATAAGAGATGTCGTTTTTTGTTAAAAATACAACTAAGAGTGATGCTGTACCTATGCCACAGGTTTACTGTGGAGTCCAGTCCTCATCACTGTCACTGCTTTCTATCTCACTGTCCTCACTTTCTGGTGGGATTTCCCTTATGCTCTGGTTCCTCACTTTCCCTCCATAAAACTGTCTTACATCCATGTTAGCTGTCAAAATGTGTAAAAATTAGTTATTCCAAGTAAACAAATTGGTTAAAACACATATTTAGAACAAAAATTCTTCACACAAACATGAAATAATGTCATTACCCCTCCAAAACAATGTTCACACATACACTCTTAAAAAGTACCCCTTATTGCACAACGTTGCCCTCGGGCAACAAATAGAAAAACTGTATTTCTGAAGAAACTAAATGAAAAAAAAATCATTAAACCTGACAAAAGGCTTATTTACACCTTTATGCATGCTAATATATTTTTTTATTTGCAGTTTACATCAGTCTAAATAAGTTTAGTAGTACAAAAAAATCTTACCTTTTTCTCAGACCATGTGCTGTGATGGCCGCATGTCAGAAAATAACTTCCCGCCTCCAAATGATGCATCACAGTGATTCCCACTCCTCATTGGATTATTCTTAGATAGTTTTTTGACAAATCTGATTGGTTTTTATAATCTAAAGAAACATGTGTGGGACTGGGGGCCTAAGAAAACTTTGCGTTGCCTGAGGGCAACGCTAGTGTGGCCACGGTACCAAATATGAAATTAGACTGCCACCACAGTGCCACCTAGGGGCCGATCAATGAAAAACTTAAGGGTTATCCTCAGGAGGGCATTGACAATAATTGTACCAAGTTTTGTATAATAATGCACAAACTATCCCTTTATTCCTCATACAGTGTCTGAAAGTGTCTGACTCTTAACTGATATGTATAAGTTAGAAGAGGCAGGTAGCAATGGTGGAAAGTAACTATGTACATTTACTCAAGTACTGGACTTAAAGTAAAATTTTTTAGGTACTTTTATGTACATTTTATGTAACATAATACTTCTACTCCACCACATTTTGAGACATATATTGTACTTTTTATTCCTCTACATTTAGCTGACAGCTTTAGTTACTTTTCAGGTCAAGATTTAAAATGAAAAACATGATACATTTAAAATGATTACCCATTTTTATAAATGAAACCACTTAAAAGTTTATTAGGTAGTTAAAATGAGCGGAGTGGAGTCATTTCGCAGTGTGGTATTAGTACTTTTACTGAAGTAAAGGATCTGAACACTTCTTCCACCACTGTCTTTTTTACTTCTTTCCTTTTTTTTTTTTTTTTTTAACATGTATTTTTTTTCTTTATTTTATTATTATTATTATTATTATTATTATTATTATTTTAGTATTTTGCGTTTCTGCGCATGCGCGGCTTTTTTCCTGCTTCTGCGCATGCGCGGCTTTTTTTCGCTTCTGCGCATGCGCAGCTTTTTTCCGCTTCTGCGCATGCACGGCTTTTTTGCTTCTGCGCATGCGCGGTTTCCTGCGCATGCGCATTGTCCAGAAAGGCCGCGCATGCGCAGAACCGCAAAAAGTCACGCATGTGCAGAAGCGGAAAAAAGCCGCGCAGAAGCGAAAAGGGCCGCGCAAGCGCAGAAGCGGAAAAAAGCCGCACATGCGCAGAAGCGCAGAAAAAAATGTATAAATAAAAAAATTATAATAAAATAAAAAAATTAAAATAAAAAAAATAAATAACAATAATAAAATAAAAATAAAAAAAAATATATAAAATATAAAATAAAAATAAAAATACTTTTGTTATTATTATATTCATCCAAACAAATGTACCTTTACTTGTACCAGGCATTAAAATGAACAAGAAATTGAAGAAAAAGGGTGGTATAATATTTTTATCCATGACTGTATTTATGCTGGTGATTTTACTAATAGTTTTAGTAATTTGTTTGTTCTGATGCACACAACACAAACAATTAATTGTATGTAAAAACCTACTTGGCAATAACATTGATTCTGACATTTTAAATACATTATCTAAATTGCTACTATGAAAATATAAATAGCCGTTGTCAGGGCTTAAAACAATCAATCTCTACGAATCAAGACTCCATAGTCTAACAATGGCATAACCTTCAGCACTGAAAACAAAAGATTGAAACATGACCTTGAAATCAAAAGCCTGATGTTATTCTAGTTTTTAGCACTGGCATAGATGTTTGTTAAGTCCTGAGGAAAAAGCGCCTGCATAAGCACATACATGGACAAGAACATGAACCTGGGAGCACTTAAGGGTCCCGGTTTGGTGTTTTGAAAATACAGTCATCCTAATGATAATCCATCTCACTTTTAACCCAAAGTGAAATCTGACTGGCATGGTGGTACAAGAGGTAATGCCTCTAATGAATCAGAAAAGTCACCAAGATTTATTGTGTGGGAACCACCTATATTACAAGCTACATAATTTCAAAAACATATATGAACAAGGACAATCAGGCATTTTCCCACTTTGTCTTTATTTGAATAACAAAATGGACATCCTACACAGAACACATAATGCAAGTTAACAATACAAAATCTACAAAATGATACAGTGACAAAGATTTTTTGTTCGACAGGTAGCAACTGTACAGTATAAATGGATGCAATACTGTGTGTTTTTTCTTTCTTTTCTTTTCTTTTATTTCATTCATCTATATTTGGCACTTGACCACAAGATGCTATTGAAATGAAATGTGGGACTGATGTACCTGATCACCTAACATAAAATGTGCAGAAGCCCAGAGAATTGAACACAACTATTTTGTTTTCCCAAAGTCATCATTCATCCGTCTGTGAAGACTTCTGCATGTCTTGGTGGGTTTTTTTTAGAAGTACAGACAGGTAAAATTAAGCAGAATAGAAGCAACTATTAGTAAATCCTGCAAAAACACAGTGAGGTTTGGTGGATGCTGCTGTTACTCGCTACCAGCGTCAGTGCTTTGTTCTGTTAGTTCTTTCTTATTGTGCGTCATAGTGATAAAAATGTGATCTCCATCATCACAGTAGCCCTCCATTTGTCCTATTTTACATTTGTACTTAAACATTTTTGCACATTCATGAGATGTAAAGTCACATTTGCACAAAGCTTGACATTTGAAGACATTACTGTTGCACTTCGAAGACACATGCAACATTTGGAGACTGTTTACAAACGCACATGACAAAAAAAACATAAAGACTGCCAATGTTTACTGGCTTCCTGGGAAACATGATGTCAGTGGAGCTGTAGCTTGGGATCAAATTAAGATGTGTAGCTATTTTCTCTCTCAAGAGAGGAAAATAACAGAAGCTACAAACACCAAATGTAGCTGTGGATATTAAAAAATAAATGCATATGTGTGGTCCTCTCCTTTTTAACATCTCTAGCATAAATATGAGTGAATATACTGTACAACTTTCTTTCATATATTCGTCAAGTAAAATAAAATAAAATGTTTATCGTCACATTCCAATAATTTATACGTCAAAGTGAATTTCTTCACTGCAGCAAAACGCCACAGTGTGATCACAGAGTAAAAGAATATATAAGTACCATACTATATATTCATATAACATCTAACTTTTTATTTTATCTTTTTTGTTTATACACTTGTTGAATCATAGTCGTAGGAAGAGAATCACAGCTCGGTTTATATGTATAAATATGTCAAGTTCATGTCAGTAAAATAAGTGTGTGTGTGTGTGTGTGTGTGTGTGTGTGTGTGTGTGAGGACACAGAACTTGGTGTAAAAAGTCACTTTCAAAAGAACAGACGGACGAAAATCTGCAGTCAAAATATTCCCCTTCATTTAAAAATCTGAGTGAGTTTTGGTTTGATGTAACATTCCTCCAAAGTATACATTTAAAAAAAAAAATCCTTTCTAAAAAAATTCTTCTATTGTCAAAAACTTAAAACTACCCAGATCTCCAGTCTAAGCTGTGAACACTTGTCTTCCCGGACTCACATACTTCATTACATCCAGTGTTAACGTGGAGTTAGATTGCAATACTTTGTGAAAAAACTGTCCGTCATCACTCACCACCCCGAGTCAGGTAAAAGAGAGAGAAAAAAATCCCTTTTAAAAAAGGAAAAAATAAGAATAAAAAGAATAAAAACTTGGATTCGGCTCAGTGTACCTCACGAATCGGATGGATTATCCTCGCTGATCGTCTCCTCAGACAAAGGGAGCACATCTCCGATTCAGTGTTTAAAGAGTCTTTGATGGGGTTTCAGTCCTTTGAGTTGTATTTGTACCGTTTACGAGACCCGTGTAGCTTTTCACCAGACGTAGAGGCACATGTACAGTATGTGCATGTGGGCATCTGAAAGATTATATATGCAGCAGGCTTTGGTATTTGTAGTATGTACAGTTGCATGTTGTCTGTGTGTGTGTGTACGTGTGTGTGTGTGCCTCTACAGCTTGAGTGATCAATAATCTCAGGTGGGTCGGTTGGGAAGGATTTTGAAAATGTGTAAAAATAATTGAAATTGCAATGGAGAAAAAGTCCAGTTTTCTACTGTCCAGCACTGCTGGGGTCGCACTGAAGCAGCCGGACGATGGAGGGGTCGTTCCTCGCTCCCTCAACAAACTCCTCCAGGGACAGTTTACCTGCGAGACGGAGACGCACAGGTTATCCGTTAGTTGTCTTGTTTATTTGTTGCAGCAGATCAAATTACATTTGTTACATTACATTTGTTTAAAAAAGGTACTGTTTCAGCAGAAAACACTCTTACCATCTCGATTTGTGTCCATCTGTCTGAAGATCTTGTCTGTGCGTTTCTCAGGCGTGGACTCATCTTCAGGCATCTTCATCACAGAGGAAACCATCTTGTAAATCGCCTGCAGACAGAGAGGAAGAAACCATAAACACAAATTTTAGAATGAAAACTTTTATAAAAGTAGCCTCCTTTCATTAAAGTTTTAACTTTGTAAAAATGGGTGCAATACATTTCAAATAGAAGATATCTCCAATGATTAAGAGTCGACAGTCTGATCACGTTTCATATCAGTTATTCTGGCCGGAAGCACAACTGCAAGGTTGCATCAGCTGGATTGTTGCAAAGTGCAGTGAAATATATAAATGATACATCAATCAACTGATCTCCTCTGGGAGGAAGAGAGATAAAGGATTGCTTTCATTTGTGTTTGGCTCCGGGGCCTGATCTGAAACTTCACAGAAACAAACAGGAAGTATTTGTGCACTGAAAGTTTAGGTTTTTAAAATAATGATAAATCAAGAAAAGTGAGTGCGTTTGCTTCACTGTTAAAGTTTTCTGAGGCCGAGGGGGAAAATACCAAAAAATGCAGGAACAATAATTTACCTTTATGTTGTATTTGTAGGTTTCTGTACAACTAATGTCACTTACAATGAATCATTATTGAAACAAAAGAAAAAAGAAACTAAATTAATCTAGAAAAAATATAATAAACACACCTGCTCAGTATACACAGACATGATATGAATACTGAACACTGATTGGAGAACGGGATTACACATTCTTTAACACACTGCTCAATTTAACACCATGATGAGTGGTGAAATAACATGTGTGAGGGATTGCTGGTGTGCGTGTGTGTGTGTGTGTATGTGTGTGTGTGTGTGTGTGTGTGTGTGTGTGTGTGTGTGTGTGTGTCTGAACCAAAAAGATGAGTAGTCTGTGTGAGACTCTCTGTAGTAGGAAACTGTGAGGGGTGGATGTAGTGCTGCTGAGTCAATACGAGGATCAGAGGAGAGCCGCTCCCTGCTGGAAATACACCACAGTCAAGTCTTATTTAGAAACGTCTGAGAGGAACTGCTGGTTTCTAAAATTACACAGCGGCTGGTTTTCCTGCTGTGGGCAGTCAAATGGTGCAGAACGCAGAAGCAGATGGATATACGGTGGAGCAGCTGGTGTGGACGGCTGAGCAAAATGTTGCTTCACTGCTGGACCAGGGAGCATGGCGTTATCATGATGGCATGCAAGGACCGCTGAAACACCACAGGCTATATAAAGCTCGAGAAGCAGAAAGCCTGAATGCTTGAGAGCATAAAGGATGGAAGGGAAGTAAAGACACAAAACAAAACAAAAACACAAACCCACCGTTACAATCTCCAGCATCTCCGCCTTGCTAATGTATCCGTTCCCGTCCAGATCGTACATGCTGAACGCCCACTTCAGCTTTTGGTCCAGCCGGCCGCGAGAGGTCACGCTCAGGGCGATGATGAACTCCCTGAAGTCAATAGTCCCGTCTCCGTTGGCGTCGAACGTGCGGAAGACGTGCTCGGCGAACTTAGAGGCGTCTCCGTAAGGGAAGAAGTTGGCGTAGATCTTCTTGAACTCCTCCATGGAGAGCGCGCCGCTGGGGCAGTCCCGCAAGAAGCCCTTGTACCACTCCATGATCTCATGCTCGGTGAAGTCCGTGTTGTCCATCAGGTCCTGCATGACGTCGGGACGAAGCTTGCTGTTCTGTTTGCCCATGGTCGCTGTTTCTGTGGAGGCTGTAGGTGGTGTGAGGACAGCGGCGATTTAGACTGCAGACAGTGAGGAAGAAAGAGAGACAAAATGGATGTTAGAAATAATTGGAAATGACTTTGAGGTGATACAAGAGGGGAGGGAAGATAGAAAGGTCTTAATGCACTTTAATAATTAAAAAAGCTGCATTAATTTCTCTTGTAAAGGTAGTTTTCTTTGTAAATATCCGAATGTTTTGCTGTTTAATAAATAAAATAATCAATCATTTTATAAAGACCGCAAAGATACTTTTCTAACCTTCAATCACTAACTTTTTTGACCCATTTTCGATCTCCAATGTCATGTTTAAAGAGCAGAGACAATGGCAGATTATTTTTTTTGCGTCTGATCTGCTTGGCTTACCACCTCTGTGAAATTGTTTACAGTGGGAAAGAGTTTTGGGACATGAAAGGGCTTTAACATTATGTACACTTCAGTTATTAGCATCAGTTTTGGTATCATGAATTGGTTATAAAAAACTGAAAAAAAAAAACAATCTATCTATTCTATATTTTCCCCTGTAATCTGCTCTGCACTTTACTGCTTTTTTGCACTTCTAGTTTGATGTTAAATGAAATGTCATTATCTTAGTATCTGTAAGTAATTTATTTTAATATATTTAACAGTTGATAAATTATGTGTTACATTAAATAAAACACAACCAATGTCATGTATGTAGGCTTAAATTGAATCTAATCTAGGTTGAATTTGGTAGAGGCTATCACAGAAACAATGAAGGCATTCTAGATAAGGAAGAGTAGAGAGATAAAGTTCAGTATGCAGGTTCAGTCTACCATGCACCTGCAGCAGGAGACCACTAAATGTTTTCATGGTGCAAAACCACCACAGATGCACATCTTCACCCACACTTACAGTGTAGCATACACACCATTTCTGTGATGTGCATCATCTCTGCAGATGCACCATCTATTTCCTGCAGGAACTACAACTGTGATACATCAACACACACATACAGATCCTTTGTATCAATAGTCGAAATAGTTTATCGTTGTAGTTTGGGTTTTGTGATAAATTCTGCAGAAAAAGATCCATAGATATATTAAGCAAACCTCAAGTACAGACTGTTTATGCTTTCAAAGTGCATAACAAACTCACATACTAACCATCTGATAAAAATCACACTCCTCTGGAACGAATGAATCTTTGCATGCAGAAAGTGAACAAGGAGCCTTCACACTCACCAGAAGACGCAGTTCATCATTTAACCCTGCAGCTAATGTGCTTATCACTTTCCCCTGTCAGACCGCTAGCTGCTGCTGAGCTCGCCAGGCTAAAAAGAACAGGGAAGCTGTTCTGAGCTTAGCCGAGGATAATGACAGATAAAATCAGCAAGGTCGGGTCAGGCCAGAGCAAATTACCGTACAGGTAGTTTGTTCCAGGAAGGGAAATAACGATCCGTCAAGTCTGTGTTTCCTTACAGTTCTTCGCTTTGTTTATAGACTCCAGAGCTAAAATATGGAGAGGGATAATTCAGAAAACTTGAACTGAGCCTTTGTGTCAAGCAATTCAGGATCCAGTATATATTTACTGACTCTAACAACGCTCATAATGTGCAGTAATTCAATATTATAATGAATCGAATTGTAATAGAATCGTATCGTGATTAAATCATTTATTAAGATATTGTGATGCAAAATTACATCATCTAAATGATAACAAGCACATACTAACTCAAATTTCTCAGAAAATCTGATGTGAAATATTTTGAGGGAATATCATTTGTAGGGTGCACTGATCCGTCTTTTTCAATACAGATACAGATATTAGTATCAGAGTTAATGCATTCCTAGTCATCTGAAGATTATGGTTTTGTTTTTACATCACACTTCACATTATCAAACAGGTGCATGCATGTAAACACAGTAGAAACATGCTTTATAGTGATATATAGGACTGTAGCTAATGACTATTAATCAGCCCATTGTTTTATCGATTAACTCATTTGTTTATTTGGTCTGTAAAATGTCAGAAATTATGAGAAATGTCGATCAGTGTTTCCCAAGGCCCAAGACCTCAAAAGGTCTTGTTTTTTCCACAACTCAAACATATTCAATTTCCTGTCATAAAGGAAGAAAATAACCAGAAAATATTCACAAATCTGCAACAATACAATTTTGACTTTCTTTAAAAAAATGACTCTTGTCAATTGATCAATTATCAAAACAATTGGTTGATTAATTGTATAGACAACAAATAATTAATGTATATTTGCAGCTCTAGTGATATAAATGATCTTGTATTAATTATATGAATTATAAAGGTATGAAGTTAGATATTGGCTATGTCGTCCAGCACTATTTTCAGATACATGGTTAAATGTGGCAGTCTGACTTATATCACTAGATGCAAAAGTTTACAAACCCATTTTAAAGTTTGCTCTTGAGCTAATCAACTAATTAATTAGGACTAATTGATAAAGAGCTGCCACCATGTTTCCCTCCCTGTAAAGTGGGAATCTGCTGTTCTTTACAACAACAATGAACTTAATGAAAAGTGCTGCTTCACTGACAAACCCAACAGCAAACAGAGGCTCCTGTCCTGTTAACACGATTCTGAACAAATTGTTTTTAAGTGAAACTGTATGAATAGGTAGATTGGAGAGGACACGGTTGCAGCTTGAATTAAATCGCCTACATTTCCATTAGTTTTGTTAACTGCTAATCCAAGGACTCGCTCTTCTATTTCACACTCGCATGTTCCATAAACAGCCAGCTATAATCCTTTAATTAACTCTGAGTAAACAATGGGCTCTAGCAATGTGGCAGCCACCTCTAATGAGTTTCCTGCTGTTATAGTTCACTTCAACGCCAGCGAGAATGCCGGAGCGGCGTGAAAAGGAGATTAACACCTGTTTACACACTCATCACTCCTGGAGCTAGACACAGCAGCAGCAGCAGCAGAGACACAGCGGGGCTGAACTGCTTATGGACAGACTGAAAGTGTGTCTGCTTTTAAATTAGACAGTCTGGACCTTCCAGAGGAGCATCATGAGGACTGTTCATAACACCACATTTAAACTAGAGCCCGACCAATATGGGATTTTATGTGGATTGTGCGTCAATTTTGTACTGATGTGACTTTGTAAAGGTACATAGAAGGCTCCTTTGTTTAACAAATGATAATTGATGAATTATTAAAAAACATTATTATTCATTATACATACAATATATTACATTGTCAACCAATTCTTGAAATTAAAACTGAAAAAATTAAAGATATAAAACTAAAATAAATAGCTTACCCAGTTTCTAAATGTAAATTACCACAGCATTATTGGCGTTAAAAGTTCTGGTGCATATAGAAAAAACGTAAACACCAACAACCCAAACATACCAATATGTCTTTGATAGATCAATCCATCAGACATAACTGTTGGGCTTTAATTGAAAGTTTTTGTTAGTTTGTTTTTTAAAGGTATCAGCTATATTGTTTAAGTCCTTTTTTAAGCAACATGATCAAACTTTTGATAGGACCAGTTTCTTAAATGCGAAAAATGTAAAAAAAAATTCAGGTTTGGGACATTTATTTGGAAGGTTGCATTTTGCAGTGTTTCTGGCAGTTCTTTTTAAGGTTTAAGGTACAATTTTTATGACAAAGTGCCCCATTTGTTTACATTCTGCACGCAAGAGTATGCATTATGTAAGGGCAGAACATGTTGAATAGGTCTTTTTCATAGCAGACATTTTTCAGAGCCAGAAAAGCAAAGCTGTAAGAAACAATAAAATGAACTGGGTTCAATTTAAGTGTCACAGTAAGCCGTTCCATAGCTGAGGGAGCCAGCAACAAACGTCAAATGTCAGCTATTTGGAAGTATTTCACGCTTGAAGAGCCCCGGTACTGGGACTGAAAAAGTCGGATCGGTGCATCCCTAAATTGACATATTACGTTTCCTGTTTTAGACAGATTGTTAAACTAAAACTGCAGCAAACACTTGTCAGCTGATTCAGCAACTGAATTTGTTACTTGCTCAATTAGATTTGCCATATGACCGAGATTGAAGCTACTCATGTAGCAACACACAGTGAAAAAGACACTGTCTGAAGCCAGGTTACTTTAAGATTATATAGAGAAAGTCTCCCCTGTATTCAACCTCAAACTCAACTTGATTGTCCCAGAGAGGAAATCCACACAGATCTGAACCTACATAGTACACGAAACATAATAAAAATACATCATATGAAGAATAAAATCACAATGAATTTAATACCCATATTTCCATGAGCTCACATTGGTATTTCATATTTTTTAAGAAAGCCTTACCAATTCCAAATGAAAGTCTTGTATCTGTCATTCAAAGTTTTAATGCACACACACTAGACCCTGATAATCCACCATCAACCAGTCGACGTCATCCTGACTTCCTCCATTCATTTCATTCATACACTCAGTCTTTGTTTCATGTGGTGACCAGTACTGCCACATACTCTGCAATTTGCATTTTAATTTTTTAATGGACTGTGGAGTGTTTCCACACGGCTGCGTTGTCATGATTACTGACAGTACAATCGCTCTTCCTTTTGGCAGCGAGTTGTCAAAAACAAACAAACACACATATTACTTTACATGCCGACTTTGATTGGATTCCATTTAATTACACTTCCTGTGCAGACGGACGGCTTGGTTAATTGTTTGCTTTTAGCCGCGGCTCTAATCACACAGACTGTTTACTCAAACACGGCTGACTAAAATGTTTCTCTGCAGAGTGAGGGAAGGTTAATTAGTCTTACTGGATGTACAATAACATATTATAACGCCCTTTTGTTCTGACTTTCATGGATGATAAGGAACATTAATAGTTTTAGCTGTATTGTGTGATATGAACTGGTCTGTGAATCACAATGGAAGCTGTGTCATGACTACAAGGTAAGTATTTTAATTATTAAAAAACATTTCACTTGTTTTTAATCTACACGGCTAAGTGTACTTGTTGTGTGGAGTTGTCATTTCCGCTTAAAGTCCACAAACATGCAGCTATTTCTGCATTTGTGAAGTCTGTGTGGGTAAAAATAAAAGTTGCTTTGTGACTTTGTAATATAAGTTTACATCTAATGTTAACACTAGGGCTGCTCTATTATGGCAAAAATAAAAATAAAAAATATTTTTTGAAGCATAAAAGTCTTTTGCATTTCTTTTAACAGTTGTTTTTTAACAGTTGATTTTCTAATTTATTCTTATATTTCAATTCAATTCAACTGAAAAACAAATAAAAAAGAATTTCAAAAAAGATGAAGAAATGACATAAGTAAACATTATATATATCATGTAAATATTCATTTAAATAAATGTAAATAAATAAATAAAAATAAATTTGACCAAATTAAGTGAGATCAACTATGAACATTAGTGCATTTCCACAAATGTATTTATCATATAAAAAATAATAAATCAAAATAAATAAGACAACCTACTGAAAACTCCTTAACACGTATCAACATTTTGGTAACGCATCCCATATTCAACATATATCAAATCAGAAACTGAAAGCAAAAATGAAACCAAAACAAAACACATGAGAACAAAATTGTGAAAAAGAATGTACCACAATAGTAGTTTCATCTTGATTATTTTGTTTTCATGATCAGTAAAATCTGAAAAAAAAAAATTTCGTACTTGAAAATAAAGTTTGGTTAACCGCCCAGCTGAAACTTCAGCCCGTCAGCCTCTCTGTGTGTCCTGGCTGAAGGTTTCTGTATCTTAAAAGTAGAAATGATTGGATGAGAGCTCAGACTTCCAGTGAACATCCCTCCAACTAGACACCCTAAGAACTCGTCTATTTCCGTCTCTCAGAGATCACTGCCTACAATAACCGGTAAGACTCTTACCTGCTGCTGCTGGCAAACCTTTGATGACACTGTTACATAACAGAGACTTTGACAAGTGGACAGGTCACATGGTCGGGCAGAGTCTCTGCCTCCACCATCTCCTGAGGTCAAGACGAGCGAGCGAACACTTGTTTAAGCTCGTGAGTGCGTCTGAGAAGAGAACAGGCCTGAGATAGAGTCGGTGACCTCAGCATGTGGAGCTATAATCCAGTTTCACTTTCAGGTTCTAATCACAACACACATGTTGTTCGGTGTGTGACATGTTTAGAAGAGGACAAGAACAACCTGCAGGGCTTGGAGACAGATTTAACTCCAGATTCAA
This sequence comes from Centropristis striata, assembly GCF_030273125.1. Lineage (NCBI taxonomy): Eukaryota > Metazoa > Chordata > Actinopteri > Perciformes > Serranidae > Centropristis > Centropristis striata. Next base: position 25,558,192 of record NC_081530.1, read on the forward strand.
CCAACAACAATCCTGGATCAAATCCAGATAAGGACAACAATCATGACAACATCATCAGTGGCGCCAACAGGAGAATCAGAGCAGAGAGAAGCATCTTGTTTTCATTTCTATTCAATAGAAACAGATCCGGCAACAAATAACAATTTTCATTATTTGTCCATCTGCAGATTGTTTTCTTTTTTTTTTTTTTTAAAGATATTTTTTTGGGCCATTTTTCAAGGCTTTATTGATAATGAGTGTTTTTTGCTGTTGACAAATTCATCAGCTAATCATTTCAGCTTTAAGACTTGATCGAAAAGTACTTTAAAAATTAATTATTTAATTTTGCCTATGAAAAATAACCCAGAAGCCAGCTTTATAATCTTGAATATTGTTGTGTTTTACGGCAGTAAAATTAAAATATTTGAGGGTTTTGATTGTTGGTTGATTTTTTTGAGTAAGTTGAGAGAGCCCACAGTTTCAATGTTACTTTCAATTTTAAATAAAATAATATTTTAATTCAACAAGCAATGCATTGTATATTGTTGCAGAATACTGAAAGCAACAGAAAAAATACAATATAATATCCATTTAGTTATTGCAAATAATATTGTTATTGCAGTATTAATTGTTATCATAAATTGCATATTTTCCTCATATTGTATAGCATTATTAATTAATGGATTGATCAAGAAAATAATCAGCAGATAATATCGATTCTGAAAACAATCGTTAGTTATGAGTAAACAAAACTAGAAAATCTGACACTAATTTTGAAAATTCAAAGCTACAGAAATTATTTCCTGTTACCTTTTACTCCTAAGAAGAAAAAAAATCCCACTCGGATGTGCAGCCAATGTGTTTGTTCTGCAGCAGCTGAACAGTTGACTCATTCTTGCTGCTTGAATCAAAGGCCCTCGACACGCCATTCATCCTAGAACATCTTGTCGGCCACTTGCGTAACAGGCAGAAGTCTCCATTTATATCTTCAGGTAAATCTGAACCCAAAGGACTAATAGATAATCCGAGCACAGAGAGAGTGGAGGAAAGCTGGGGAGGGGAGGGCCTGACAGAGCGACTGAAAGAGACCCGATCAGATATAGAGTTTATGAATGATACATTCATAAAGCAACATGATCCGTCTGCGATCAGGCTGCAGAACTGGGCCCGTCTTTCTCCACCCAACAGGCGAGCGATTATTAGACCTGCAAGATCTGCAATCTGATATTCACTCACAGGTCGAAATTAAATAATTGTTTCATCTCGGCTGTGATAAGATATTTAAAAGCCTCGACGTTGCACACCTCGGATTAAATCAAACAGGTTCAGTCGAGGACAAATGGGAACAAAGCTGAGAGAGCTCAACACCGCACAGCCACATGAGGCTAAGAACTGCCACATCACAACCACTCTCTTTCTCCTCTGCTGTTTGACTGTCCAATTCATCAGATTTGCGTCATCCATTTTTTTCAAGAGCTCAGAATTGTGTTTAATTAACACAATCCAACAACCAGTTTGCAGCAACAAGAAGAGAAATCATCAGAAGCTCACACTTGAAATCAGTCAGGCTGCTCAACTAAAGGCATTTGAGTCGACCAACACTCAAAAGCACCATTTTAAATCTTGTGTTTACCAGATACTTGCTCATAAGTTTCTTACACATAAGTCATTCAGAATGAAAAACCATTAAAAATGACTTATTGGACTTAAAAATCTTTTCCAATTAGTTGTGTTTTTGGCATTTCATGCTTTCAGAAATGACGTAAACAATAAATTATTATCTAAATTGTAGCTAATTTAGTTTCTTCTGTTGTTTTCTTGTAGTTGATGTACAAAAGGTGATACAATTTATTATTTAACTGATATCCTTTTATGAGATGAGATATTATCTTAATTTTGGATACCAAGTGACGTTTTAAAGGCTGCATTACAGTAAAGTGATGTCATTTTTTCTATTATTTGCAGTTACATTACATTACTGATTATTATTGGAAAATCTAAAAACTCCTTTAATATTATGATATTTGATTTTTCTCCATTTCACAAAGCTTTATACAAAAGTACTTTCAGAATGTAGAGTCCACATCCTTCCATGCTTGAGTGTGTAAATTGAATAAAGATGGTAAGTGGAGAGCATTTTCATGCAGTTAAGATAGCCGATTACACACACAAACAATGTTGGTTGACGTCAGAGTTGAGACGCTCTGCCAGAGATCAGCATCGGTTTAATCAACGTGCAGTTTACTCGGTGCAGGAGGAGAAAAGCTGAGACGTCAGCAAACCAGCGAGATCCAACAACACATCAAAGACTCAACTCAAGACCACTCTTTTTACTTCAAACTTAAATTTCATCTCTTGCTGCATGTGAGCCTCTGAAGACTGCAGCTGCATCAATATGTGTCAGTGTTGAGCACAGAAAGCTTGAACAGTTTGTTTTCTCACTGGAGACAAATGAGTGAAATGAAACAAGAAAAGGCTTAAAATCCCTTTACTATCGTGAGTCTAGCATGTATGAATTATGAGTTGACAGACTCGTTGGTTTCTCACTTGGCTCGAATTTTACAAGATCTAAAAATGCTGCCCTGCGGCTCTCCTCAACATCTCGACACACACCGCACACATCTATCTCTTTAAACGTCTTCTGGTTACAGCCCTTTTACAATCACGTGTCTGATCAGCAGCTTATTTCAAACCATCATCAAACTCGGCTGCAGCACCGCATAGCTGCGGGAGCAGCCGTGCTCACGTTACAAGAATCGCAAGGAGCGATGTTCAGTGTAGCGTGCTTTGGTGGCTCCTTGAATATCTGACTGCAACTCTATCTCCTGTGTTATTTAGTGTAAGGTCAGGGCTGGTCTACGGGTCTGTCTGAGGAAACCGACATCATCAGCACAGGGATCAACACTCACTGTTAGAGTTAGAGTAGTTCATCTGCTTGTGGTTGCTGAAAATATGTTTTTTGAGTTACCTTTGGGTGATTGGGATACTATGCAGTTATAACATCGTGATAATGAATTCTTGGATTTTTAACAATTTAACTTCCTTTGTCATTGCACGTGTATCATTGTCTTGTTATGGTTTTGACCATAACACCAAGAACTGTTAAACAATCTATGTATTTTGGGGTGCATGTTGGGGCCCTTTGCTGTTTTCTATATGTCAAAAAGTGACTTCCACTAATGGAAACCAAAGGCCACCAATTGGTTGCCAATTTCTCAAGACAGCTGCAAATGGCAACCTGGCAACTGTCTCTGTCAAGTACTGCTACTAAATAACTGCCACCAAGACAAAAAGCGCCAGAAAAAGCCTCAGAGAGTAAGATACAAGTAACTTAAAGTTGAAGTGAGCTTGCTGATTTATAAACACCATCCAGTTAAGAGCTGAAACATTTAGTGGATTATTTGATTGACGCAAATTAAATATTTTGAGAATCTATTCATCTTTTCAATCATGTATTTTTAGGGAAAACTGCAGCTCAGCTTCTACAATGTGACAATTTACTGCTTTTCTTTGTCATAAGCGATAGTAAATTGAATATCTTTGAGCTTTTGGACTGATGGTCAGGCAAAACAAGACTTTTTTGGGGCTGTACCAACTAACTTGAAGGTTCATTCAAACGCTGACAATTGAAGTCTTAAAATCAACATTTAAATGCTGTGCTAAGGCTGCCCTTCGAAAAATGTGCTACAAAAAGGCTAGTAATGGGAAATACGGTGTGTAGAGCCAGAATTTTCAAATCCAACTGGGAGAATTCAGGATTAATTTTAACCAAACCAGAGCTGGTAATTGTTGGAACAGTGGAAAGACTAAAGAATCAAGACTAGGAGTTTTAATTTGGTTGTGTCGTATTTGAATAAAAGTGTGTTTTATAATGAGTTAACAAGGAATTAAGCTGAATTTAGATTGGTGAGAGAGAGAAGATTGAAAAAAGAAGGTGCACATTGTATTGTCTTCTTTATCTAGGAAAATATGTTCAAAAATATGTCCCTTTTTGACATTTTTTTAGTTTATTTCCAGTTAACCATTAGACTTAAAGAAGTTAAGGGCTTGAACACCAGCTGAAACTACAGGCTAAGCCTCAAATGCAAAAAGATTCAGTGGAACCCTCGAACTTTGAATACGACACCAGAGAAAGCCAGCTCCTTCCACATGAGATTTCACATCAAACTGAGGCTGAAGGTCAAATCACTCACAAAACACAAACATTCATAGCAACAGCTCTAAAAATAGCCTCAACTTCCTCTCACGCTTCCTTAATATATGTCTTTATCACAAAACTGCCTTCAATACAGCCAAGATCTGTCACTTCAATGCGCAGGGTTTTGTTTTTCTGATCATTTCTTTATTTCACAGCAGTCTGCAAGTGTGATTTACGTGAATTACAAAATGTTTCTTTGCTTGACAGTTTCTCAGCCCGTTTCTTTACTTCTCTAAATCCCATCCATCCTGCCTTCAAGAGACCTGAGGCAGCAACTTCATCATAATGCAGCACACATGAGCTCCCATTGTCAGCCGGAGAGCTTCGTGCGTCAAGGCGCTGCAGAAAACCACAATCATGACAGAGGAGCCATTATGAGGCAGCGAATGAGAACAAGACAAAAAAAGTGTCACTGACAACAACTGCAAGAAGGCAGGCAGAGCTGCAACAGACTCAGGGCTGGACAAACACACACAAACACACACACAACACTCTCGCAGCAAATTGTTACTGATTGCACGAGGAGAGTGCTGTTTACTTTGCACTGAATATCTAAATGTGCCTCTCTGTGAAGCAGCCTGTTGTAAAGACAAAGGCTACAGAGATGGAAATGTCAATCTGTCCGATGACTAACAACTCCCACCACTCTCTGTTGGTGATATCTGCTGCACAGCATGTGTGAAATGTGGCTTTCTATCCAAAATATTATCTGTGTGACAGGCCAGGATCTACTTCTTTATCTTAGCATTTGAAACCTCTCTTTTTCCTCCTTCAGTTTAATCTTCTACTCATATTTGCTCTCTCACTCTCCCCGTCTGAAAAAAAAAAGGTCTAATTCAATTCAAAAGAGCAGCAGTGCTTTACAGACGAGCATAACTACAGAGGATGCTGCCAGTGTGGTCAGTCTGGCCCAAAACAAACCCACGCAGACGAAAATATAACATCTGGTTAAATTTAGCGTACATTTGTAAGAGTTCAGCATCTTGAAATGTTTGGAGGGATGCTTTTGACACCAAGGGGGCTATTATCTCGACTCCACCCTTGTGTCAGCACCTCCACAGGAGTTTAAATTTCCTTGCTGTGTTGTGTTGGATGCAACTGGACAGAGAGTTTTGGTTGAAATTTCCTAAAAACATATCAAATGTTTGGGAGCCATAGAGCCTCAAAGACAGCAAAACTAGAGTCTGTGTGTCCCCTCATTTACTGAGTCTACATGTTTCTCTTTATTCAATGAAGTCAAGCTTCTTTTTGTCACTGTAACATTAAATTCTGTGTCCCTTCATGTCTGTTCACATCACAGCTCGCTCTCATCACTTGGTGAACACTTCACACAAACCGCCAGAGGAAATTCAGCCATGACAGGTTATTGTTTACATCCCACATCAAAACCAAACCAGAGGCATTCAATTACTACAAGCCACCACCGGCAAAAAACAAGAAAAAAAGGAAAATTGCACAGCACCTCTTGATTCTACAAGCCACTCTGAGGCAGCAATCTTCTCCGGTCCTCAGTCGTCTGTCTTTCTTTAGCTGCTTGACTGTCACCTGACACCAATATGGTCCACTGATAAAGCAATTTCATGTAGGGTTTCAGCTAATGACTGTTTTCATTATTGATTAAGATGTCAATTGGTTTTTCAGTTTAATTATTTAGTCGATATACTGTAAAATAAAAAAGCAATAAATGCTCACATTTGAGAAGCTAAAACAGGTGAATGTGGACGTTTTTGTCCTCAACTTTTTTTTGTCTTTTATAGACTAAACAGTCTATAAAGACAAAAATCAATGTTAGAATGAAAAAAGTTATTTTAAGCTCCAACTAAAAATATGTCTGACATGTAAAATTTCTCATTTAATATATCCTTTTTATATATACGCAATTTAAAGACCTCACCTTGAGCTCAAGGAACTGCAGTGGGTCTTTGTTTTGAATCTATTTTCTCATATAACTGTTTCACTGTAAAGAAATAAAGAAAAAATGGACTTAAAATAAAACATAAGAAAAGCTGCAAATCCTCACATTTAAGAAGATGGAATCTGAAAATGTTTGACATATTAGCTTGATAAATTGCTTTAATAGATAAATAGATTATCCCAATGATTGACAATAATTTCATTTGATGTGATGCTCTTACTTCTTTTATTTCAAGTCCTTTGTTTCTGAATTTTTGTTAACTGTTATACCATGTAATGCCACAAAGCCCCCAGATTATCAGTATATTAAAGTACATCTCACTGCTACCACACTGTTGGCCCTGAACACTAACTAGAGATACATTCATTCAGAGCAAAGCAAAGCAAACATTTTAACTCACTTAGCAAGGTAAAGCACCACCGGTCCAATAATGCCTCCCCTCCTGCTTTAATCCACTGACTGACTGATGTGTATTTGCTGAAATGAGATACCCTGCCTCACTCAGCCTTGTGTGGTGGGTGGCAGGACTCCTTTTTCCACTTCCTGTCCTAACTCATTCTACAATGAAATACGGAGAGAGTGTATAAAGAAAGACATCAAGCACAGCAAGCTCATCTGAGAGTTCATTCAGGAGAGAAGAAGCAGCCTCATCCGATTAGAAAACCCTTATCCGCTGCTGCTAGTATCTTGTAATGCTGCTGCACTGCAAAGTTATGGAGGAAAATGTTTAAACAGACTACTGTTAGTCTGGTTATATTCCAAAGACGACTAAGAGTGTAAGTACGGGCTGTAAAGTAACAGCTTCAACCTGTAAACTCATCTCCTCACCTGAGCTGCAAGCAAAAACAGAAAAAAGTAACAGGAAGCGGGGGAGGGACGGACATTAGCGGCAACTTACCTCGCTTTTAAGTTGCTGTGGGGGTGTTGTTAAAAGTCTCTCTAATAGTCCATTACCCAGCGGAAGGTAAAAAGTTTTAAGGAGGAGGCAACAGGTAGCAGGAGCCACTCAGGAGCTGGAGTTTCCCGTCTGCTCTCAGTCCAAACTCTACCAGGCTTGTTCTGCTGCACAGACTCCGCTTAGCCCTGCAGACTCTCGCCGTGACGTCAAGGCTGCTCATCACGTGGGTGCCGCAGCGACCAATAGGATCGCAAGTCGCGTTGTCCTGGCAACAAGAAACCACCGCCTGGCTGGGCGGCGATTAGCATGAAAGAAGTTTACACAATTTTAGCATTTTTTTCTGAAGAATAAATGCTTTTAAACGTGGTTGTACTATGGAAATTAGTGCCAGAAGTTATTTATTATTAAAAAGGAACAGTGTAGTGATGTCGACAAGCTTTAAAATGTATTCTAAATGTCTCAGGAATATAAAGAAATTGTAATAGGTCTATTGAAAAGTGAAACATGTTGGTTTTCGCTAGTGTTAGAAGAGGTAGCCTACTCAGATATGTTAAATTATTTTTCATACTGTATCTATAGGCACATGGGACTACTGTTTTTGCAATTGACTCCATAATATTTGAGAAAAGACAACAACAAAAATAAAAAACAAAATAAAAAAACAGCATGCCCCATGTGCCTAAGGATTAAATGTAGGTTAGAGAAAGTGGATCTTATGCACACACATGCAGCATCAAAAATATTTATATTTAACTATAATAAACAGTGTTAATATTTTCCTGCATTCTCACTTACTGGTAACAGCACCTCACTGCTGTTTTCCTCAGGAGATGGAGTTTACCTGTGTATTTTTGGTAATAACAGTTTATCGGATAAGAGGCTGTGACACTTGTTGCTGAGCAGCAATATGAATAAAGAAAAACAAACAAAGATAGAGGAAACAAAGATTTATTTGCTGTTTGTGCAGCCATGCAGTGTATGGGTCTTTAGGTCACAGCTGCAAATTTTTTTGTCTTTAATAGTGAAGTTTAATGCAAATGTAAATTAATGCAAATGCATTGTTTGAACAATAGTTTTGCATGCATTACATGTATTTTATCTGCCTTTCTGTTTTTTCCCTAATGAGAGGTATTTGCAACCTAGTGCTTTGCAGGGATGCAAACGTAAAGACTTCATTTCATCTAATTTTGTAACTTTCTTTGCATAAAGCCTACCTTATATTACCTAGAGTTGATATGCTTTGTGGGAGCGACAACATAATGATCTTATTCATTTCTGAGAATTGCATGATAATGATGAGAGAGATTATGGGGACGATAACCGCCATGTATTCACTGTACAGGTGTTCCCTTGCAGGCACATTGGGAGCCATGCTTTGCCTAAGATGATTAGTGGAAGTCAAAGCCACGGGGCTTATTCAGCCAGTGTTCCAGGCAGCATTTTCTTAATGCCCTTATAAAGAACACTGAGAACTCCTGCTGCGCCTGCTGAGTCAGCAAACTTCTGACCTCACTGATAGATACAATGATTCTCTACATTCAAAAACTAAACAGAACGGAGAAGTTATAAATGTCTGAAAAGCATGCAGAAATACATGCAGGCAGGCAGCATCTTAGCTTCTGTTAGATACAAATTCTGTGTTGCACTTCTCTGCAATGTTGGAAAGTCCAAATATCTTAAAACAGCTATATATGAAATGTATGTAGATGCATATCAGCAAGGTAGAGCCAGTGTCCCTTAGTGGACGGACATGCATGCAGGAATGCACAGAACAATCATGCAACATCTAACTCAGGCTAGCATGTCACGCGTCAACAATATGAAATAATGATTATTAGAAGAGGTGGATCATGTGCACATTCTACCCCAGGTGGGTACAAGTGCAAAAATATATATTTTTTAAAGGAGCTGTATCCAAGATTCACAGCAAACAAGCTCTCAACATGGCGGTGGCTAAACTGGCGGCTAGCAGCTAAAGAGCGCGAGTTGAACCTCAAACGGCCAAAAAACATTGGATGGAAATATTTTTTTTTAAATTGTGTCATGTATTAATGTGAGGAAGGTTACATCAGATCTGTGTGGAGCAATCAGGAAACCGTTTTATTTATATTTTTTCTGTCTTCAGTGTTGCAAAAACTTCAGTGGATGTTGAAGTCACATTCTTCATTCACATCATCATTTATTCAACAAAACTCTTTGAAGGCACTATATTGCATTTCGCTTTTATTGATACACCAACTTTTCCACGTCAGCCGGGTTATAGAAACTTTTTTACAATGTTTCAAGTCTTTTTTCAAAGTTTTGCCATTTCCACTCAAACAAATAAAAAATGTGCAGGTGGGTGGTGAGGCACCTTTTGTAAAGCTGTGCAGCTTTTACCAGCAGACAACATTGTTATTCACTCTTAACAGAAGTGAGAGCTCATCAGTGAGTTTGACCCTGAGGGAAAGTCCCTGAGTACTGCAACCTCTGACTAATAGGTTTGCATAACATTGATCTGACTGGAGAGCAATCCCCAACTCTGCACTCATCCATACACACACATATACACACACACCAGTGAGGCCTGGTCTGCCACAGCTCAAACGCCAAGAGGCTTTGAACTGAAGAGCCACCTTCTAAATCAGCCGCCCATGGCTCTACACGGGCTCTGTCATTAGGTAACATCGGCTTTAGAGACGAGGCTAAGTCGCGGGCGCTGGCTGGAGACGCTCCTGAGCTGCACAGCAGAGGACCAAACACCTCTTCTCACTGATTATCTGTTATCTAACGGCACAGAGCTAACCTTGTGCTCCTCTGAATCTGCTGAGAAGTGTTTGCCAAAAGTTTTGAGGTGAGCTAATCTCACTGGCAGCCATCCCCACGGCGGAGGACAGTGATCTTATTGAGAAAAATGTTTCTAAAAGTTACATACTGAAAAGTTCTCCACAACAAAAGCAGAAGGCTGCATCACAAAGACTTTGTTACTGTTTCTGATACATTGCAGGGATTCTACTGGCAAATTTCAAGGAATGATTACAATATCTGATATTATGATCAGCTGTCAGAGTGGTTATATAGTTTATACTGAAGGTGCATCAAAAGATAAAGCATGTGCCATCAGAGAGGAGCAGGTGATCCTCCAGCAGTCAGAGAACAAGGACGGCTCTACTGAGTCGACCTGTGCGTCATGAGCAGCAGACTAATGCTCAGGTTGACTGGATTAACCAACAGGTGAATTTATTCTCAACCAGGACATGCTGAGAGCTGCATGTTGAGCTCCTTCAGGGCTGTTAGGGAGTTAGACACGGGTGTGAACTCTCTCTGTTGTATTCCTGCAAGACAACAGCACCTGCAGGAGAGGAAATCCTCTGAACCTGCAGGAACATCCCGGGGGGAAAAAAAACCTGCCGGGGGAAGCCTGAGTCACTGAAGGCATGAACTGCTTTACTTATTTAGCACAGCATCTAACTTTGTGTCAGTGGGAACAATGTCCTGCAGATGTCTGCAAACAAGTTCAGCAGGACTTGGACACAAGATGTTATCACAAACATAAAAACAGAAGCAGTGAAGGAAATGAAGGCACTTTACTTAAAACACACACTTTAATTTATTACTATTTTATATATTTGTGTCTTGGTTTTTGGAACACTTGCATTTATTGTTAATATCATTTTGTCTTGCTATGTTGATGTTATACAATAAAACACCTCAGCAAATTCCTTTATGTGAAAATCTACTTAAACTGGATTCTTGATTCTTAACCATTCACTTTTTTTAAGCAAACACTCAAATGGAATAGGCTCATTTCTAGAGATTTAATAATTATAACTTAAATAAATAACTTTATTTGTATAATACACTTCATACATTATACTCAGCTTATTGGCAGAGCTCCATTATATATATATATATATATATATATATATATATATATATTATATATATTATATTATATTATATTATATTATACTATATTATATATATATATATATATATATATATATATATATATATATAATTGAGAAGATGAATATTTATATAATTTTAAAAATTCTTCATGCATTAAATGTTGAATTATGTTGTATATTTTGATGGGTTTGGATTGCACTTATTGCAGTATATTAAGTACATTGTAAATGGGGACTGTACCTAGTCTAGCACTTTTAAATGATATCTTATAATATTATACTCACAGAGGCCATTTTTCGAATAACAAATACTTTCACTTTGGATAGTTGAAGATCCATCAAGATAATATTCCTATTTTACACTCTTCTATTGTTACTTTTACTTAAATAGCGCTGTTTAGTGGTTCTGAAAATAGTTAACTCTTGGAGAGGTGCCAGCTATTGACTCCAGTGAAAAAGACACAAGACTGTGACTGTGCAGGATTGTAGCAACGATGCAAAAAATGCCCCCAGAAAGTAAGTAAATTATATTTCAAATGATAACAGCAACCTGGTTCAGGTTAATGGACCATTTAATTAGATATTTGTTGGTAAATATTAGTGGCATTTACATGCATTTTGTCAGACTCTTTTTCTTTTATTGTTTTGTATCTGGAACCGTAGAAGAGACTTATTTATATATATAACATTTCCCTCTGTTGTTTCACTGTGATTTACTTCTGCCAGAAAACACAAGAAAGCAGACATGACACCACAGCACTAAGACCATTTATAAACCCTACAAAGTCATGTGAATTGTTTTGAGAGAGTTTTATTTTTATCTGTGCTGCACTTTGACTTCAAAGAGCTCTGCCAATAAGCTGAGTCAGGATGAAGCTGTTGACTCACGTCAGCAAGTCTGCTCTGTGCTGTACCGTGACAGCGGTGACACCACAGGTATAAGCCCTCACCTGTCCACCAACATGAGACCAAGACACGCAGCACAATGAGGTCATGATGCAAAGTCTTCACTAGGAGGGGTGAGCATTAAAACAGTGATGAAATGTGTATGCATTGTCCTTAGCTCATACTTCATTCAGTGTTTATTGATCAGAGGAGAGCATTGTCAACAATATCCAAAACGCTGTGCAACGAAGCAGCTGTGCTCTGTCTACAGTGTGAGTCAGCATTTTGGTAAAAGGCAACCTGCAGATCGAACCAGAGCTCGTCTGGAGGTCTGAACTGGCATTAATGAAAGCTTTAATGACTCCTGGCCACTATAGATAAAAGAAATGAGGAGGTTGCAGCCTCAGATGCACAAAAGAGAGACAAAGAGATGCACCAGAGGGGATAGTATAAGAGGCCTGTGAAAACAAAAGGAAACTGGGGGAAAAGAAAGTTTGGGGGAGTGAACAGATAACAGAGAGGTGGACAGGTAGAGTAAGAAGTGGGGGGTGGGAAGAGGAGGTGAAGAGGAGGGACAGACGCAAGTGAGAAGACAGAGGGAGGGATGAGGAGCTGCAGGGAGAAGAGGAGAGGATCCTTTAAGTTCAGGTGGAGAGATTATGTAACGGTGAAAAGCAGGTAAGCTGCTGATCTGCAGCTGCCCTGCACACATGGCCTTCCCTGATGCTATGGCTTGATGCAGGAACACACACACACACACACACACACACACACACACATACACACACACAAACACATACACACACACAAACAACTAACTCCTCATTATCGACTTTTCAAAAGTTCGATAAGTGACTTTGTGACTGTGAGTCTCTCATCTGCTTGTGTTTTGCATTGAGCACCAGTGAGTCAGATCATTAACAAATACAGTCGTGCAAAAATAATAGTAACATTTGTCTGCATGCAATTTACGCGCTGATGTTTATGCTTAAAGGGTTTTTGGTCATTTTATTGAGTTTTAGTCATAATATGCAATATATGTTTCAATGCATGTTTTACTTCAAACACCTTTAGAAACTCTCCTGTATCTTCAAATTTGATAAAATCATTAAACTGTTTAGTTTTCATGTTTGCAAGAATCTTAAAGGCTATAAATGCACACACAGTCAACAACTAATTCCACCTAACTCCAATCAAAGATAAAGTTACATTCCTAAATATTATACATTTTCTAAAAATCTAAAAATGTATATAAAAATGTGACTTAAATTCTCCTAATTTGCTAAAGAAATACTGTTTCCACAATGTTCAACATTATATATGCTCAACATGCAAGTAAAAAGAGACATTACACCCAAATCCATTCAGTAAATAACTGATGAAATGTGTTTTATATGTCATGATGTGGATGTATTTTTAGGAGTATTAGTATTAATAATATTAGGAGAATACAATAAGAAAGGAAAGGTTAAAATAAGTTATTTCAAAACAAACAGCTTAAATAAAGGCATGTTTTTATAAGACTATACTTTAATTGCTTGCTATGTAAAATGCATTTTTTTGTCTGTATGACTAATATTTCACACAATAGGAACAACACAATAAATAATGCACTAAAAATAAGTACACCACCCAGATTGACCGCAGGACACTTGATTTGTTCCTGGCTCATGTGTTTGCAGGTGACTTGAATGTAAAATAAAATAATGAAAAATAGTAAATAATGGTTAAAATGTCTGCTGTGAAAAAGGCCTTTTATAACACAGTATGGTTCACAAATAATCTGTTATTATTCTTGCTTTGTTCTTGTGAAGTAACTAGATTCTTTAACCTATGTAGGTCAGTACAACCTCAAAAGAATTAAGTTTTGAACCAGCGTCTTGTTTTTCTGATTCTTCTGATCTGCAATTGTAAATGGATAAACTCAAGGTTCGGGGTCATCCATGCCACACAAAAGAAGCAGCAGAAGTGTTGTGTGAGCTGAGACAGCCTGAATTTCAACACTGATGAGTCCATTCAAACGCAGGTGAAGACAGACTCAGGTTGATGTTTTACCGCCATCTACTGGTTGTAATTTAATCGACACTCGTGTCCTCATGTAGGTTAGAGCACTTAACCTTCAAAAGCTCCTAAATGACTGTCACTAAAGACTTAAGACTTAAGACACGGTATTTAAATTCTAGTGATTAGAAGCTCATCCTTCACTTTGTACTGGATTGTGGTGGAATGTAACTAAGTACATTTAGTCAAGTGCTTTCTTTTCTTTACAGTTTCTACTCCTACCCCACTACATCTCAGAAATTGTATGTTTACTTCAATACAATTATCTGACAGCTTCAGTAACAAATTAAAACTTTTACACACAAAACATACTGATTCTAAAAATAAATATAATTTTAACTACCAATATTATATACAAGCACAGCTGAAATGATTAGTCAATTAATCAGTTAGCTGATTGACAGATAATGAATTAGCAACATTCATGGTTCTAGCTTCACAAATGTGAGTATTTTCACATTTTCCTTTTAATAATATTAATAGTTGTGTTGGTCATTTTAATAATGATGAGGTTTGTGCTGTTGATTGGACAAGACAGCATGTGTTAGCATCTCTCTCTTTTTTCAGTTTGTTTTCATGAATTGATGGAGAAAATAAATAGCAGATTAATTCATAATGAAAATGATCATAAGTAAGTAGTCATCTAACTTTATATTTTTGGTTTATTTTCCAGCACATGTATGGCTTTCTTTTCTTTCCTTCTGTTGGGCATGCTGTAACTACTGATTTAAAACCCTTAAAGAAAGTAAATAAGTAATACTTGCTCAACTACACTACATATACTATTAAAGCTGCTTCAAAAGAGCTCTCTGGCATATATCAATAAACAAAGTATTATTATTATTGTTATTTTTATTATTATTATTATTATTATTATTATTATTGTTGTTGTTGTTGTTGTTGTTGTTATTGTTGTTGTTGTTGTTGTTATTTTTTCATGAATATTATTATTACTATAATACTAGGAGATGCGTTATTCTTATATTGGACTGGGAGTAGTGGTGGTAGTTGTGTGTTGAAAAAGGCTGATTTAAAACCATTCAAAAAAGAAAATGATTAATACTTGTTCAACAAAACATAAGAAAGGAAGTTGTAAGTAGTGCATTCTGTTAAAAAATGTTTTAACAGAACAGAAAAGTTCTTAAAAAAACAACTTTTATGACTTTTTATGGCACTTGTGTGCATTTATGCATATTTTGCTCATCTATATGTTACTATCATTTCTCATATTTCCAAAGTTCTCTTGTTATTATAATTTGCAGACATATCACTGATTAATAGATATTTGTCCTTCATTATTTCACACATGTACAAATCTCAAATCATCTCATACTTCTTCCACATTGTGTTGATGCTACAATCCATACGTTTTGCAGTTGATAAGTTTAGTAGGTTACCTGGCAGTTTGCTTGCACATATTAAAACCCTCTGGAGTCTCCAAAAGCGCCAAAGCATGACTTCTTCATCACATCCAGACTAGAAAACAAAGCAGCGTGGAGCCTCTAAAGTTCTGACTGTAAACTCCATGAGGCCAGTTTCAATTTGATGATGATATACCAAGTGAAACTGGAGACAAGGTCAAATATATTTGTATAAAATTATAGAACTGGATGTAACCCTCCTACATGTTATATTTGCAACCTTTGTTCACATTTGCAACATTTGAAATTCTTTTTTGAGCATGATGTTTTTTGAAAGTAAAGGGAGAGAAAGTAAAGAAAACAGATTCAAAATTAATTTTTATGTTGGACTAAAGGACTAAAAAAGACACAAAATGACCAAAAAAGACACAAAAAGACACAAAATGACAAAAAAGACACAAAATGACAAAAAAAGACACAAAATGACTTAAAAAGACACAAATTAATTTACAAAGACACAAAATGACTAAAAAATACACAAAATGACCAAAAAATACACAAAATGACCAAAAAAGACGATGTTGATCCAGTAAGTCAGAATAAAAAATAAATTATTATTAGGTCATAGAGGTGAGGTTGTGCTGAAAAAAAAATACCAACATGGCATTTAAACCTTTTATTAAGTGGTGTATACAGGCAGGATGAAAAGCATTCAAAAATTGACAAAATAGCCCAAGACTCCATAGAGTCAAACCCCGTTTACTACTGGGTATTTGTGTACTGTCTCTTTATGGGTGGTGGGGAGATTTCTGATATCTGATTGGTCACTGTGCTCAGTGAGTGTTGTGCAATCACCACCATGAAGCCTCAGCCTGCAGGAGCACTTTGCTGAATGAAGTCCTCCCCTCCTCGTTATGCCCCTGGTAGTCAGTCCTCTGTGCTGTTTTCAGACGAGCTCCTCAAGTTTTAAGTGTTTTATCTTCATGTAAAGCAAACAGAGGGTCAGTGTGATCAGGTAGATCATAAATGTCTTTCCCAGTCCCTCCCTCTTGACCCTCTAACTGAGAGTCAGGAAACAGCAGAAAACTCCTGAAGCTCCAGCTGAAGGTGAGGAATCAACTTAACCCTTTATCAGGCAAAGAACTATATTTGGCAACTTCAGGTAATATTTTGAGAAAAAAGTTGCAAATTTACTAGATTAAAGTGGCAAATCTACATGGAAAAAGTCGCAGATTTAAGAGATTTAAAGTGGCAAATCTGCGCAAAAAAAGTCGCAGATTTACGAGAAAAAAGTGCGAAAAAGCAACTTTTTTCTCCAAGATACACCACTTTAACCCTTAATAGGGCACTCATTGAAATACTTGCAAATTCCAAATTTCAACCCCAGAGAATATTGGAGGATATTACATACAGCCTGAATGTGTAAAAATAGCATACAAAAATAATATTTTGAGAAAAAAGTTTACGAGATTAAAGTGGCAAATCTACGAGAAAAAAAATGTGCAGATTTATGAGATTTAAAGAGGTGAATCTGGGAGAAAAAAGTTGCTTTTTTCCCAATTTTTTCTCGTAAATCTGTGACTTGTTTCGCACAGATTTGCCACTTCAAATATCTTAAATCTGCGACTTTTTCTCTTGTAGGTTTGCCACTTTTATCTAGTAAATTTGCAACTTTTTTCTCGAAATATTACCTGACTCTAACTACCAAATATAGTTCTTTGCCTGATAAAGGGTTAATTGGGTTTTGATGCCATTTTAAACATTTCAGTACTACATAAATGAAATATCTCTGGATCATTTGATATAGATATGTAAACACTTTGCTTCACTGTTTTATATTTCATTTTGTTTGCCTCTTGAATACATTTTATCCAGTTTTACAGATAAACATCACTGCTGGGTTCATGTTCTTTGTGTGACATTATAAAGCGTTTTATTGACAACATCCCCCAGAATGCAAAGTCTCCACTATGTTCAATGTGTGAGGAGACTGTGGGGTCCAGCAGGAGCGTCCCAGCTTCTTAAAGTCACCAACATGCACAGATCTGTCCGCCAACTGCAACACACAAAGGTACTGATACAGTTTATTATGAGAGTGGTTGCTTTGTTGATGCTTTGAAGTACCTTGGGATCATGATTTTAATCGGAGATGAAGTGGCTTTTTTTCCTCAGATTATTTAACAGTGGAATGTGAGATCCCTTAAATAAAAGTCAAAGTCCAGCAACCTTTCCAGTCTTCTGTTTAGTTTGAGAATAATTGTGAAACTCAGGTTAAACATTACACTAAAAAGGACAGTGTGGCATTCTGTGGGTATACCAGTATGTTTATGGCTGTATATCTCTCTATCTGTTTATACATGTTTATGCAAATATGGTGAAAGTCAACGATGAGCTAAAAGTGAAAATTTATATTTTATTCTATATTTCCACAATATCAATATTGTGGCAATTACAGGCAATACATTAAGACTATACATATATTTGCTGTTTGACTTCTCAAACTTTTTAAAATTAATTTAGCTTAATTCTGAAAAACAGCTTTAAAAGAGTTATCTGGCATATATCAATAAAAAATAAAGTAGCGTTATTCTTATATTGGATCGGGAGTTATAGTGATAGTTGTGTGTTGAAAAGGGGCTTTTATTTTGAAATCCTCGGCGCACAGTTAGTTGTTCCTGGTTCAAGAGCACCGGATCACTTGTAAGTGCTGTTCGGTTCATTCACTGTTTGTTTTTCTGCAAGTTTTTAAGTTCATGCAGACTTTTTCATAATTCATATGTGACCTTTGAACGTATCACTGGTCACTGTCGTGTTTTTATACTGTAAATGTAAGGCTACAAAGAAAAAACTCAATATCGGTCCATATTTGTTAGAGACTATTCCTCTTACTGGAAGCTGACAGATAAATCAGTCCCTCCGACGAGAATCTATGTTTGACCTATTTTAGTCTTACCCATGAAGAAAACACCCGTGGAGTAACTTGTCTACTTATTTTTGATCATATCTACCCTCGCTTTATATTAGGCCTACTTTGTAACAACGTAATGTTTACATATTACTGAATATGACGGAAAGCTCTGTTCTCAATTATATTTGAATAACTGATTATTATTTTACTACGTTGTTTAGCCTATTTATTAATCAAAATCTAATCTATCAAGTAATAAAAATTCCTAAGCCAAAACAGAAGCAGAAACCAGAACTCTGAGTCGCTGTCTTTGTTTATAATTACCTTTATTTCAAAGTGTCGACGAACAATAAGCAGTGTCAAACTAAAAAACAACAGCAACAACGACTCTGTTTCTCTACCTGAGAGTCAGGAAACAGCAGAAAACTCCTGAAGGTGTTTTTAAACATTGAAGCACTGCTGTGACGTTATAAAATATTTTATTGACAACATCCACCAGAAAGCAAAGAAATCAATAAAGTAATCAAGTAAGCAGTGTCAAACTAAAAAACAAAAACAAAACATATCTATTCTACACGTATAGTTTTTCCAACCAACTTTAGAATCAACTACCAGCTGAACATTATATCCATAAAATGATTTGACTAAAAAATTGCACACACAAAAATAAAAAAACATTAAGATTACTAAGACTTTTCAAACGTATTCCCACACCTAAACTAGTTTTATTTTATTTTATTGACATGGATAATAGCATCTGCTAAATGATATTGTAGAATTGTAGATGCTAGAATGCAACAGCCAAATGTAGTTACCCAACAAATAACAACACATTACAAATAACAACACAGAGGAGCAAAAGAGACATTTCAAGCAATTACAGAAATACGCAGCGAGGGAGGTTTATGAAATAAAAGTATTGATAGTTATATACTCACACAAGTTCAGTGAATATTTTAAATTTAGAGCACAGGCTTAAAGTTCACAGCTCTTTGGTTGCAGGAGGTAAACCATGTTTGAAAGTAAGTTTTTATTACAGAAGAAAAGTAATTTCTCATCCAACAGGTGCAACAGAACAAACTGGTTAAGTTTGGCAGCATAATAAAAGTGACAAGGAAGGAAGTCAGTGATTTAGTCAGCAGCGTAGCAGTCAAACTCAAATCAAACTGCCAGTGAGGTTGGAATATTTCATTTATACATTGTGGTATATGTATCTATTATAGCCTAAATGCAAATATTATTATTATAATCTTTATGGATGGAGAACGCTTACATGCTGCATCCAAAGTGGATTCCCACTAGCAGGTTTTGTTACTTTCAGGCAAAGCTAGGTAGCTGTTTCCCTCTATTTTTAGCTGTTGGCTGTAGCTTCATGTTTTCCGTACGCACAGTAGAAAGTGGCAATAATCATCTAATCAGCTGTAGTTGACTATCCAGAAAGCAAATAAGGATTCACTTAATGTGTTTTTTTTCCTTTTTTATAATGTGTTTAAGTGCATATAGTGCTAACAGTGAAGTTGAGCCTTTGGGCCCCTGAGAGTCTGGGGGCCCAGGGAAGTTTCAGACATGAAATACTCCACCTCTATCACGTCTTTGAGATGAGATGAACCAGTGTGTTAAAGTGCTTTCCAGACTGTGTGTTAATCATGTTTGATCCATCCAGATAATGGAGGACAACAAGCCATGGGCTCTGCTGTCAAACAAGATTGAAGAAGTTTTCACTGGCGTCCCTGACATCATAAAACAACACTTCCAGATCATCAGACAACAGGACTTCCTTCAAAACCCTCAGCTGCACGGCCCTAAAATCCAGGCCGTGTTTGTGTGGGATGCTCTACCTGTAACCGAGCCTTCGCTGCTCAGTTTGCTGCCCTCGCTGAAGGTGGTTGCCAACGGAGGAGTGGGCATCGACCACCTGGATGTGCCGTACATCTCCAGTCTGGGAGTGAAGGTGACCAACACGCCCGGGGTGGTGAGCAATGCCACTGCAGATATGGCAATGGGTCTGCTTTTGGCATCGGCTCGCAAGATCCTAGAAGGTCAGTGAAGTCAAGTCAGTTTATTTATATATAGATCAGAATCATACATTTTCTTTACAATCTGTTAATCTGTCATCTATTTAATATGCATGCATACGTTTGTTGGTTATAAAGAAAAAACCTTCAGCTGTGTTGTAATCAGTGGTGCATTAAGATTCCTTACTTAAGTAAAAGTACTAATATCACTGTGAAATTACTCCACTACAAGTCAAAACTTGCTTAACCAAAAGTACAAAAGTATCATCATCAAAATGTACTTAAAGTATCAAAAAGTAAAAGTACTCATTATGCAAAATGGCCCCCGATCAGATTGTTATATATATTTCAGATATACAGTCAGGTTGGACAAATATAATGATAACAACCAAAGTAGCTCATAAGTGTTTAATTTAAGAGCTGATATCTAGCCATTTTCCATGGTTTAGTTGATAATAACCAAAATCATTATCAAGAAAACCATGGAAAATGGCTAGATATCCGCTCTTAAAAACAAGGGTGGTCTAATATTTTTTTCATTACTATATTATTGAATTATTATTAATATTAATGCATTTATATGTAAACAGTGTTTTAATTTTACCTTCTTAATATACTGTTATGAGCTTCAGTATAAATAAAATATGAAATCACTTTATATTTTTTAGTCTTGACCTGAAAATTAACTAAAGCTGGCGGCTAAATGCAGTGGCGTAACAAGTAAAATATTTGTGAAGTAAAAGTATAAAATTACATAGAATGGAAACACTCAAGTAAAGTAAAGAACCTCAAAACTGTACTTACGTAGAGCACCTGAGTAAATGTACTTGGTTACATTCCACCACGGTCCTGAATGTCCTGTTTTTCCGTAGGTCATCAAATAGCTGTTGACCCCAGCACCACCGAGACAACAAAAGTCCTGATGGGAACTGAAGTCACAGGGGCGACCATGGGGATTATTGGAATGGGACACATCGGCCTCAGAATCGCTCAAAGAGCCAAAGGATTTGACATGAAGATCCTGTATCACAACAGGAACAGGAGGTAAAAGTTGTGATTTGGTTCAATTTAGTTTGTGTTGTTAAAGAGGGAGGAGAATTTTCTCAGCACATAAACTTTATCCATCAGTTCATCACAAACACATCTGGAGATACGTGGTGTTCACTGGACACTGCATAAAATGTAAATATTAAAGTATTGTACTAAGTTATATTCACTGTTGGAATGTAACTAAGTAGCCTGACTAACGCCAGACTATATCACAAAAGAGATATAGTCTGGAAACCAGCAATTAATTTTTCCGTAGAGGAGGCGTGGTTTACGATCCTCCAGAGCCGTTTATTGGGCGCTACGATTGTCTATTATAAGCGTCTGTAGGTAGCTATTAGCCTATCATATCAGTTATACCAGATGACGTATGTAGAGCGACAGAAATTCGAGCAAGAAGATGACTGATGTTTACATAGCCAGACTAGCCCATCTCTACTTTGGGACTAAAATGCTCAATTCTGCTTCTGCAACGTTTTTCTGCAGCATGTTCTGACTTTGGCTGCTCTGTAGTTTCAGCTCACAGTCTACCGGCAGAGTGTGTGTGTGTGTGTGTGTGTGTGTGTGTGTGTGTGTGTGTGTGTGTGTGTGTGTGTGTGTGTGTGTGTGTGTGTGTGTGTGTGTGTGTGTGTGTGTGTGTGTGTGTGTGTGTGTGTGTGTGTGTGTGTGTGTGTGTGTGTGTGTGTGTGTGTGTGTGTGTGTGTGTGTGTGTGTGTGAGAGAGAGTGTTGCTTGCTGCGTTCCTTCTCCAGTTCTCGCTTTCTGCAAGATTCTTTATTTTTACGCCTTATTCCCCCTCATGTCATTCAGCGACACACATCCACTGATTTTATGGGCAATTGACGAGCTGCTGCAGGTCTCTCGCCGGCTCCGCTGCCCCCCGGCTCATAGCGAGATCACCGGCGTTACAGCAGTGAGCGGTAGCGGGGCTAGTTGGTAGATTAGGCTTTGGCCAAATCCTGTCGGAAGCAAGGCTAAACATCCTTTTTGGTGGTGACACAGGAGTGTAAAGCCAAACGTTCTTTTTTTTAAAATAAACTTTGGCTCTAAACTACCTAGAACACTGTCTACAGCTAGATGGAAAGAGAGCTTCGCGTCTGCTGCAGCCATGTTGGATCCGTAAGAAAACTACAAAACTACAAGCTTCCGTCCGTCCAATAGTACGCGTCATCGTCTTGCCGTCCCTCCCCGTTCTGTGATTGGTTCCCTAAAACAGGGCTAAGAAACGGCCATGGACACCAGACCCTCTTGCAGTTCTAAATTAAATCGAGCGTGCAAGGCAGTATGGGTATACCCAGGCTAGAAACTAAGTACATTTACTCAAAAATAATAACCCAATAATATATTTAGAATATATATATATATAACAATCTGAGTGGAGTCATTCTGCATAACGAGTCCTTTTACTTTTGATACTTTAAGTATATTTTGATGCTGATACTTTTGTACTTTTACTTGAGTACAGTTTTGAATGCAAACTTTAACTTGTAGTGGAGTAATTCTGCAGTGTGGAATTAGTACTTTAACTTAAGTAAGGGACCTGAATACTTCTTCCACCACTGCTTTAACCAGATATTTTAAAGCAATTAATCACTTTCCTGTGCTGTTCAGGAGTGTTGAAGAGGAGCAGGCAGTTGGTGCGAGTTACCGTGACAACATCGATGACCTGCTGAAAGAGTCTGACTTTGTCGTGCTGGCGGTCAACCTGACCCCTGAGAGCACCGGCCTGATCAGCCACAGAGAGCTGGCCCTCATGAAACCCACAGCAACGCTGGTCAACATCAGCAGAGGTGAACATAATGTGTCTCATCTAAAATGTTATTCTGTTCTGCTTAAACAAGTTATTGTGAAACACTGAACCTAATTTTGGACTTTTCATGCCTCAGGTCTGGTTGTGGACCAGGATGCTCTAGTGGAAGCTCTGCAGACTGGAAAGATCCAAGCGGCGGCTTTAGACGTGACCTACCCTGAACCGTTACCAAGGTCTCACCACACTCTTTAATCAAACTTTAATAATGTGACACTATGGAACTTTAGAAAGCAATAAAAACACCCACAACACACATTAGTTTTACAACTATAGACTAGATAAAAATTGCTGCTGTGTTCTTGACATTCAATTCGCAGGAAAAGCGACATAGTTTCACTTTAATTGTACAAAGAAATTACCCTTTAAGACATTAACAGATCACAAAGGAATACAGACATATACAATACATTAATTTAGATCAAAGTCAATATTATTCATGCGTCTTAAATGAGATACAATTTTACTGCTCATGTAGAACACACATTTCTATTTTTCTATATTTCTTTAAAGCTGCACTCAGTAGTATTTTTATGGATCATATGAGAATGTTAAATGTGAAAGAGCTTCAAGGTCTAGTTACAGTTTTATAGGTGAACACAGAGTCACATTACAATAAAATAATATTTGACAAGAGGACGGGTCAGCTTTGCAATAAAAAGCACTAGTCGCTACGATAAAAGCGCGAGCCATATAAAAGATGAAGTAAGATAAAATAACAATGAGATTAAAATGACAATAAGATATTAAAATAATATGGGGTAGCATTTATAAAGAACATAAAATATGCACTATAGAAAATGAGGAATGTGTGTAAACATAAGTGACAGTCTCTCCAACAAAATTGCACAAATGGGATACAAAAAGGAATGAATAATGGAGTGCAATAAATAAATGAATACAAATCTAGTATTTTTTTTACATACATGACAAAGGAGGACTGTGTGTGACTCAGCAGCAGCACTGTAGATGTGCAATTTTATACACACTAAAAAGACAGACAGCAGCCAGCAGAAATGTGAAAAGCCAACATGTTTCCAGCTGTAGCAGGCAGCTTGGTGATAAAAGTGAAAGGAAGCAGAATAATGAATAATTTTAAATGCTATAAGTGTCTGTTACTTTATTTACAAAAATAATATATTTTATTTTCTCATATTATTTTATTATAGAGTGTAATGATCTGTAAAAATCTGCTGGCTCCTTAATAACTCCCCCTCTTCATCTTGTTTTCAGGGATCACCCTCTACTCAGGCTTCCTAACGTGCTGATCACGCCCCACGTCGGCACCAACACTTTGGCTACAAGCAGAGGGATTGTGGAGAGGATGGTGGAAAATGCTGTGGCTGCAGTGAATGGCCAGTCTATTCCCAATGAAGTCAAACCAAAATGACTCCACTGATGACACATCACCTGTCTGTATATAAAAATGAAGCACATCAACATTTTGCTTATTGATCTGCAATAATTACTGCAATAAAAATTAAAAAATGTATGTTGCACTAGGATAAATAATGAATCAGTTGACAATGTTTAATGTCATTAATCCGTAAACAAATGTTGGACATGGAATCACATGATTATGTTGACCGGAAATCTGTTCTATTAAAAAACTTTGTTTAGTTCATGTACAGGCTGCACCACCTTAAAAATATTAAAGCTACCTCAAATTTGTCTTATTTGATAGGCTACACAGTGTGAAACTGATGCATTATGCTGCTGTCATTGAGAATAATTTACATGCATTTTAACATTTGAAATAAATTATAATATGTCCGTATTATTAGCACAAGACTCATGTAAATCGTTCATAGTATTTTAAATGTTTGCACATTTCCATTGCAAAGTGATTTGCAGGGTGGTTGTGTTGCACTAGTGTTTTTCATCATTTGCAGAGGAATATTGTTTTGTTATTATAGCAGGCATTATTGCACAAATGTTGAGTTCCTTGTCTTATTTCTGATTTGATGATTACTTTAATCCTAACCTGTGTATATTAGCAAGTCTAATATTACATCTAAGACAATAACCCTCGCCCCACACTGGGAAAAATAAGTTAAAAAAAGGAGCAAGATATAATGAATAAGTAAACAGTAAAAAATAAAACAAAAGATATACTAAGTAAACTATAGGAAAGCAAGATTATAAAGTTAACAGTAAAAGACATACATAAAGAGCACAAAAAAGCAAGCAAACTGTATAGTAAACATTACCTAAGCAAAATATAATAATTGTACTTGTGAATAAATTATTATTATTATTATTATAATGCCCAAAATATAAACATTCATATGTATTATTATTCTTTCTATTTGTTTTTTTAAATGCGTTTTGCACATCTCGTCAACTCCTGAAATCTTTGCGGAGCGTCAGTTTGACCCTCTATATACCTGATTATAATACAAACTCCTAAAATACTATTTCTCTCCTAAAGGTGGGATAAAAAGCTATAACATAGATTTAGACAGTGGGTACGGAAACGTTCCTAATATATTAATATATCTTTAGAAATAAATCTTCACAGATTTATTTCATTCAGGCATTTACAGCAGGCACCAAAAAAACTGCACAGTCATCAACAATCGACACCGAGCGGGAAGGTCCTCACAACAGGCATGAAAATAGAAGTGAAAGCTTGCGGGAGAATATAGTTGATTAAAGATATTATAATTACTCCGTTAATTACCTGTTTGTCTCTGTGTGTCTGAGCGGTGAACGGCAACATGTTTATCTCTTCTCAAACATCAGCGCCCTCCTTCAAAGATTTCACCCTCGTCATGGTGAGTTTTTGTTTCACTTCAGAGACTAAAATGTGTTTTAATGAGTCCATGTTTTAGTTTGATTTTAGTCTCAAGTGTTGCAGCTATACTAGTTCTTGTTATTACATGCGAGTTGTTACTCAAATGGAAGTTATGTCGCTTTTATTCAGATATACTAAAGTACAGAATCACAGATTTGCATTGGTGCAGGAAGTAATCTAGTAAATCTTTTTTCCAGTAAAAGTATCAATACCAACTCTTTTTAAAGTACTTTTTTTCCCAACAATATATTTATTGAGTTTTGTTTTACAAAATTGACACATATGTCACAAGAAAAATACAAAACAAGCAAACACATAAGAACATGGCGGCCAAAGGCAGCATAATTTAAGAACAAGACTCCTTGAGGATCCATTCAAAAAATGAGTACATGAATATAGAGCAAATGAACATACGTATAAATATGCAGAGGTTAAAATTATTTTGCTCCAGGTTCGTTTATTTAATGAGCCAGATTATTGTTTTTAATATAATGTATAAAACATCCCCATACTCTTTGAATTTAAAGTACTTTTTACAGCTACAGGTCCTGCCTTGAAAATGTTCCTTAAGTCAAAGTATAAGTAGTAAGCTTGATCAGAAAAAGTACTTCAAGAATTAAGTGCAACAAAAGGACTCAATGCAGGAGAAAATGGCACTTGTGACTTTGCTATTGATTTATTATTATACAGATACTGTTAAATGTTCTACACCAGTTTCTTTTTCTCATTTCTTTTGTTTTTTATTCATTTTAAAATGCATGTTTGTACCATCATATGTTAGGGGAATGTCCTGTTTTGTTAAAAATGAAAACATGAAACAGTTCACAATGACATTATCATAGCTCATGCATTGACATTTCTATATTACCCTTTAATGATTGTATATAGGGCAACTATAAAATATAAATTACATTAAGGATTACTGAGCTATTTTTTTCTCTATATTTTATTGATTGATTTGGTTTTAATAAAATCAGTAAATATCAACCAGAGCCCTGTGTTGTGTTTAGTTCAGGCATAAATGAATTCAGTCGTTTAAGACAAAATAAAGCAGAAACTCCTCTCACATGTGAAACTTGAACCATAAAATAAAGTGTTTTGCACACACACACACACAAAAAGACTGAAACAATTCACAAGTTATCAAAATATACTGTTTGCTCTTTGTGTTGTTTATTCTCCCCCTCAGCCTGCAGTAGCTGTTGGTAACGTGGGCCAACTGGCTGTGGACCTCATTGTGTCCACTCTCAACATGAGCAGAGTGGGCTACCTGCACACAGACTGTCTCATCCCCATGACCGGAAACAACCCGTACGCCAGCTGCAAAGAGGACGCTGACGAGCTGCACACCCCTGCAGAAGGTACCGTCTGAGTAAATGTGAAGTTTTAAGAGGCTTACTCTTAGCGCCTGTTGGAGGTACTTTCTAAATTGTTAAATTCTGTTAATACTAGTCTGTGGCCTAGAGGTTAGGAATCGGGCTTGCAACTGGAGAGTTGCCAGTTCGAATCCCGGTACTGACAGGTATAGGACCGAAGTGCCCTTGAGCAAGGCACCTAACCCCCCTGCACAGCTCCCTGGGCGCAGTAATGTGCTTACTTTTTTAATAAAGTAATCTTCTTCTTCTTCTTCTACATTTTTAAAATGTATTCATTCTCATAATTAGGAGTGCCTGGATTGCCTTCTTGTTTTTGTTGGGGGTTGTTTTCAAAAGCACTCCAAAATGTTATAAAATAAATTTAATAGCTATATTAAGAGTAATGGTAATAAAATAGAGTGAAATAAAAACTAGATTAGAGAGCCAGTTAAAGACAACACGGATTAAAATGATCACAATAAAATATACTAAAGCCAATTAAAAAGCTTCTTCTATAAAAAACATAAGAAAAAAGACAAATAAAATTCATATGTGGTATAAAAAATATAAAAAGAGTAAAACTTTACAACATAAATACAGTAATGTTAATGTTTTTAATTCTTAATCAAATACCTGGTTGAACAGATAGATAGGATAACTATAAGTTTAAGCATTTCAGTGTAGTTTGTTGTCACTGTAAAGTGACAAGAAATCCAACACTTTAAGAAATTGAATCAACAGTTTGCGTGTCAATATTTCTTTGCCAACAGTTTACACAGCAGCAGAACTGAAGGTGGCGGTTCTTCAAATCAGAGCGCCGATCATTCAGGTAAAACCACAGATGATGTATACTGATAATATGCTGTAAGAAAGCCTGAAATACATCTTTATCTTCCATGATGGTGTGTTTTTCACGGAGCAATTATTAATTATGATTAATTATATTAATTGCAGAAAAAATCCAAAAAGTTTCGTCAGCTGCTCGTGTCTTGGATCAAAGCCAGCGGGTTCTCCAGAGCTGTGGTTCTGTCCAGCAGCCACGCCTACCAGAGGGACGACCAGCAGCTGCAGGGGTACCGACCCACGCACTTCACATCAGCACTGTATTTGTCTTCGCTCTTTACAATCATATCTACTAAGGAATATGTGTCCCTGTCAGCACTCCTTTGAGGTACCTGGCCACACCGTCCCTGCTGAAGGTCAGTGAGGACGCGTTGAAGGAGCTCAGCTGGAGGGAGATGGAGCGAGTGTCGGCCTATCCGGGACTGACGGACGCCAACGAAGAGCCACGCCTCCACATCCCTGGAGGAGGAATAACCAAAGGACTCTACACAGACAGGTACCGCTGGAGAGCAAACAGTGATTCATCTGACAGAACACAAGACTCAAAATGGGTTATTTGTATGGATTTTTTTTTAAATGTAGAATTTCTAACCATTTTATATAGCAAAGATAAGTAAAAATTGCTTGTTACTGCCCTCTGTCTATGAGACATGAGTCATGGTTCTGTGTAATAATTAAACAATTACAGCAAACTGCATGTTGAGCCGGATATGTAACATTCTGATATAATTTACTAATTAAATTCACTTATAATTGTGCACCAGCTGTCTGCAGCAGAGAGCATGTGACGTGTCAACACAGGATGACTAACCATGTCTATGTTCTTTTTCATAATTACAAGATACCAAGTCATAAATCTGTACAATTCTAACATGCTGCACTAAAAAAAAGTAGATGTTTCTCAAGCAGCATACTGATTTAGATCGCTGGTTCTACACCTGCGAGTCCAGATCCGGGGTTTGCAAATTGTAATGGGGGTTTGTGAAGCCTTCCTATTGAGTATTTATCATTGTCCAAAAAAGTAGATTATATTACAGATGGTGAATTGTTTTAAAAGTTCCTAAAATAACAGGAAATTCTGATCCAATTTTTACAGGGAATAATCTACTCAAATATTCATCCTAATTGCTTGCTTTACACAAACGTTTTTGCATTAACTATGAGTTAAATGAACAGTTTATCAGTTGTTCTCACTGTAATTGTTATGCATTAAATATGATACGACAAATCCATAAAATATGTCACTTAAACCCTTAAAGAAAAAGGTTGGGAACCACTGATTTAGCTGACTTGTTTTTTTTTATTATTTTGGCATGTTTCAGCTTTTTTTTTTGCTATAGGTAGAGATACAGAATGAAAGGAGGAGACAGAGGGGAAACAATGCAGGAAAGGGCTTGTTATGTCTACTTAAAAGTGGCTCGAAATCTTTATAATATCTTCAGTAAAATACCAAAACAAATTTCTCTACTACTAATATCTTTTCAAATTCATCACACTGAAACAACTCAGTAACAGGTTTTGATCAGGGATGTTTTTGTCTGATTATGTGTGCTGGGTGTTGTGTTCAGCTGTGCAGAAGACATCCCGCTGGCTGTGCTGCTGCTCTTCTGCTCAGAAGGCGACAACATCCCGGACGCCTTCTCGCTCGCCAACCACCTAAACGACTGGCTTCACCTGATGGACGCTCCTGTAAGTGACAAATCTGCGCAGTCAGGTTACAGAGCCTTTTGTTTACAGTGTGATAAGATAATATTGCAGCAACTTCAAAAGAAAAATATTCTGTCATTGTGGACAACATGCTTAGTTTGATTCAGATCTAATGTGTGATTTAAGATTCTAACTTTCTTATCCACATTTCAGAGCCAAAAGCCCAACAAATGGAAGATCCCAACATCCTGGAGTCTTCTTTTTGGCAGCGGCATCCCTCCGGCACTGTTCTGATACACACATATTTCATTTTTTGTTATTTTTAACTCCTGGGAACTGCAGCAAATTCTTCTATATACGTTTTATATTGAGTGCACTTGGTCTGGACGTAAAACATGGTTGTAAACTGACCTTACAAGAACCCTCTCATTTCACAGTCTCTGTATTTTGATGATAATCTTTTAGCTGTACAAACCTTACATCATGTACGGGAATTTACCCAAACATGCACTTCTGGAATACTACTTCCGTGTACTGCAGCATGTGAATGTTTTTCCAATAAAAGATTGTGGCAAGAGTTCATTGTTAATTTATCTACATTTTAGACTTTGTGTTACACCCCCCGGACCCTGCCTCCACCCGCTTAACTGAAAGTGGTTGGCCAGGTGCCACACTGTATTCCTGGCAGTCCCGCCTATGTAATTTGATTCCTTCCTACAAACATGTTACAACTGCTTATGTCTTGGTAATAAGACAGCACTCTGATTCATACGTTGACCTTGTGAAGCCGTTTTTGCCAAGTTTGTGGTTGTTCCTTTCTGTCTGCATCATTGTTTTGGGTGGTTTCTGCGTAGGACTGCTTGTGGGAAAGGAATGTCCTGACAGAATATTTTAGGAGAGACCATAAAGTGAAGGCTTTGCTCATAAAAAAACTACTGCCTACTACCCATAAAAGTAGAATTAAAATATTTATAATATCAATTAAGCCATTAAAATCAATAAAATTAGCATGCCTATTTATGAAACTAATTTAACCTCCCTTAGGGTAATAAAGGGTAATAATCTACCTACCTGTTCAACTCATTATTTGATGTTATACCTCATCTGTTAAATCTGTAAAAAGGAAAAGTTGCAGTTTTGCCAATTGTTTTTTTGCTAGACTATTTCTTGGCTCTAAGTCACTTAGTCACATTTTCTTTTCCCTTTTTTAAATGCATGGTTTTTCATGCATTAAACAACCATTATTTTACATGTCAAAACTTCCATATTAAGTGGAAAACGCTCTATATTTAACAAGTTAAAATGTAATTTGATATGTTAAATCAATTTGAATGCAGCAAAACAATTTTAATACAGTAAAAAAAAAAAGATTAACAAGTTAAAATGCATTTCTTTTTTGTCAATTTTTAACATGGTAAAAAACATAATTTAGAGAATGTTAAAACATCAAATTTCAAACAAAGACGCAGGCTACATTTTAAAGTTAATTAATGCTACCTGAGACCTAAAGAGGGATTACAGTCCAGTCAGGAGTGTCAAACTTGATCCATGAAGTGGCTGAAGGTTCAACCATAGACTGTT
The DNA here is from genome assembly GCF_030273125.1 of Centropristis striata. Taxonomy (NCBI): domain Eukaryota; kingdom Metazoa; phylum Chordata; class Actinopteri; order Perciformes; family Serranidae; genus Centropristis; species Centropristis striata. Next base: position 25,589,378 of record NC_081530.1, read on the forward strand.
TATAAAGATAAATAAAGAAATAATCTCTATACTATGATTCCAACTAAGCAGGAGCACACTCAACTCTTTCAATTATCTGAAGTGTCCTGACAGTTAATTTGTTTCAAGTGTGCTCTTCTTGCTTGATTGGAACAAAAACCTGCAGCCACACCTGCCCTTTCATGACCTCATTTACCAGACAGTCATTATAGTATCAATTTCTAAAGTGACATCATTTATACAGAATAAAGGTGCTGCTTATGAGAAATCACCTAACAGGTTTGTGGTGCAGTAAACAGAACAGAGCAAAGACTGGATGTTATGTAAACTAGATAATACCAGTTTTATTTGCAGATTACACTCTAAGAGAAAGAGAAACTTAAGACAATTTAATTTCAAAAGGAGAACAAGTCATCAAATCAGGTTTTCTACTGTATTCAAATCTGTAACATTGTCGTCCATCTTTTTGTTTTGTGTTTTTTTACAAGCAAAAATATGTCTTTTTACACACCTTTTTAAAAAGAACACTATGTACATCATGGAAACATTACATGCCACTGAATTTCTCATGTGGGAGGAGGCCGTACTATTCATTTAACCAACCCCCCATCTCCGTGAAAAACTTCAAGTAATCTCTTATAAAAAATAGAACATATTTATTTTTTGCCTCTGAAAAAAAGGTTTTTCTAAAAATACACATATGAACAGCATTACAGATTGGCAATGCATAGCTCCTAGTATCAGTCTTACTTTCATAAAAGCAAAGAAGCATAATAGAGTGACAAAGCTGCAAATAATATTTTTAAAGCAGAAGAAAAAAAAAAAAGATTTTCTGACTCCAGTAAGCAGCGCAGGCTGTGGTTGAGGTGCAACTGTGGGAGAAAGCGCTGGTGTGTTCGTCGTTTCAAATGTGCTGTCTTCAAAGAATGTTGAAGTGTCTGCTGTAAACAGTTTAGAGAGGATGAGGAGACACGAGAAAGCTGTGAGGTGGAGGGCTGAGGAGTGACGTGCTGCTAATATGAGGAAAAAGAGGGAGATGTGCTGTGACTTGGACAAAATAAAAAAAAAGTGATAAAGAGAGGCGGCAGTTGAGGTGGAGGTGAGGAAGAGTGGTTTGGAGTCGAGGAAGAAGGACACAGAGGTTGGGAGAGAGCTGGAGATCCCTGCCGATGTTGGCTTTGCTGCCAGAGCTGTCGGTGTGTGGCTGCAGGTGGAGCTGGTTAGCAGTCACTGGTTTTCGCCCTGTTACAAGACACAAAGTATTTAAAAGGAGGTTGAACTCAAAACACTGTTTTCTTACATTGTCAGTGAAGCTCAGGAGGGATCAAAGGAACGCATGCAACAGAATCAAGTTAGCATCTTCAGCTTGGTCAAGTTTGTGAGATAAAACTAAACCACAGAGTGTTAATCTAAATTAAAGTGCGCTCGGCTGCAGGCAGGAGCTGTGGCACGATACGGCATCCGAGATCACGTTGAACATACCAACATTAGAGTGTAAATGCAGCGAAAGCAGCCATCATGTTTATAAGCAGCATGTCACATCGTGTTCAGATGTTCTTAGCTGTGACAGTTTCAAGAAAAAATCTTCAGAGTTGCTGGAGAGCGTTTGAACATGTGATTAGATGTGATTATCTGTGAGCTAAACAGGGATTTTTCCCAGTATGATGAAGAAGGGCTTTGAATATAAGAGTAAAGCAGAAACAATTAGTCAATAAGCATTAAATTATTCAAATCCACAATTTCGATTAGACTTCAAATCACGATTTTTTTACAAGCCAAACTTTTCTTTTATCAGCACTGAAAGCTATGCCATTGTTACATTTTCAAGTCCTTCTTTGAAAAGACATGCTACATGTCAAGTGTGATATATAACTGTCATATTTTTTTTTACCATATAGTTAAAGTTATTATTTAACAAAACATTAATTTTAAATGTAATGATAACTTATTTAACCCGTCAGTTGAACAAAGTATAAATGGCAAAACAAAAAGAAGAGTCACAACACGACACTTTTGTATCATAGAATGCAAATTATAGTTTCTGTTGCTATATCGTTCCTGTTGTTTCTGTCATCTCCGACTCTGGCAGCAGCCATGGTGGCCAGAGAAGTAACTGCAGGCTGCCGGTAACCTATACTAGGTCAAAGTGGGTTTTTTAAATTTTCTTTCTTGGGACGCCTTCAAAAAGTGACGCCCATAAGTAATTTTCAAAGCAAAATTCCCTTTTATGCATTTCTTAAATTAGCTATTTTTCTTGTATCTGTATGTGATTATTTTTGGGGGTTTGGACAAAACAATGCATAATAACAATAATGAAAATAGTCATTAGTTGCAACCCTAAATAACTAGTTTGAAAAACTACAGCAAAAGACAATGTAAAGCAAAAAATGTAAACAAAGCAAAAAAAAATTAATGTTCAATATTCCTCTTGCCTAGTTAATCCTCTTGCAGTAGACCTGACAATAAATCTCCTGATTTATTTAAAACATCCAAACTTTCATTCAAACTTTTACAAGGCTGAAACACAACTGATGCAGTTCAAAACCAACAAACCAATTCTGGAAAACTGCCATGCTGAGGTGAAAAAAAAATGTAAAGACCTCATGAAACAACTCAGAAAGTTTGGAGCAGCAGTAAAACCACATGAACATGCAACAAACTTAGAATCATGAGCCCCAACACATGGTGTGGTGAGGTACTTTGTATGATTGTCAAGAGTTCATCAACGGTTCTTAATTCCCTGTTCTGACTATCTCACTTGCCAACAAAATAGCAACGAGTTCATGTGCAAAGCGGCGGTTTAGTGGGGTGACAACTTTAGTTGTTGTTGATTATAACAGTGTTTTTTTACTGGCAAGCTCATCACCTTTAGCAGGATTGCGCAGAGATTAAAAGATGTCACCTTTGCATGTATGATGCACAGTGTGAATTAGCACCTTGCACTATTCCAACTCAACCTGACATTTCAGAGCTTCAACACTGAAACCACAAATGTACACGTACACACACCACAAACAAACACCATGCTAGAGTGCAGCCAAAATTAACACAACCCCAAACCACATGATCCAAGCATCGTGGAAAAAAAACAAGATCAAAACCTCAACAGAAATAAAAACACAGCAGACAGAGACACACACATACACACACACAGACACACACACACACACACACACCTCCATGTACAAGAGTGGGCGTTCTTTTTAAAAGCTGTGGGTAAACATCGTCCTCTAAATGTGCTCTTCGTGGATGTTGTTGCTGTCGCAGCGGGGGGTAAAGATACACTGCCCCCCACTGGACAGGACAGCTCTTGTCATGTGCAGCAAATGCAGCCCAAACTGTCCGAGAAGAACCAAAACAACAGCAGAGTAAGAGCTCGTCAGAAACGGCGGCGTTTGGGCCGAATTACTGGAACAACACTGACATGTCACACAACAAAGGAAGGCTTCTGAGAAATGAGTTAGTGAGCCATTTTTGGAGGTGCACAGTCATCAGAACTAAGTGCTTCATCAGGGATAACTGTCTCGCCTTTATGAGAACATGAAGAAGACGTCAGTTAACTACACTGGTGGCTTCACACTAAATGACTGAGAATGTTGAAAGAGAGGGAAAGAGAAAATAAGAAAGCCTCAACTCTGCTTGAAGTCTAACTTTTGCTATTAGGAGGTTGAGTCACGCACTGGGAAAGCCTGCCTGGATTTCCTCTGTGGGGTTCAAAGAAATGACTGACTCATATCTTTTCTTCTTTAGCGCCTCTTTTACATCACAGATGTAGAGGAAAAAGGTATTTCTTTTACATCTCCCATTATGAAACAAAATTATAGGGTTTGCAACACCAGCTTGTTTTCTTAAGAAATACGCTGAAAAAAATATATAAATGCAACACTTTTGTTCCCATTTTTCGTGAGATCTAAGACTTTTTCTATTGACACAAAAGGTTTAATTCTTTCAAACTGCAGAGATAATCCATCCACCTGAAAGGTGTCTTATATCAAGCTGTTGACTCAACCGCATGATTGTTACACAGGTGTGCCCAGGGCTGCTCACAGTAAAAGTCCACTCTGAATGTGCAGTTTTATCTAGGCCGTTATTGGGCACTCTGAACTATGTATTTCACATGACTACAGCTACAGGTGTAGCTGCATTCTTCCGTGAGGAGAATACTGCCAGTTAGACCAAGATCCTGCTGAAGATGCAGCATCATAGAAATAAAAAGTCTTAGATCTTTTATTTCAACTCGTAAAATAGGAGCAAAAACTGGAAGCTTGTGGTCAGATTTTTGTTCAATGGATGATGATTTAGATCTGGCTCTTCAAGCTGTGTTGACTAATAAATAAATGCATCACACTTGACAGTATAAATTACAGCGTGTCATGAATACAAAGGTGGCACTGTGATGGTGCTTGACTAATCATTGTGCACTTGATTTGTGTATGAATAGTAAGAGGCCAAAAGACATAATCACCTTTTTCTCTTCTTCTCAGACTCATTTGTCCTGGGCTTGCTTTGGGGTGTCTTAGCTGTGCCTGATTTGGAAATGCTGTCTTCTCTGCGTCTTTTGCTGCATTAAAACAAGGAAAATAAGTAAACACAAAAAAATCATCAATGGCCTACTCAGAGTATTTATCAACTGATTACGACCAACGGTCAGACTAAGTGTACTGACTGTGTCGTGCTGCCGTCCTGCTCCTGCTCCTTGCATGGAGATGTTGCTGGTGCTTTGGCATCTTGTCTGTAGTCTCCTCCCTCCTCCAGCTGGCCTCCTCGTTGGCTCCCGTTGTATCGCTCCGTTGAGGGGGGAGAGTCCGATGTCGGCTCCTGATCTTCCCTGGACAACTCTCGCCATTGGTTCTACACAGAGAGAAGTGGAAGATTTTTTTTTTATATTGATGCTATAAACAAACGTTTAAGGGCTTGCTGGCCAGGTCAACACATCCAACCTGAGGAAACACCCGGTCAGACACAAAATATATATAAAATTACAGTGTACCGTACCAGACATGAAACTTAATTAAGGCTTCAACAAATTCAGGTTATTAATTAGCCAGTTGAATAACTTGTGGTTGAAAAAAACAGGGCCTTTTTTTACTTACTTAGCATTGTTAGCTTAGCATTGTGTGTGTGGACCAGGTACCTGTACAGAGGAGTCTCCCATGATGGACTTGGATCCTTCGAGGACAGCCATGAAGGAGAAGCGCAGCTGGTCTGGGGTCTGGATCAGGCCCATGCGGTACTTCCTCATGTCCAACAAGATGCTTTTGATGTCTACTGATGAGGGGTCTTTCCTCTTATCCATCTGGACAGGAGACAATTGTAATTTAGCTCAGGATTAACCCAGTTCTCTGACGTCTGATGACTAATTTGTTGGTTAAGTTTAGCCCTTACGCATTTTTAAACATTGCCAGTCTGTGACAGCGATTACAGTGCAACAGGTTTGGGATGAAATAATGTATTTGACCTTTTTCTAGTAGTATTTTTCACTGATCTGGTTCCTCACCTCCACATCATTGTGTTTTCATGCGTTTACCAGCATGCCAACAGAACAATGGTGCATTACAGCTGCAGGTTGTGCATAACCACATAAAAGGATGGTTTATTTGCGAAGCCGAGTCAGCCAACATGGGTTAACCATTTAAAAACAAAGCAACCTGAGCTCAGTTTCAAAGGGGTATACAAACACAGAGGCCTAAATGACAATTCAAATGCATCCCGTCAAACGATGGAATATGAAAACACTGATACAAACAAACAGGTAGGACTTACCAAGACCACACACGTGTCGACTAATGAAAACGTCCCTGATCGTCCAATTCCGGCGCTGCAGTGCACCACAGCCGGCCCGTGATCCACTTCCAACGCTCCCGACTCACGCACTTTAAAGAGGAAGTTTAGGAAGGATGCCGGGGACTCTGGGACACCAAAATCCGGCCACGTGGTGTAATGAAAGTGGTAGATCTCTCTCTTCTCCCCCGTCTGTGAAAGCAGACAAACAGAGGCCTTACTGGCATGAACAAAATTTTTATTTCTTTACAGCCCACCAGTGCTGATTTTATCTGTTGTGTTTGAGGTGATAGTATTTCAGAGCTGAACTAAGTATGCATGTTCAACAGTTTCACTTTCAATTCCTGCAAGAAGCCTGAAATTCTCTGAAAACTTGCCACACCAAAACAGCACATAAAGACATTAAAGCACTTCTTTCTCATGCTTTTTTTTCCGCAAATAATTTCAGCAGCTAATTTTTAGTTGTCATTTTAAAACAAATTTAAGTTCATTTTTAATATAAGAAAACAGGCAAAATATTGCATTCCAATAAAGTTTGGGAGAACTTCTGCTTTAAAAAATGCAGTTTGCAGGAGCAACATTGTAATTTAAGCATAAGCTTAATTTGTATACTAAAATTGCTATGCAGTATAATCTACATTTAATTTGCATCTGCTCAACACCTACACACAATGCAGATACTTTGGTGTGTGTGGGAGAATGAAAGACTCTTATCTGTCTGAAAGTCTCTGAAAACAGAAAATAAACTGAAAGAGGACTGAAAATAAAGTTATTTTCAGCACAGGTCCTGTGATGTGTTTGGACACCCTTGAACCATTTCAGTTCTCCTTTGAGACTTTTTTTTTGCCTCTAGTTATAAGTAAAACTGTGGCTTACACTCATATTCTGCAGCTCCAACACTCTGGTGGTGTAGTAAGACTTGGTGTCCTCTGACAGCAGCGTGACCAAGAAGCGCGTGTCCCTGAAGGCCATCTCCCTCTCCTCCGCTGTGGGCCAGTACTGGGCACACTTTTCCTGTCACACAAGGAGAAAAGAGACAAAGATGGTAAGAGATACCATAGAAATTAAACATACGACAAAGAAATTAAGCTGATTTAAAGCAGATGCTAGCTAAGTGGCCCTGAGGCAAAGCAGCTGACAAGTAACAGGAGGACAGTTTGATCCTCAGCAGTGAGAGGAGAGCTGGAGAATAAATCACATAATTGTGAGGATAAACATCCTCTTCTCTCTCCCCACAAATAGCTGCACATTTAGCTGGTCACAATTACACTCATATACTACACAATGTTCCCCAACAACTAATTTCCCTGATGATTAAATGGAAACTTATGCTACTCAACTAGTCTAAAAGCAAGAAAGAAGTATATTTAATTATGCATGATTTAATCTATTAGGATAATACATTGTCTGTAAAAATGTTGCAAATAATATAAGACCTATTGGAAATCGTTAATCACATTTTACAACAACCAAATCATTCATCAAAGCTTATGAAATGTGTGGAACTTTGCACACAGCCTACAAAACATGACAACAACTCACTAAAAGTTAGCAAAAAACATTTAAAACAAATATTATTTAGGAAAATAAATCTTGGAAACATGCCCAATAATTATAATACTGGAGTGTGCAAATGTGTATGGAATATATAAAATAATAGACAAGTGAACAACTATTTCTGGCGCCAACTGGTAGCAAAGTTTAATTGACTACTTGACTTAATGCGAACATGACAACAGTTAAATCATCGATTAGTCAAGATGATTGATGTTATGAATAGATTTAATTTTTACAATGCGTCTCAAGTATTTTAATTTTGTGACTAGTTGTTACACCACGCTGTACTTTACTGCACCACTATGTTAGAAATATTTTTTTTAAATCTACAGAAATTAATTTTGAATAAAGCCTAGAATATGCATAAATCATAAACTTTAAGAATTTATATTAATTTATTTAAATTTTAGGTACTTAAATGTCTTTTTTGTAAGGCATGTTGAGCTGCATTTCTTGTATGAAATGTGCATACATTATTATATATTTTAATGTATTATTCTTATTCTTATTATCATCATTGTCATCATCATTATTATTATTATAATTATTTTCCAGCAGTGGACACAATCTACTCTCGCTCAGACAAAGTTAAGATCAGAATCTGGCTAAATTCCAAAATAACTGCAGATCCTATTAGAACTGCAGTCAAATACTGTGAAATACTTAGGTGATATCTACACAAACAGGATTCATAGTAAACAAACAATGGCAAGTACTGTTGGGGATAAGTCCCTTATGTAATCTCCCCTCTGCAGAATTGGAGAGCTGTCCTACATAAAAGATCCTTGTGAGGTTAATAATATCCGACTAGGTACTCTTTATCTTCGGTTTCCAAGAAAACAGTGAGTGAATCTCATGACCCTGTGAGATCCATTCCAGCTGCTTTACTGAGAAAGAGAGAGATCACAGCTGCTCTGGGTGAGACAGTGTTGGTATACGTGTGTGTGCGTGTGTTTAATCGGCACATCACAGGATCACTGGATTTAAAAAGAGCTGAGAGGTCGGGCTGCGTCCCAGTTCCTCACATACATCTGTGAACACGCTGTCAAAACACTGAATTCCTGTTATCCTGCTGACAGGAGAGTGAAGCCTCACAGTGGACCATTTAAACAAAGATTAATCAAACAAGTAAGGGTTGTACTGAGAGTGAATTTCGGATAAGGAAGATTTTGAAGTAATCCTACGCTCCCACCACTGGAATCTTATTCTACAAATAGGATAATACTAATAATATTAGTGTAGCTTCATTGTGCAGAAACAAAATGAATACACATTCTAAAAAAGAAAAGATGGATGAAGCTTCAAAGCTTCAAACTAATCAGTACAACCTATAAACTAGTTGCATAAATTATTTCCCTGTGAGCAGGCTGAGTGTGTTGCTGATTAATATGTGCATATGACAAGTCTTTCTGTGGTTGATTCAATATTTCTGCAGTCTGTGTGTGTGGGAGTGTACACACCAGACAAATAACAGATGTCAAACCAGACAATGTGATGCCTTTTTATTCTTGTGTACTTACTGAGCCTTTCTCAATGACCCTGTTGAGCATGACAACTGCCTTGGACTTCTGCTCCCAGATCATGAGCCAAAAGTGACCACATGTGTTCCTGAGGGGGCCCTGTGGACGACGACAACACACACACACACACACACACACACACACACACACACACACACACACACACACACACGTCACATCAGTTTCGTGGCACAAGGAAATGAGTCCAGTGGGGCACTGGGAAATCATTTGCAATGGAAATGTACTTAATCTTTTAGGCTTGACAAAGCACTGAATACATTAGGCGGGGGACTGTTTTTAATAATCTGATAACTGGGGAACAAACAAGTGTTTATTTAAAAAGGTCAAGACTGCTAAAGGTTATCATGTGGTTGATATGAGAAAACTGCACTCTCTAAGGTGCAAAATCTTTAAATGTCAAATGTCTCTCAATAAAACAGAATACATAACACACACAAAGACATGGAAAATGCTGAGATGTAATCAGAGCTTTGCTCGTTTTTTGTCATGACTAAGTTCATTGAAATGTGTCACTGAGAGGAAAGCAATTATGTAGAGTAACACACTGTTTAAAGTCATGCAAATTTGGATATAAAAACTATTTAAATTTAGAGTTTAATAATTTCAGGATACCTACAATTATCTGAACAAAAGCAAGTATTATTGATTTCTCACGGTTTCTCAGTCTCATCATTTCAAACTATAATCTAGCTTTCCTGCATCTCAAATAATTGCCACCAAATTCTATACATATATACATACATACATAGCACCTAATAAACACAATATCACAAAGGTTGACATTTTTGCTCAATAACATCCCAAAAATGTCTACCTGCTATCTAATCATACAAAAATTATTTAGAAAGACTACACTCACAATTACTGCAATAAACTAGATATTTCAGTATTTCAGGCTTGTCATGCTGAATTTAGAAAACTCTCAGGGGCTTCAACAAGAATACATTTTATCAGCCCAGTCTCTGTTTTTTGTGGTCATGCTAGCAAAAAGTTTTAAAAAAATCACATGAAAAATGATGTGGTTATTTGCCCTTTCATTGAAGATTAGAGGATATTCAAAGTTGTGTGGGATGAAGATGCCCCTGTGTTAGGTTTCAGTTTTGGAACCCAATGTTGATTTGGCTTGACAAATGCAACTGTATATGCAACTTTACAAAACTGATATTTAAATAGCAGTTACCATGAAAATAATGGTGGGTACCAAGAAAACATTTATGATCCCACAAGCACATACCAATGCTAAGTAGTTGACTAAGATCGCTCTGCCACGAGGCTACCATCAAAAACAGAAAAATGATTTAACACCTGTTTAGGTTGTTACTTTGTCATTAGATGTCAGCTTGGTGACTTTTGACACATTTCAATAGCGTTACGCTCCACTATAGAACTCATCTCTATGGGTTTATGAACAAGGCTATTGTTTGCATGTGCATGGCAATACACTAACAGCATTGTCTGTAGGGAAGGGTGTTAGGACGAAAAAGTATAGAACACATTTGTTGATTGATCTCAATCTCAATTTGCAATTTTACAAGTGTACATAAATGCAAAATACTGTTCGACCTCAACATTGACATGTCTGTTAAATAAAGAAATTACATTAATTGAATTATTTTCTGTGCTAGTATGAATCAATGTAGATAAATATTAGACTTTTATAAATATCCTTATTTAGTGTTAAAATTTAAATAGGATTCTACTATTAGGTAAATTACTAAATATTTCAAAAGGTATAGCATTAGAAAATCCACTTTAACATAAACATACACAATTTGTTTCAAAACCACATAAACTCCTGCTGTTACAGTTATGCCGAGACTCTACTCATCACTAAATTATTACGTTAAATTAAACAAGCCCTTAGCCATCACACTCAGTGACAAAACACATTATTCATTGTCCAGTCCAGGAAAAAACACTGGCTGCTCAGACAATCTACACACTTATTTTCTCTTCAGCCATAAGTTTTCTGATAACATCAACAAACTAAGGTTGTAAAAATAGACCTGCATTAACGATTGTTTTTACTGGAATGAAAAGCCTTGGACTTGCCTGGGTCAATATGTAACTTCTCTGGGCTTCCTCCATTACTACCAGACTTGCATTGATGTAGTCATTTTCTGTGCTCTTCAGCTTCACCCGACTGTGATCAACTGCAGGCAGCATGAGAGAGAAAGTTATTTGAGAATCTGTTGTTAACTGACCGACATTATAAATGGTTTAGAGAAACATCACACTGTGTCAACAGTTTGGACTTTCCACAAATGTTTACCTACATGGACTGACATCTCTGTATCTGTTTCGGTTTCGATTCTCTGGACACTTTGCCACTTTGTAGGAGCACTCATGGGACTGATTTCTAATTTCCTGAAGACAATGAAAAGATTTGTTTAAAAACAAGAAATAACCACATGCACAACAAGATTACATGAAATACAAATGTTTAGCACCATGACAGACATTTGATATTATCAAGCAGGGAACCAGTAATATCCTCATCAAATGTATTTGTACAATAATCACAATGTACGAACATTATACAACTTATCCAGTGTTTACCCTAGGTTTGGCATGAGGTTTGAAGGTTCTCCCCCAAGAAATGTTTTACATTTTTATATAAAACACATGCATTTCACATAATTTGAACCACATCTGTGACCATAAAATTGGAAAAGCTACTGCAGCACAGGTAATAAACAATCAACACACAGAGCTTAAACAAAACCCTCTAAATAGGTCCACCGGAGACCAGCTGCAACCATTAGATGCTAAAAGTAATTTAGTTAGTTTACATGCTATCCAGATTGACAAACAGCTTGGGTGCAGTGCCTAAACCATAGGCTTGTACTTGTGAAGAGGAGCAATTTAGTTAGTCAGGGACCACATACAGCAACAATAATAATCTCAAATAAAGAGAAGAGACACAATTGTACCAGATTTAGCTACAGTTAATTTCCATCTGTAGTCCCTGTGCAGGTCGACAAAGACACTAATACAGCTAATGCATTTAACAGACGTTCAAAATAATATAAATCAGTCGAGGTTTCAAATATACATGCAAATATCAGCCATTACCCCCAAAACTATACAATATTTATAAATACTTATTACCACTCAGTTGTAGTAAGCTTTTCAGTTGTGGAGGTGCAGTACTGGGAGTTATTTTAAACACCAAGCGAAACTAAATTCTTAAAAGTTCACCATGTTACATTTACTGGGTACGTCTTAATGATAATACTGTTACTGTGGTATAAAAGCCAAACGACTGAATAACAACATAATTTAGCTTCAACCACATGCACCAGTTTAGAACACTGACTAAGCTTACGGTGACATTTAAGCTACGTTGTCATATTAAAGTGTTACATTGTCTATAGACAAACTGAGAAAGAATAATAAAACGGAAATAAAACAAAACCTTGAGAAACCTGGCGATAAATACCAGGTTAAATATGGGATATTTGATGAGCTAGCCGAACTGTTAGCTCGCTAAATTAATGCGCGGTTGGAGTTCTGTCTGTTAGCTTTATGCTAGCTATGCTAACAGACTTACTAGGTAGAGTTTTTGCCACCGGCCCTCCGAGTCTATGTCTTCAAACTCCTTGTCCATCTTTCACCGTGGCAGTGCCAGTCTGTTGTGATCCAGGTATGTGTGATTAGCTGTCCGACTATCTACTTCATTACTTATTTTATGCCGGAGAAGCTTTTGGTCAAAGAGTTATCACTTCCCTCCGCTAACCGATCGCGCTGTTTGTCCGTTGTCTGAGCCAGTTGACATATGAAGAAGTCATATGTGCGCATGCGTCAACGGAGGTCCTGCAGGAGCTGTCAAAAACAAACGCAGCGAAGATATTCAGTGAACTCATGAGATGTCACACAGCTCAAAGCAATAAGCACAATTTCACCTGATAAGTTCATTTATCCTGTACATTACAGTACATTACAGCCCACCACCACCACCCCACTTTATTATTATTTACAGAACAAGAAGAGGTCAAACAACTTAAACAGAAAATAAGGTAAATAATAAAAAGAAATAAAAAGGTTGATATTTACAACACCAGTTGTTGTTAACATTGATTTCTGATAGTTAATAAGTAGGAGGAGGGTTATTGTGTGGCCATACATGTATGCTGATGAGCAAATCAGCAGAAAGACAGACGGACAGACAGACAGACAGACCAATGGGGGATTTTTTTGTAAATACTATCGATGCGTATGTGTGTGTGAGTGTGTGTGTAAGTGTGTGTGTACTTTGTATTTATAAGTGCTTGTATATATGTGTGGATATTTCAGAGAGGAAAAAAGAGATGTGTTGCAAAGTTCTATAGAATTGGGATCAGGCATTTGTAAATATATTTTATGTATTTTATATATAATGTGATATGGAAATAGACCATATCGCATATATCAATATAGTTATCTTTTTTTTAAATTTCTTTATATATAGGTGCTCCTCTAACTAGCGTTTGTCATATTTAGTTATTTTGTAATATTTGTTATTTTTTTCTCATATAAATATATTTATTTCAGAAAAAGAATAGCCTATTTTATTTCATTTCTATTTTATTTAAGCTATTTTTATTTAAGCTATTTTTATTTATTTTAATGTGCACTTTATGGAGCTTTGATTTAAAAAAACAACAACAACAACACTCTCCTGTTGTTATACAGTATTCATATTCATTTAAATAAACGCTTTCAATAAAATTACTTGTGACATGTCATATTTGGCTTTGACTTTGACTGAACATCTGTTTTATATATAATATACATACATATACTCATACTATACTACACTGTATGGGGCTACATTATTGTAATATAATAATAATACCCTTTTATTATTATTACATTTATATAGCACCTTTTAAAAACAGCAGTTTAGAAGTGCTTTAACAGAGAGCAGTTAATTACACAGAGAATGATGCCACAAGGATAACAACAATTCTTACATTACAAGAAAAACAATAAGAGACCGAGCAGGACATTCTCAGATACACAGAAAATGGAAAAAGGTAAAAGAAGTTAAAAAAAAAAGAAGTAAAAAGTGAAGAAGTAAAAAGGAGTGGTGAGATAGAAAGCATTACATAATAGCAAGTCTATAAAAGTGGGTTTTAAGAAGTGATTTCAGAGAAGTTACTGACTCTGCACGTCTTATCTCCTTCGGTTTTTTTTAGTTTTGACTTAATAATATGTTATAAAGTCTTACGCCATTATATGCTATATTATATTTATATTATTCTATATGAATACAGACATCACTAAGTATCATTCACAGTATTTATTAGCCTGTTATGGTAGACCCACTGTTATTAACCATACTGTGTCACTTTGCCTCATAACTTTGTCTGTAATTGCTCTTGTATAAATCTTTTTTTTTTTACAAAAGTAACTATAAGTACATTTTCACTACTCTTATATTCATGTTTTATACCTCTTATTTTATTTATTAATACATTGTTACTGCTGTATTTGTATGTGTTTATATATATGTGATTGTATATATAACATACATACATATGTCTTATATCTCATAGTATACTATACTGTATTGTGCTACACTATAGTATGTTATAAAGTCTTACCACATTACATCCCATATTTTGTTTCTATTTTTCAATGTCAATACAGACAACACTAAGTATCATTCACAGTATATATTAGCCTATAATGCTGTTCATACGTAACATTGACAAAAATTCACAAAGCAACACTTATTAAAACCCTTTCATGAATAATAGACTAGAATTTTATCTTAACAAAACACAAACTGCCAATGTGATTGGTGCTGTTATGCAAACAGCAGTTATCTATAATGGTTGGTACCAAGAAAACATTTATGATTCCACAAGCAAATATCAATGCTAAGCAGTTGACTAGGATCACTCTGTCACAAGTTAACCCTCGAAACAGAAAAAGCAAAGACCAGTACGTTTTTCCACTCCTACAACTTTCATAGCTCTTATTCTATTTATTTATGTCCTTATCTTATCTTATCTTATCTTATCTTATCTTATCTTATCTTATCTTATCTTATCTTATCTTATCTTATCTTATCGATTTTTAAGTGATTTATATTATTTGGAAAAGGTTTTCATATGTGAATAAGTTGGACAGTATTTGCTATGTTGTTAAGGTTTCGTTTTATTTTTTATTTTAGTTTCATTTGTTCCAATTCAAATTGCAAGTGAAAACAAAACCAAATCTGAGTATTTCTATGTTTGTTATTCGAGTAATCAGTTGGCAGTTTGTTCCTAAAACATAAAAACAGACCAATAATTACAAACAAATGCCCATTACCATTTTGCAGAACCCATTGTGACATATTCAAATTGCTTGTTTTCTTTGTCCAACAGTCCCAAACCGAAGATATTCAGATTAAGAAGAAATTTGACGCTCTTTGTGCTGGACAACACCTCAGTAATCTGATTCTAATGAGACTGATTACAGGTCAACAAAGAGGTCAAAAGCAACATTTCTAATGTTACATTTTCCCTTCCACCTCAAATAGGTCTATTTTTATGTCCCAGGTAATTGATTAGAGTGTTTGTTTTTTTTCTTTCATTTACTTCTCTTTTTGAGCCAGGTTACTAGGAAACAGAGATTTAAAAAAAATCCTCACGAGATTGTCTGCTTTATTAAATGCCAGACATGTTTGAACGTGTCTGAAATATAAAGACACCTTGCAGTTGTGTGATGATCCCCCTGAGACTGATAATCAGCATACAACAACCTTGTTTGGACAGGCATTGTTCAAAACACACAAAACATTATTTTAAACTGAGTTAAGATCCTGAACCACAGAACCAAGAAATGTGATTATATATTATACTGGATTACACCAAAATGATGCAGGAGACAATCATGTGGTCATGAAAACGGCAATTTAATTGTGAGAGAGAATATACATTATGCATTAAAGTGATGATTACAGATTAGATACATGTACACAATAGGTTGCATTGTTGTCAAACTGGGATTGTAATTCTCTGAGGGGGAATTTAATTTGGAACATTATGTTCAGCTTTATCATCAGATTGTAAATGCTGTGAGAAGTGATCACACATGACAAACAAGTTGAACACAATGTTCTCTTTCAAACTACTGACAAATATCCAGAAGCCTCAGGGGAATCTGACAACTAAAAACATAAAACCTTTATGAACTCAAGGATGAAGTTTAACTTTGTCATTGGTCTTTTTTCTTGAAAAAGTATGTTAAGAAAAGACCTGGAGGGGAGTCTGCAGGCAAGCAATGTGAGACTACAGAGAGCAGCAAGCAGTGTGTGTGTGTGTGTGTGTGTGTGTGTGTGTGTGTATTAAGACTTAATTGTTGGTTAAAGTTACATTTGGAATTAAGCAAATGTTAGGAAAAGGACTTTAATGTTTATAGATAAGTCCATAACATAATTAGATGAATCCTTATGGAGTGGATGTAGTCTTTGTGACAAAAACAAGTCGTGTGTACATGTACTATAATGTCCCTACGTGGTGGGAGGGACCTAATTCAGGATTGATGTATTATAAACTGCTCTTCAGTGGCCACAGGGTGGCAGTATTTACACTGCTAGGTAAACACTGGCTGGTACTGTCAAGTAAACAGCTGCTATCAGGTTAAAGTGTTCCGGCTGAGAAAAGTAGCTAAAAAATAAGAGAAAAACCATATTATCTTATGTAAAATTGATAAAAGTAATTTAGTGTGTGCTTTGGTGTTTAACTCTCTGAACCCCAAGCCGTTTCAGGAAGTTGATGCTATTTTTACATTTTACTCAGTGTGGCCTTGTATTTAACTGCAATCATGGCTCGAGATGGGAAAACTCAAACATGCTTTTTTGCAGAAGAATTAAATATGTCAAACAATACAATACATACAACAAAGGGGGGAAAAACGCAAGTTGAATTTATTGGATAAATTATTTTTTAGAAATTGGAATACAATTGAATTGAATTTATATTTACAACATATATATAATATATAAATATATATATTTACAATATATATATATATATAATTATGCAAAGAAAAACACAATGGATAAAAATACAGAAAATAGAAAATAAAATAAAACATATATAAGACAAATACAAGTAGGAAAAGGCAAACAACCCGACCTCTCCTGTCTTTCTCTGTCTGCCCAGAGGGTTAGTAATAACATAATAATAAAATCATTTTTCATTAATTGTAAAAAAAAAAAAAAAAAGAAAATAGAAAAAAATAAGAAAGAAAGAAAGAAAGAGAGAAGGAAAAAAGAAAGAAAGGAAGGAAAGAAAAAGAAAGAAAGAAAGAAACAGACAGACAGACAGACAGAGACAAAAAGAAAGAAAGAAAGAAAGAAAGAAAGAAAGAAAGAAAGAAAGAAAGAAAGAAAGAAAGAAAGAAGATTCTTGATTATTTTTGTTTTCTTCCTCTATGGTACTATATTGTGAACTTAAGCCGGGTAGGTCTTTTATTGTGAAAAGCAGAAACTTTAGACCGGAAATATAAGTATTATTTGTAGCCATTTATTTCCTGACTTGACAACAGAAGTCAGACTCTCTCGGGGAATGCACCTTGGCTGTCCTGCGAAGTTTTCTGCAACACATTTTCAACTCTAGCTCTCTGGGAGATGGAGACTAAAGTGTACACTTCTGTTGTGAAGTAAAGGAAGACCAGCTGGACATTTAACGGTGAGTGTGTGTGTGTTTGTGTGTGTGATTAATCTTTAGAGCCGGGACTAGCTAACGTTTGGTTAATATCAGATCTGAACTTCCTCCTCTTCGAAGCTGACGATCAGCTAGCAGCTTTTTAGCTTTGTTAGCTCCTAAATTCTGCTCGTCAAACTTCTACTAAAGCGTCTGCTGGCACCAGATAAAGTTAAATGATCGTTAGGGTGAAGTTATATAAACCATATTGACGATTTAACGGCACAGAAGCGAGTTAGCAAACATCACAGCTCGGCTAGTGAGCAACTCTTTGGGGCGATTAAAGTTAGGCACTAGCTTTCCTGTTAGCCAAATCTGATGTCGTTAGCAAGCAGGCTAACGCTGGTTAGCCAGGTGGAAAGTGTAAACACAATTTGGTCCTTCCTGTGCCGAGCGACGGATCGAACATATGGTGCCGTTTTTGCGAGTGATTTAATGTTAACACCATTTGTGAAACGGAACATTTCTATTAAAACATAACGTTGCGTGTTTTGGTGTTGTTTATTTGTATGCGATGTAACGTTATCTCCAGTGTCTTAATTTGTTTGCACGCAGTGATCAAAGACTTAACCCATAAGAACCCATGGTGACACCCATGTAACAAACACTTTAAATGTCCTATAGTCTCTCACATTCAGCTTTATGCTTCAAATTAACTCATTTAGTCCCTTAGCAAGACTGTTTGACTGTGACAAGAAGTGACTTCTCCAAAATGTGGGTGTGACTGGAAACAGAAATGTGAAAAAGCAACTAATTTCAAAAAGCTTTTTTTTTTTTTGTTACTAGGCTTACTATGCTAAGTTTGAACACATTTAAGAATTCTATTCTGTCAATGTCTGTATTGCATTTAACGTGTTTTGACCATATTTCCTGAACAAATTAATATAAAAAATGTTGCAAAAATATCACTGAGATGTATACGTCACATCGGGCTTTTAACCTAAAAATCAAAAACCTGATGTGACGCATTTGTCACAATAACAAAAATGGTAATAGGCCACTCAATTATTTTCACTGTTTAAATTGTTTTAAATTAATATGTGCTCTGCTGTTCAATTTAAAGTACATTTGACCAAATATAAACAAAAAATAATCCCATTAAAATGTAACTGATCCTCCCCCCAAGTTTTAATCAAAAATCCTGTTTTGGTAGACTTGCTGTGATATCAGCATATATCATATTGCTGATCATATAGTCGATATAATATTGCATCATGATGAAGCTTGTGACTTACTACCCCTACTGTTTGGGGCATTAAATTATATTGTCTTGCATCCTTAAAGTATGTGGTCATGTAAATTTTAAGTAGAGTTTATGTCTGAGTTTGATTTGTCCCATATATGCACCAGTGATATCATATTTCCATTCATCAGTGAATGGAAATACTCCTTCAGTGTTTATTGCAAAGTCAACAATGTTTTACGGAATAGATAACATAGCAATTACTGTGCACAGCCCTTTCCTTATTTAATGTGACTTTTATAGCATGCCTGCTAAATTAATCCAAGCCATCTTCACTGGAAGCTTTCCGTCAGTGAGTCATAGTGCTTTGCTTCTCTCCTAATGGCCTGTTACAGTTTTACTTCAATTACAGCCTCAGACTTGCTGAATGTAAACTAAAGGAAACTGTTTGTGCTTCTTAGTTTAGGAACATTTTGGCACTTGTGTTTGTTGAATTTCACATTACCTTAAACGTATCTCATGCCATGATTTAGTTATCTGTTGATGGCATTTCTTACCACCAATCCCAAGTCAATGTTTTTGAATTTTAATAACAGATAGGGCATTTTGAAATGATGCAATTTCAACATTTCATAATTTCAGTCAAAGATTATGTCCTAAGGCCCATAAATGTCATTATACCTAACACACATTTTATCTTTGATTAAACCTGTGATGAAGGCTGTCTCTTCTTGACTCAAGGTCTTGCACCCCCACCCCCATTTTTAAACGTTTATGCAGAATTGCCTTTTTCCAAGAAACTTATGCACACATCTTTGGTACACACACAAGATTTAAGGTGGTACTTTTGAAATTTTTACTGATTTTCTGATTGAATAGTTGACAAAATTATATGAGTGTTAGTTGACAGACATTTTTAGTTGAGGACAGCCCTAAACATTTAATTTTAAGCCATATTTGTATTTTCCAGTGATCATTGGTGTGACTGTGACACTGACTGACAGCAGCCTGTGACAGAGACACATGAGACCCATGGGCTGTGAACTGAGAGCAAACATTTGCTTTTTTTTGCAATAATCTGTCCGATCTACAGTACAAACACGGGTGCATATCTTGACTTTTCCTTTGGCTTGGTGAATGAGTACGCAAACATTTGTGCAACGGGGGCGGATAGTGAACCTGTTTCCATCTTTTTTGACTGGCATGGATGGATTTTCGAGTTTTGTTTGGTCTTTTTTGTGCTTTGTCACATGTAACCAGTGAGAATAAAATTTATTTAGTGTCTTAAAGCATTTTAGGTTTTATACCCTGGGTTAGTCCTTACAGTTATTTCTGCGATCAAACAAAATCTCACATTTTATTAAAATTTCTAGCAAAATAGTTTTAAAGGAGTCAATTAAATGCATCCGTGGCTTTGATTAAACACTCAATTGTGAATAGCTGTTGGTCCTCATTATAGAACAGAAAGAACCAAGGCAGTCTAACTCATCACACTAACCATCTGCTTCTTGTTCCAACCAAGCAGGAGCACACCTGAATCAAATCATTCATATCACCTGAACTCTCATTCAGTTGATTATTTGTATCAGCTGTGCTCCAGCTTGGTTGGAACAACAACCTGCAGCCATGATCAGTTGACAGCCCTGATGTAAGGGTTTGATGGAGTGGATTCACCCAGTATCACCCATTCTGTCCCTATGTGAAACTGAATTTGGTGTCAGCCACAGACTATGGTGAGTGACAGCTGAAAAACCTGTAACAATTTTGCATAATTTTCCTCACCATAATAAGTCATGACATACATCTCAAGTCCAGCACTCTCCCTTTCAGTTCATGCAGGAGTACAGATTGGTAGGCTTACAGCTGGCAGATGTTCTTTTTGACCACTAATAGAGGTCAAACACATTATTAGTTTTTGACCGCTGGCAGTGATTGTGGAGCATTTTTTCTTCGAGTGGGTCCCTGTTTTGTTTGCCTCATGCACATATGCATGGACGGATATGTGCAGGCACACGGACATGGGATATATTAGGACACTTGGTCTCACCAATGGCTTCAGACAATTCCTACAGTAATTCACCAAAGTACACAGTAATGTGTCAGTAAAGACAAAAAGTAGACTGCGACTGGTGAGAAAGGCCAGTATCTGGGAATTTCCTGAACATCTCCAACATCGGATCAGAAATACTTTTAAAGAGCCCCTGGCAGAAATAGGTATGTAAATAAAAATAAGTTAAAAGAAGTGTGCTATACTAAATATACAACAATATAAAATACAAACACAAGTCTTAAGTAAATACAGATATGTAAAGATTGAAATAAAATAGAAATACATTTTAAGTAAATATAGATATGTACAAATATCTTTAAAAAAATGACTATTTGAAAGTCTTGGTTTAAAGGAACCCCCTCCTCTCAAAAATGTGTTTTTGTTACATTTATGTCCCATAAAATGTCTGGCCTTTACTATACTGAGTCACATCTACAGAATTGTTTTCACATTCATCAAAAAGGGGGGGATGGTCAGTGCACTTCCCCAAAATTATCAGATTAAAACATGCACAAGATTATGTGGGGAAACCATGCTAAAAACTATATATACACTTTAAATGTGTCTTAATTGATAACATAATACATATTTTAAAGATTTTATACACCAATTGATTTACATTACTGCTTGCTTCTGCGGCTCAGAGAGTAGAAAGTGCATACAGTACAGAAGTCGAAAAAAATGCGTTGCTTAGAAATCAGGCTGTCATGAAATGAATAAGCAGCAACATTTAGACTCATTGAATACATCCATGATGTGGCTCTTCTCTATTGTCTTCCTTGTCAGAACCCCACTGAGCAGCATAGATGTCCCTCTATGCAGTGGGCAAATGGTATCTTTCTCTTCTGTAGCTGGGGCAAACACAAGCCATCTTTATTTGCTGTTTCCATGGTGCTGAATAGAGAAATGGCAAATTAATACATGTTTAAATTGCTTTTTGACATGGTCAACCTTTTTATAATTATAGTTTTGCTGCCTAATTATTGCATCTTTAGTTTTATTGCCTCATCATACTGCACCAGATACAGTGGAAAAGTACCATGCCTGTTGGCTGTAAATGAGACTGTTTAGTAAATAGTGCTGAAAGCTGCCTCGGGGGCATTTTCTTCAGTGCCTCCTGTTCCCACTCTCTGTTGAACGTCACACATTGTTATTATACTTTGGCTGGTGGTTAATAGGCTAAATAGAGATTTATTAAGCTACAGGGTTATTTCGATGTCAAGCTGACATAAAGTTGGCCTGCACCCGATGAACGCTGGACAGTCTAACAATAACTTCTTTCCAGTGTGAATTTGCTCCAGAGAAGGGATGTCTTGTGCTGTAGACAGCATTGACAAAAAAACTGAAATATTTCCTATCAGCAGTGTATATAAACAAGTCGTGTGAAAAAACAGTAGCTTTTCCGTGGAGTTTGTCATCCAGTCTCTGGGCTGTTGCTTTGTCTCAAGCCGTAATAACTGAATGCATTGTCATAATCAGGAAGTCTGTCCTCCGGCTGGAATGTCACCGGAAATTAGTGTACGTGATGTACAGCAAAAGAGCACGTTGAGACTCTCGTTTCCAGTATTGAAAGCTTTTACGTGATATTTCTTTGAAGGTAGGCATAGGTTACCAAACCCAAAAAATCCCAGGAAGTTTATATAATCTATCCCTATATTTAGACTTCAGCATTGAGAAACAAAGCAGGAATTCCATCTAAACACACTCCCGATTACCTGAAAAACACCCAAACTCATTTATGCGCCATATTAAATCAACCATGTAAACCAAGAAGTAGATCAACTACAGCTTTGTCAGAAATACCAACAGTGGATTAGAAATTCAACACACAGGAAATGCCAGAGTTGGAAAAAGGCTTCTTTTCAAACTAAAAGGCTGTACTGCGATTTTGTCTGGATTCCAGAGGCATGTAACAAATTTGTTGTTGATAAAGGTTAATCATGAAGGGTGTGACAGTTGTTAAAAGTGTTCAGGGTTCAATCGAAGCACACTAGAAATAAAAGTCAAACAAGTTTGTATGTTAATGTAAAATAATTTGCTTTGACTTTTACAAGCTATCATGATATTTTAGTAACTTTCAAATATTGATATTGGCCTATAGAATCCAGCATCAGTATGCATGTTTTAACCAATTTATTGTTGCTTCCCCTTTTAACGTGCAACAGCAGAACCAAATTACTCAACATTTCCGACTTGTAGATGTAACAGCATGAAGCTTTGACCTACAGCATTTTACATTGAATTTACATCTAGTAATAACTTAAAATTACAAGATTTTACACTCTTTGAAGCCTCTGAGTACTCACATGTGTTTACACGTATTCTGGCTGATTAGTCCAATTTTCAGGTGAGCTTTGATGCGAAATGTTTAGGTCACAGATATCCATCTACCAATAATACATCTAACAGGAGATGTCAATCAAGACAGTCTGGACGCCTGCAGGGTCCTGGGAAGAGGACTAATCAGCCAGATTACCTGCAAACACCTGTCTGGCTGTGGCAGAGCTTTTAAACTATATATCTTTGATTCAATCTGTTTGCAAGTCAAAGCTTGATTAGACTCCTTAGGATGACTCATCTCACTGCTGTGTGCTGAGATATTTCTGAAACACTGAGTCATCAAGGAAAAACTTTCACGTCTAGTCTAGTAATATATTTAATAGTTTGAAAAAAGGAATTGCATCTGCAGAGGGGACATTTTTACTGTTCATTTTCTATTCTCTATCGCTCTTGTATTTATTTTGAAATAAGAATATTTAAAAAAGAACATTGTTAAAGTGAATATTGTATATAGTCTTTGGGAGAGTGATGTGTTAATTTTGGTTGGTAGTTATAGTACTTTGACGTGACGGTGTGCAGTCACGGACCTGTAACATAAAACTTTCCATTGCAATTTGGTTATGCACCTAATTGTCTCTTTGCAAAATTACAGGCAATGGTACCCTGGATTTATTTTGTTTATTGCAATGCAAGAGCCAACGTGTTATTGCTTCGTGGTCTGGAGGGCCATACTTGTTAAAACCATTACCACTGCAGCCCCAAGCAACACATTTTGTTGCTGTTTTTTTTCGCCCTCCATCACGATTTGTAAATTACAGTGTGACTCCCAAAAAATTTCAGTAACCTCTCATTGACCTGTCTCCTGTCTCCTCAGCAGAAAACCGCCGATTTAAATCACACTACAATGCTAATTACGATCTAGCTGCAGCTGATGGAAACTCGGTAATTTCCTTTAAGAGTTGACGGAAAGGTTGAAGCCATTTATTGTGCCACAGTAGCCTTCGTGCCCGGGGGTTTTCTCAGGAACTGGGACACCATCCCAGTGTGTGAGCTGCGGTTGCATG
Source organism: Centropristis striata (assembly GCF_030273125.1). Classification (NCBI taxonomy): domain Eukaryota; kingdom Metazoa; phylum Chordata; class Actinopteri; order Perciformes; family Serranidae; genus Centropristis; species Centropristis striata. The sequence goes on from NC_081530.1 coordinate 25,613,497, forward strand.
TGATTGCCTTTGAGCCATAGAACTTGAATACATGCATTTGCGTGCACAAACACAAATGCACACACAGACCGCAGTCACACGGAAAGTCCCACTCACTCTCTTTGCAGTGCAGAGGCAGGCTTTTCCAGTTTAATTACGCCTTGGGAGTGTAATTTCACATTGACTTGTGGGTTGCTTGAAATTGCTCCTCTGTCTTGTTAAAGTTTCCTCTTGGTCACATGACTTGGCTAGTTGACCCAAGACCTCATCAAGCTTTGTTATGATGTGGAATTATAGTGTGAGGACATCACTTTAGCCAGAGCCAGTTCGGCCTGTGTGGAAGTTATTATTAGGTTAAGCTATTTGTTAACAAGCCCTATCATTAGAAAAGCATTTTGTTTCTTCATGACACAGTTCAATGGTAGGATACTCAAGAATGGCTCTGGAAATTTCCTGCTAAAGGTTTTCAGGAGTTGCTATTAAAAGATCTGTCTGCTTGACTAAACTGAGCATTTTAATTTGCAAGTTTATAGATGTTACCGGCTAATTTGAAGCTCCTATTTTACAATGCAGTGTCTCCAAAAACAGCACAGTCTCTCTTTGAGTCAGTCGCAGTCGTGACACACCTCAAGGAAGTAGCACTAACAAACCGTCTGATGTGTCGTCTCACGTCACCTCACATCATCTCACGCCGCCTTACCCACTGGTGTTTTTGTGCTGCTTAAAATTTCAGATGTCATATGCAGGCTTTTGGGTTTTAAATGTCACTCGTAAACTTTCAGAACATGCAATTAAAACGCATTATTCTTTACAATTTGGCTGCAATGCTAATGGCTTAATGACATGCGATTATGGTTTAGACTTTTAAAAAGATACATCTTTCTCATCTCTAGTTCACAGTTGAACATTTAAATAACATTGCATTACATTAACTTATGCATAGTAGTCACCTCTGTTTTTATTTTTCATTTATTTTTTTGAGTGTACTGCATTTTAGATAAGATCAGATATTCTTGTTATACTTTTATGAAATATACCATAATCTTTTGAGAAAAGGAGGAAACGTACTATTTTCATACAGCAAAATGCCTAACAATTAATGAATGAGGATATTGTAGTGGCTTTCATCTACACACACGGAGTGCTACAACGATTTCAATGTCTATGCAGTCTGTTAGGAGTTTCTTCTGCTTACCTAATCTAATGCATAGTTTACACTACATGACTTAGCCCAGTTTTTCCACTCACCAAAGTTTTTGTAACTCCTAGACCAAAAGCCCCAGGTCCGAGACAAATTGATGTTGGCCTGGGCTCACAAATTGCAGCTCAATCACTATGTGTGAGGTTAAGTATCTGGATTTATTTGGGAGTCTTTAGAACAGAAAACACTGGTTGAGGGGTCACCTGTGCAACCATTTCTCATTCCCAACTTTAGGAAAAATCATGCTAATTCGAAACAAAGTTTTCGCACCCAAAGGAAAAGGCTACAACTTGAAACCAAGTGTGGAAACAACCATTTTTGTGAACATGCCTGCATTGACAACACCAACCAGCATGACTACTGTGTCCATGATAACACGTAGAATGAAGACCAGACCTACTCATCAGGGATTCCTCCTGGTGAAAGAGCTTGTAGTATGCGACCCCGTGTGACCAGTCGGTCATGTTGTGTGACGACCACAATGACTGACTTTAAGACCATCGATTATAAGACAGCAAATTGTGTAGTGGGAACAGTATGACTATCTGACAATGTTGAAAGTCTTGCAGAGTGAACCATGCATCAGAAGTCTTGTCTCATGAATCAGGAGCGGCTCTGCTACTTTGTTGTGTTTTTATCGTTGTTATATCACTGTTAGTATTCTGAATGTGACCTTTTAAAGGGGGTAAAAGGACTAGATGTTTACACTGACCATTGTGGCCATATTTAATGGTACTCTTGTAATTACATTACAATTACAATTTCTCAAATTTTAGGCACACTGGTTGAAAGACCAAAGAAGAGCAACAGTCTGTATAACTTTGCAGTACATAGTCTCTGTTAGTAGGCAGATTAATGATTACATGGTTGACCTGTGTCAATGACCTGTTCTCTGTTGTATTTGTTCCAATTCCCTCCATTTCATTCTTTGTGACATAAATGTTTGCAAATGTTCAGGGCTGTCTCATCTTTAGGCTTGAGGAGATAATTGTTTTCTGACGGCTAGGTGAGATAACTGGTATTTTATGTTTGAAATGTTGCTGACGATAGTAAGCCTCATACATCTTTCATCCTATATTTATATCTATATGGTATATTCTACTCCTGGCAAACTGTGGGAGCTCTAGTATAGCAGAGGTGATCAGAAAGGTGGGATAGTTGGTAGAGCTTCCTTGCAGGGTGAAGGTCATATTTAGACATCGCATCTCAAATGTGTCAAGCACCAGTTGACGTGTTTTGCAGTTTACTCCCAGCATCAGAGCCTCTTAAATGCACATTGAGTGACAAGTGTTGATGAGATTCTGATTTCCACTTTCCACTGCTAAACAGAAAAAATGCACATTTACATCTGTAAATATTCAGTCGACGAAGCGGACTGAAGTAGCAATTTGATGCCTCAGCTTTGAAATTGTATCTGAGTTGTTTGTGGAATAATAATCAAGTGCGTTTAAGGAGGTGGGAGTTTGATTTACATTTAGAGGGTTGGAGGTTTGGTCAAAGTTGGTGAGTTTTAGTGGTGCATTCACACCTGTTTTTAGAGTTGGTGATCACAAAAGATGCATTTCAGTGCTAGTTGTTCATGCAGAATTATTTCAATTTATAATATTTGGTTGATATAGGGGAAAAAGGAGAGTCTAAACATGTGCAGTCTAAGCACATGTTAACTGAATCTGGCTTCTGGCTGTGCAGCTAAAAGATTAAAACACTAAAGTAGCCGTAGTAAAACTTAACTGCTGCCTGCATGTCATGAGGGAAGATAAACCGCAGCCAGTCAGACAAAGGTTTGTAGGTTATGAGAGTGAGCGTTTGTGCTCTGCAGGATTGCTCTCCCAGTTGAGATTTGCAGCAGGCTTGTTAATTAGTCACCTTTTGGCTCCCACTAGAATTTTCCTGAAATTAGTCTCTAATGACAAACACACACTCAAACACAAGTTTAGAGCATACAGAAGGGATTTCATTCTTTGCCCTCTGTTTTGCCCATTTACTCTTGCGTTTTTATTATGAAAGACAAATCTGTGTCAATAGTTTTGAGGACATGTCAAGAAAAATGAGAACAGAGTATCACACAGTCCCCTAAAACCAGGTAGGAGAGCGAACAATATACAGTATTTCTCATGTTTGCAGGTTTGTCAGTCCAACTTATAGTGTGCAGTCTCATTCCACAGTCCACAATCTTCTTTTCAGGCAAATCATAGTGTTTAATTACCTCTTACTTTTGTTTTCAAACTTCACATAACCTCATTGACTAGTAGATCCACGATGCATGAACAAACCAATAGATATACGTTTTTTCCCCCAAACACTTTGAGACATGATTCTCCAGAATGATAAGGTTGCTTATCGAGCGAAGGTGGGTAGCTAGTATAACAAACAGTTTTGAAACTTGTGTAGTAATCTTTAATGCAATATTGTGAAAATGGAAGAATTCATCGACTATTTCAAGTCTGGCTATGGTCTGCAAGGCATTTTAAAAAGAGATCACAGTGTTGATTGTGGTACGTGATTGCGGTTCACTAGATTGCAATGTTATTTCTTTTACCAGGTCATCCACCCATAGTCCAACACAAAGTCGACTGTGAAAACCCAGATTTGGGAACGGCCCTAGTACAAAATTCCTGTGGCTTAAACCTAGTGAGAAGTTCAAGTTAAGATGGATATAATCTCTTAACCAGGGCACAAAATGTGTTTGTTTGAAATGCAGAAACACTGTATTGAAATGCACTAAAAAACAACAACAGGGTACATTGTGTGGTTTTCTCTGATTAAACTGTAAACTCCAAGGAGAAGCAAGTGTTTTTTTAATAACATGGTTTAGCCCCGAGCTGCAGCACCTCTTGCTGATGTCAGTTGTTTGTCTGCAGTGTTGTTGTTTTCCAAATGGGAGATGAGTTGGACAAATTTGAGGACATAAACTAAATACTATTTCTTCACTTTAGCTGGGAATACACACACCAAATAATTTAGCCATTGTTACTGGTTTTAAAGTGGATTTTGGACTGGCCTGTATTAATATAGGTCATTTTGAAAAACATAATTTTTCCAACATATTTTATGTGTTTTAATATCTGGAATATGGGTGTTACTATGAAATGGGCAAGTAGTTATTTTAATAGTAACACCCAGTAGATGAAATACTTATTGACCAGTAGTGAGACATAAGCACTTATTTCATTCTGCTCCTTCCATTAGTCTGTCTCTTTTAGGAATGAGTCCAAGGCAGAGATGTTTATCCATCAACTCTATGAAAGCCCACATGGCACCACACCCACAAATGGTGTTGGTTTATTTCAGCATGAAGTTTGTTTCTAATTACTTGAAGGTCACTACTATTTTAACTGCTTGTACTTGTTTGCTTCTGTTTAGCATCACCTTCAAACAGCGATCCTTCACGTCCACTACAAGTGCACTTGAAGGCTGCTCTCAAATATGATGAGTTTTGCTTTAGTTGTTCATATTGTGTAAAATAAGAGCATGTGGAAGCACTTGAGGCAAGGTGTGGCTGCTCTAGAGGGACACTGACACAGCTGTGGCCACATCTAAGATCTGTGGTGGAAAAACACAGGATTTTGTCTTGTTTTTCTAATACACACTCCAGGGAATGCCTGCAGACACTTTATGTAAGCTTTCTCACATGCACAAACACATTTACTCCTGAAAAAAATGACTGAAGCCTGCCAGAAAACTTGATTTTCAAAGAGGTGGTCTTTCCTTAACATACAAGCCAGTGAAACACCTTAGTGATAGCTGTCTTTTTTTAGATTTTAATGTGGTGTCTCCAGTTTATTGGTTGTTTTGCATCCTGATTCCTCCAAATTCTTCTGTTTTGCCGCAGAACATTAATAGTTAATGCATTCAGCTTTGGCTCTGTACCTGATTTTTCTTTTTTTTTTTTTCTCTGCCAGGTTGGTGTCCTACATCTGAACATCTACATTTCATCATTGTGATTCAAGCCGGGGACAGACCACACCGTAGACTTCCACACCTCCTAAAGCAGCTTCCAGCCACTATGTCCTAGCTAACAGCGGCCTAACCCCCTCCCCCTGATCACCCTGTCCCTCTCTCCATCTTCCTCCCACTCCCATTCCTTCATCTCTTCTCCCGATGTGGTGATTTCTGGTCGCACCACCAGCGGCGCCCCTTCTGGCGTGATGAGCAGCCTGCACCAGCAGCATCATGGCAGCACCGGGTCAGAGCGAGACCTTCAATCTGCTGCCTCCTCTGTTAGCCTGCCTTCAGTTAGAAAGACCCCCAAGAAGCGACGCCTGTCCCTCCACTCGCTCTTCAGTCGTCGGCGCCGGCCCGACCGCGACCCCAAGCGCAAGTCGAGGCCTCTGCAGGCTGGAACTGGAGTGGACGGCGTTGTCAGCACGGAAAGCGTCCAGCCAGAGACTGTCAATGATAAAACCTCTGCCCACTCTGCACTGGCTGTAGCATCAACTTCATCACTGTCAGGTTCTTCTTCAGAGCTGCTGGAATGCCCTCTGTGCCTACTGCGCCATGCACGCGATCGCTTCCCCGACATCATGACCTGCCACCACCGCTCCTGTGCAGACTGCCTGCGACAGTATCTGCGCATCGAGATCTCAGAGTCTCGAGTCAACATCTGCTGTCCCGAGTGCTCCGAGCGCTTCAATCCCCACGACATCCAGATTATCCTGGGGGACCGAGCCCTCATGGAGAAGTACGAGGAGTTCATGCTGAGGAGGTGGCTGGTGGCTGAACCTGACTGCCGCTGGTGCCCGGCCCCGGACTGTGGGTAAGAACAAGAGCTGAGGGAATACAGACAGAATAACATATTATGACAACCTGCTCTGTACATAAAATATGACTCACTTTGCTGAATAGACGTGAAAGTCTTTGTTTAAAAAAAAAAAAAAGCACCATGATTTTTAAAAAAGTGCTTTTTAGTCATTTTGAAAAAATCAGGGGGTATCAATTATTATTTCCACAAAGACTACAGCTTTAGTTAAATAATTTAAAATCTCTATTTCGGTCCCCTGAGATGTGCTTGAGGTTTCGTCCTTCTGATGGAACAAATACACGAGTCCCAAAATAACAGAGTAAGCAGCGACATTAGGAAACTTCAAGGCTGTAATCCGGCCTTTTGAAGTTCACCACAGCTTCTGCATTGATGCCCAAGTTATAAATAACTCGTAGCTGTGATAGACGTATTTACTCTGTCAGCCTAATGATTCAGCAAAAAAATGACGTGAGCAGCGAGTGATGAAGATACCTATTCTTATCAGACCGCACCTGACGTTTTTCTAACCACATAATGTACTAGAAGGGCACTCGGAGTGCCGATCTCGCCAAGTCAAATGGTGCATTCATGTGTTCCTCGAATCGTCCTTTTTCCTGAGCTGGCACTCCAAAGATGTGTTGTATTTTATTGCACAGAGGATGTGTTGATATCTCTTTCCAGTTTTTGCATGACACAAAGTGCAAAGGAAACTGATCAGGTGAGACTTGAAACATGATTGGGAAACTAATCAGATTATTTCGACACCACATCAATGCAACACAAATGTCCTTTCACAGTGTTAACACACGGGAAAATTAATTAATGCATCCATCCAAATATTTATTTAATGGGTTCTTCCTTGGTCCATGATATAATGTTCCACCAAGTTTTCTGAAAATCAAGCCAGTAGTTTTTTCGTAGTCCTGCTGACAGTCGGTCAAACAGACAAACAAGTTAACCCCAACGAACACATAAAGCTGCTAGTGATTTGGTCATTTTCAATAATAATAACAATAATCATCATTGTCATCATCATTCCTCTATATTTGATTTACTGTAAAGCACTTTATAAACAAAGTGACATAAGTGCTTTACAGTTGCACAGAATAAACAATAAATTTAGATAAAATAAAGAAACTGCAGGGCCAGAGTAGTACAACACAGAATTTAAAAAAGTGAAGCAAACAATGAAGAGCATAAAGTAAAAACTAAACAGTTTTAAGTGACCAAAGTAAACCACCAAACTCCCAGCTATTGAATATGAGTATTTAGTGACGTAAATTGTAAGATTGAAGTCAGATCTGTGCACTCCTTCAGCTCAACAAAGATGTTATTGAATCTCTGTTGATTCTCTGAGGGAGAGGTTGTTGTTTTGGTTTCTCTTTTCACGAGGAGGTGACAGTGTAGGTGAGGGTCAGGTCAGGGTCTTGTATGTTTGGAGCTGGTCGGGATTCAACAGTTTGCTCACAGGGGCCTGAGCTGAGGCTAATGTTACGATCTGTGTGTACGCACTGGGTACCCTCCTTTACCTGCTGTTTACTGCAGCTGTAGACCCTGACAACCACACACAAACACAGCATAACCGAAACTGCTCATCTGCATTTGCAGCATTTCTTATTGATGTGTTATGTTGCTGCAAAACGCTGGCAGGATTGTTTTCATGAAACTATTCATGTAATGCTTAATCAAGTTTTGGAGCAGTTACTAACACACATTGCCTGCATTCAGTTATCGTCATTAGTTTAGTTTTGAGTGATTGCTGAATTCAGTAATGGCTCAGTAATCTCTCTCTCTTTTGTTGCATCAACACTGCTGACCCTGTCTGTTAGAATAATGGCTCTTTCATGAGCTTGTTTCAGCTCTTCTTGCTTTCGTCATCGAATCAGTCTCTGCTTAGCTCCGGCTCACTGTCACACTTTCCGCCGGTTAATGCTGTGGTCCTAATTGTTGCATAATTGCGTACACAAGTTATGGAACTACAGTCAGCTCAGTTGTCAAGAATCCTTTGAACAAACCTTTGACTTGGAGAGATTAATTGTTTATGCAGGTCTGTCTTGACTTTACAGTGGTGTTGTACATAGTTCAAAGCACATACAACCCGATTCCATTAAAGTTGGGTAAAACATTAAATAAAAACAGAATGCATCAAATTTGGTGATTCAAAATTCAGCAGTGATGGAAAAATATTCAGTGCCCTTACTTAAGTAAAATTACTAATACCACACTGCAGAATTACTCCGCTACAAGTTAAAGTCCTGCATTCAAAACTTTTTTCAGTAAAAATAGCAAAAGTATCAGCATCAAAATGTACTTAAATTATCAAAAGTAAGAGAACTTAGCCCCGCTATATATATATATATATATATATATATGTATATATGTTTACCTCAAAAGTTTTAGTTAAGTACAGTACTTAGTTATATTGTGAAATTCAGATTTACAAAAACAAGCTCATGTTCTCATCATCAGTTTGAACATTAGATATATCACCGTTGTACAGTTTGAAAAGAATATAGGTCTAAAAGGATTAGCAAAGTATCACATTTAGTTTTGTTTACGTTTTTAAACCAAAAGGTCCATGTGGAAGTTTTCCCATCCATTTTACGACTTCCACACCATTTGCCATGAGTTTGCCTCACTGAGGTGTGAGTGGAGACTGTCTGGAAGCTGTCTAGACTGAATGCTCTGTAGGTATATGGTGCCCACACACACACTACTCCCTGATGCTGGACTGCAAAGTGTGTTAATTTCTTGGGAAACATTAAAAAGGGCATCGTAAAATGATGCCATGATGTCAGTTACCCTTGCATTTGTTTCCTTCTTTTGACACCCTAGCACTGAGAAGCACTATGAAATATTTAAATTCTACAGTATCTGGGATCAGACTCAACTCTTACTCTTATTTTTAACTTTTATCTTTTTCTTAAGTTTTCACCAAATGAAAATCCTGTGAGGTTGAAACCAGTACGAGTATTTAACTTAAATCATTCAAAGCAAAGCTTTAAATAAATCACTTCTCCGTGCTTTACTGTAAGCCAGATAGCCTATTGTCCAGAGAACCTCAATGATTTTGGATCCCAGTGCATTTTTGTTTGTCTCTAAAGCAGGGCTGCAAGGGGCATCAGTTAATCTTTTGATCTATAAAAAAAATTAGAAAGGAAGGAGAAAAAAAAAGCTCACCATAATAACCATTAGTACCAAGGATGATTTCTCCAAATATTTTGTCAGGCTAAAGCCCAAAAATATCCAATTTACACCTATTCAAGAGGAAAAGCAGAAAATGTACAACTTAAAACACTCAATCCATCATCATAATATAGGCCGGTAAATTGACAAACTCTTGACAACTCCACCATCAAAAATGTGTCAATAATTTAGTCATTATATAAATGTCTTTTCTCAAAGTCTGCTTCAAAAGTTATTTTCCAATACTATCACTTTGACAACCTTTGACACTGTTGCCTCTTTGTCAATCAGCTGATGTTGGCATGTATATTAGTTTATATACTTATCTCATTTTAGGCTGAGAAAACAGCTGTGTAACCTACAGCAGTGGTGTGTAAATCAGCTGATGCCCCAATTATCTTCTTCCTTTGCTTTCATACTTTTCAGGGAAATTATGCTGAATTGAATAAGCAACTCTGTCTTGCTGCAGGCTTTGTTTCACAGACTAATTATTACAAATAAAGATATTAGGGTGTATGTTCAGTTCACAGTTTTTAAGCTTATCCACTGGAGGTTTCATGAAAACTGCAGCACTAAAAAAACACGGACGTTCATGCACACAGTGATATCCAGTACAGTCCTGTTCATACGTCATCCAGCATGTTTGTTTTTCCTCATCATGTGTTTCTAATGTTCCCATGATTACCGTGCTATGGGAAGTTGAATGGCTGCAGCAGTCTCATGGTTGGGCTGAGGTTCTCATACATATACTTAGTTTATTAATAGGCCTGGTGGTCTGCACTCCTTTCTACAGTAAGGTGTTCCTTTTAAACAAAATAAATATGAATTTCTCATCCTATCCATACCAGAGGGACACAAGGAGGTTTGCGAGGCACCAAACAAGAGGAAACAGTTGCTACAAGTCGTTTTTATTATTTTCACAGATAATAGAGTGTGTTAGATTATAAATTAACTGCTGTAACATTTTTTTATTTGGAAGTTGTATTAGATTTGCATGTTTATAACAACAGTTGTTGGACTTTGCCTCTGCAGTTTGATTTTCATTAATGGCTCTCACTGTTATCATTGATGAGGGATACTATGGAGACATGCGGTCATGCAGTACTGATTTAGTGTAACAGAGCTCATTGTGGACAGTCAGCTGGTTGTGTTTGGGTAATGTAACAAACATATTCAGGTGATGGATCCCTGAAGATGTAAATAACAGCACTTCATACTGTGAACGTTTACTGGATTTTTCTTTTTAAATAAACTAGAAATTGCTCCTCAGTTTTACACTCTAGTTTTCTACTCCTACAGACCCCTACACTTCTTTTTTTTTTTTTTTTTTTCAGCCCTGCTGACCTCTAGTGTTAGGCTAAAATACTACATCCAAATACTAACCACCATTATGGCTGATTTTGTTTTCTCCCTCTCAGTTACGCAGTCATTGCGTTTGGCTGTGCCAGCTGCCCAAAGATCACCTGTGGGCGTGAGGGCTGTGGGACAGAGTTCTGCTACCACTGCAAACAGCTTTGGCATCCCAACCAGACATGTGACACCGCGCGGCAACAAAGAGCCCAAACTCTCCGGCTAAGAAGTTTCAGGTCCTCCTCCCTCAGCTACAGCCAAGAGAGCGGAGCTGCAGGTAACATACAAATAAACACCTGCTTTCAAAAATCATAAGTAACCCAATAATTTTGGTAAATATTGGGATCATTAGTACTTATCACCTTTACTCACTGACTTTGGAAACACCATTTTTTTGTTGAGGTTATTTAAAAAAAAAATTAAATGTCCTCTTAACTGTGGACTGTCTTGAACTTTAAGTATAAGTCAAGTGGGAAATTAAAAAAAAAAGATAAATAAATAACAAAGTATAGTATAAAATATGATACAATCATTTTTTTAATCTCAATTATCTTGTGTTCATATTCATTGGGAGCCAAAATTGTCATTAGAAATAGAGCTTTAATAACTGCCCAGCCCTAACTCAAATGCTAACTCAAACCCATGACCTTTTTAGCCACAGTATACTATAAACACTATAAATGTTCACCAGAAACACTGTACGTGAAATGCTTCTCTCCCGCTAGGTGATGACATCAAGCCGTGCCCTCGTTGTGCTGCGTACATCATCAAGATGAATGATGGAAGCTGTAACCACATGACCTGTGCTGTCTGCGGCTGCGAGTTTTGCTGGCTCTGCATGAAGGAGATCTCTGACCTGCACTATTTAAGGTACAAACGTAATGGAAAAAAACTACACATCTGCAAGGAGTAGTTACTACAGTTGTGTTTCATAGTTACGGTTCACATGGCCAGTCCATCTCAACCCCTTTCTTCTCTCCTTCTAATCCTCTCAGTCCATCAGGCTGCACCTTCTGGGGGAAGAAGCCCTGGAGCAGAAAGAAGAAGATCCTCTGGCAGCTCGGCACGTTGGTGGGCGCGCCCGTGGGAATCGCCCTCATAGCCGGCATCGCCATCCCTGCAATGATCATTGGCATCCCAGTGTATGTGGGCAGAAAGGTGAGAGCTGACACCAGACAGCTGAGAAGCTGTATGGAGCATTAATGGTCAGAACCAGCAGCTGATTCAGAAAAATGGAAAGTAAAGAAGGTCACATGTACAGTCATGGGAAAAATTATTAGACTACCATTTTTCTTCAATTTCTTGTTCATTTTAATGCCTGGTACAACTAAAGGTACATTTGTTTGGACAAATAGAATGACAAAAATAGAGCATGAGAGTTTATTTCAAGAGCTGATATCTAGCCATTTTTCACGGTTTTCTTGATAATTATTTTGTTTATTATCCAGGAAACCATGGAAAATGTACCTTTAGCTGTACCAGGCATTAAAATGAACAAACTGTAGAAATCAAGGGTGGTCTAATAATAATATAATATAATTTTTCCATGACTGTACATGTGTATAATATAAATACATCACTCTGTATTTACCTTTTTAAGCATGAGTAAAACGTCCAGTTCTTTATTTGGAAACATGTCAGTTTGAGGGTTTTGTTTGGGTTTTTTACAAACATTTTCTGTGGTGTCTTTCCAGGTAATTCTGCTTAAGTCATGCTTGCCAATAATGTGATTAATTTGAAGGTATTTAACAATGATTTTCCCTCCTCCAGATCCATAATCGCTACGAGGGCAAAGACATCTCTAAACACAAGAGGAACTTGGTAATCGCTGGAGGTGTGACGCTGTCTGTGATCGTGTCGCCTGTAGTTGCAGCAGTCACTGTCGGTAAGAAAGAGGAGTTTTCTCTCCTTCACAACCTGTTTCTTGACAACAATTCAATTATTTAAAAGAATTTTCTTACAGAGTCTGTGGTATAAACCCGTGTAGAAGCATCCTCTTGTTTTGGAAACTTTAGTTGTTCCTGTCTTTCTGCTTTGAACTATTTGAAAAGGTGGATATATGCTGGGAACTTTATTTACAGTGTTTGCTACACTTTACCAATGAACCCCAATGAAACTTCCACTGTTAAAGTGTGTGTTTGCATTGTGTTGTGCAGGCATCGGCGTCCCCATCATGCTGGCGTACGTCTACGGAGTTGTCCCGATCTCACTGTGCCGGAGCGGCGGCTGTGGAGTGTCCGCTGGCAACGGCAAAGGGGTGCGGATTGAGTTTGACGACGAAAATGACAACATAGGCAGTGGAGCAGCAGCCACAGGTGAGCATACTTATCCGTATCACCAAGTTTCTGTGTGCATTGTACATATTATTGTAAGTTTATTTACAAGTTATTCTCGTCTTAATGACCACATTTGGCTTAAATATATGATAAACACTTACTCTCCCGTGTCTCCATGTGTCTTTATTATCAGCACAATCATCTGATTTACGTCAGTCTCTGCACCTGAATATTTGGAAAATACCAGCAGCTTTTTAGCAACCACAACACAAAGAGTTGTGGCAGCTGTGTGTACTGGCACGTTTGTTTTCCTGCAACTCTGTTTGGTTTGCAGAAGTACACCTGCATCTGTCAGAGGCTTTGTGTGTACATATGGATTATTCATAACCTGTGAAGTGCCAGCACAGTTGATGGTTGTTTGAGGTGTGCCATGGTGTGAAATGACTGGCGCAGCTTCAGACGTTTTTCCTGTCATCGTGTGTTTGTCGCTGTCAAAACTGACGGCTGCGTGAGGTCGAGCTCGTCTTGCTTTCCCAGGAGGTGTTTATGGAGACGGATTGTATTTCTCACAGCCTCTGTCAACACTGTGAATGATAATTATGAGTCCAAATGACAGTGGGGACTTTGACCTTTCCAGGAACATAAGGTGTGAGACATGATGACACTTATTCACACCTAAGAGTTCATCAGTCTGTTGTTTCAGGAATCTAAAGCTGATAAAAGTCAGTAAAATCATTGATATAACTTCAGGAGAATGAACTTTTGCACCCTGGCCTCAATTTCACTTTTGTTTGCTTGTTATGTGGGGTCACCTGCCCCAATTCTTCTTTACGGGTCAATCTGTTTCCTGCCTTCTTTTAACCTATTTCTTTCTATTTTTTTAATTTCTCCAAGCCAAAGAAATAAATAAATGACTCTTTGTCTGTCAAAACCTCTCAAAATTAACAAAATGACCCTTTCTGATCCTTGTCTCCTCAGACACAACCTCGGTGGCAGAGACTCGGCTCAACAATCCGAGCCTCGGAGATGGAGCGAGTGTCGGTGGCCTGACGGGCCTGAGCCTCAGTGTGAGCGGGAGCCACATGGAGCGCTGTGGCATGAGCTCCACCCAGCGGGACAACATGAGCGACAACGCCAGCACAACGGCCCTGGCTGGGACCAGCATCACCGGCAGCCTCTCTGGCAGCTGCTACAACAGGTAATAGACCTGGATGGTCTCTGCAAAGCTGTAAATGTTCTTTGAGACAATTATAGCTAAGGAATTGTTACTGAATGAAGCATAAAATGGCCACGATTTTCATCAAGACAAATTGTACCAATATAGATCATTTGGTGCATTTTTAATCATAGCATTTAGACTATTGTGGGATTAATATTCAAAAATGGACTCATGGAGACGTAAATTACTTTATTTTTTGTTTCCATTGTTATCTCCAGGATGGAAGTTCAGGCTGACGTCCAGAAGGAGCGTTGCAGTCTGAGCGGGGAGTCAGCTACTGTCAGTCTCGGGACAATCAGCGACAACGCGAGCACAAAAGCCATGGCAGGATCGATCCTCAATGCCTATATGCCTCTGGAAAGGTCAGTAGTCTACTTGTTGCATCAGCACATTTCCTTTTGCAAGAAGCCCTGTGGTCAAATTGTTTGAAGGAAAGTCACTGTGTGTTTTTATCAGTATTTACTGCACTGATGTGTTCTTAAAGACCAAGTGAAATAAAAATTTGAAGTTTCCAGTTTTAATCCTGTGTCAGAAAATCTGCTTTGGAGTGTTTTTTAAAATAAAATAATATAACTTTCCTGTAAAATAAAGTGAAACCTTTTCAAATGTTTGATGACTCATCCTACACTTAGGGTCATTTACAAGAGTTCATCTAATCAAGTGAGACTTAGCTAGCCACACCGGTCATGGAAATAAATCAATGATGGTTGTATGTAATGATTGATTGATTTTTATTTCCGCCCCAACCGTAGCCTGTGAGGCGAATCTGCCTGCAGTGAAAAAGGAATACAAACAGACTGGGAGCATTGATCATTGTAGATGTGGTTAATAAGTATAGAACACATATACAGCAAGATATTTGTGAGTTCATTTTAATTAGCTCTCTATGCAAATTATGCTTCACTAAACCCCACAAAAATAGACTTGCAGTTAAAAAAAGCAACATGTGAACTGATGCATTTGATAGAATGGAAGCCTGTCTAGTGAAATTGTTTTTCTTTGGCTAATTTTGATTGATTCTATTTTGCAGAGACAATAGTCTGGAAGTTCAGGCAGATGTGGAGTCCAAACAGGAGAAGGTGAGGCACTGCAGCGCCAGCAGCAGCCTGGATGAGGCCAGCTGCAGCAGCAGCACGGCCGGCCTTAAAGGTGCAACCGGTGGTACGTGCTCATGCCCCTCCACCTGCTGCACGCAGCACGACAACCACTGCTGCCCCTCGTGGTCAAAGGAACCCTCCACTTCAGGGGGCAAGAAGAGCAGAGGAAAGCTTTGGAAAAGAGGGAGCAGCAGCAGCAGCAGCAAAGGAGACCCAAAAATAAACGAGACACGAGGAGATATGGATGCTCAGCTCCTGGAGCAGCGCAGCACCAACTCCTCCGAGTTCGATTCGCCGTCCCTGAGCGGCAGCCTGCCCTCAGTGGCCGACTCGCACTGTAGCCACTTCTCATCGGAGCTCAGCTGCTCAGACCCTGAAACCTCAAGACCGGCTCACCCGCCCTGCTCCGCCCCAACGGACCCCAACCTTCATCATCCCGCCATCACCTTCAACGACGTCACCATCACACCTATGCCCGAGGTGGAGAACGACCGCCTCGAGCACTTTCCATCTCAGAGTAGCCACGCAGCCTTCGCCCATCGCCTGCTGACATCATCGCCACCTGCCTCACCAAAAGAGGGAAGCAGCACGTTTTTGTACATCAGTGAGGAGAGCGGCGGCACCGTCGCCGTCGCGGACACGGAGCCAGAGGAGAAGGACGAGAGAATACAAGAGAGCACCAAAAACACTGCCGCACAGCCTGTAAGCCCAACAAGGAAACGCTGTATACAAACAGATATCTAAAGGAAGTCTCCTGATCTTCCGGTGTTGGCTCAGCCTTACCACCTGATTTTACTCTTAGGTGAAGCCCCATGTGCATCTTGGGAAGCTGATGGTGGAGTTTAAGTCTAATTATATTTTTACCTGGCAGGCAGGAATTATGTGAATGTCTGTCTATACAGTCACAGACAGGGTCGAAGTTGGAGAGAGATTTATGAATAGAGGAGCACAGTGAAGTCAAACCAGATTGGAGAGATCTGTTTTTTAGTGACGGGACAGGCAGGTAAACCGGAGGCGAGCTGGAGCAGCAAGGCCCTCAGTAGGTGGAGTGGAATGTATGTGGACAGGTTGTAAAGTAGGTTTTCAGGGTGACATGCAGAGTCTGACCCCTGAATGATGTTCTGAATCCAAGCCTGAGGCAGATTTACCGTTTTTCTCAGAGCAGA
Organism: Centropristis striata; assembly: GCF_030273125.1. Taxonomy (NCBI): domain Eukaryota; kingdom Metazoa; phylum Chordata; class Actinopteri; order Perciformes; family Serranidae; genus Centropristis; species Centropristis striata. The sequence continues at coordinate 25,629,712 of NC_081530.1, forward strand.
AATGATAAAGTTGGATATGAGCAATTATAATGTCTGATATTCTTTACAATAGTAAGTTGAGCTGCTATTTTAAAGCCTGAACTTATCCTCCCTCGTGACATCTGCACAAATCTGGTTTGCACGAATCAGGGATGGATGCGTCATCACTGTGGTCCACCACTGTGCCACCAGTTTATTCTGTGACTTGTTAAAACGGCATGAGTAACACCACAGCTAAAGGATTGTTGAACCTGAGAGGGACCAGTCCGTACAGTAGCAGATTTTATTTTTCCATAATCGTCTATAGGGAAATTACTATTGTTGCTTTTTGTTTAAAATGTGACTCCTGTTTATGTTTTTTCGTGCTTTGTCTTTGCTTATTTTTATTTTCCATTTTGGGAAAGTTGGTGTTAATGTTGAAGCCCCGTGTTGGGTCCAAACTTTATTGTGTAGTTGGGTGGGAATTGTGTTGACGACGAGTCAAAACGTAGTCCTTTTTAAAAAAACAAAAAAAATATATTGTTGATATAAGACAGTTGCCGTCATGATGCCTCTGTCTGCACTGGTAAAATAATAGTTTGTTTGGTTGCACTGTGCAAATGTAACCAAGTCTTCACTGCAATATTGAATATTGAGGGGTATATTAAAAGGATCATTTGGACTTTTGAAGTGGGGTTGTTGGGGTGGACGTACTTAGCCATAGTCAGTGTATTACTACAGCAGGTGGCGATCAAAACGCTCCCAGTTTGGAGAAGCAGGCAGAACTACCAGCACAGAAGCTAAGCAATATACTGCTTTGGGCCGGGGCTGCAGCAAAATGTGTTTCAGCCACATAAACAGTCAGTTTTAGTTTATGTGGGGGGAGCTGAGGCCGTTATCGATGCTCTCTTCAAAGCCACCAAACACCTCGCAGAACACAGGAGCTGCTGCCTTGATTGTTTAGTTTGTTTGTGTTATTATGTGTTTCAGTGTTTAATAGAGTTAGTTGTATTCTCCAAAGTCGCACAAATAACCAAAACAAACTAACCAGTTGAGGCAGCAGTAGACCAGTGACTCCTGTGTTATGGGAGGTAAAAATCACTGTTTTTGTCAAAGGAGTCTGGTGCCTTTGAATAGAGAATCAGTAACTGCTTAATTTCCCCCCGCGTAAACTGAAACGGGGCTCAAGATAATACACTGACATACAGTCATGGAAAAAATTATTAGACCACTGTTTTCTTCAATTTCTTGTTAATTTTAATGCCTGGTACAACTAAAGGTACATTTGTTTGGACAAATAGAATAATAACAACAAAAATTGCTCATAAGAGTTTAATTTAAGAACTGATATCTAGACATTGTCCACAGAAAATCATGGAAAATGGCTAGATATCAGCTCTTAAATTAAACTCTTATGCACTATTTTTGTTGTTAGAATTTTGTCCAAGAAAATGTATCTTTAGTTGTACCAGGCATTAAAATGAACAAGAAATTAGAGAAAACAAAGGTGGTCTTATCATTTTTTCCATGACTGTATGCCACCCTACTTCAAAAAAAATGTTAACTATTCCTTTAAAGAAAGGACATTTTAAGTTTAAATATGAAACTGTAGCATTTCTTACACCGTTGTAGGGGTTGTGTTACTGTTCAGTCACTCAACAAAGCAACATATTTGCAATAAAGAAATTAAGCTTTAAAATAATTATTCAACACAAACGTGTCCAGTCAAGAGGTCACATCGACTTTATAGCAAAACTCTGATATAGTCAAAGGTGCAATGGGAAACTTCTCGTATATTTAAGCACATCTGTCAGTGATGTAATATTCAGTAGTGAATGTATGATGGTAATATGGTTACTTTGATCCTCCCTCAGTAATATCCAAATCAAAATATAATTTTTGATTCAGAGCTTTGGGTGTATTTTAACTACAATGTGTTTTAAGTTCTTAAATCCTTGCAAATGATTAATGCAAATAATTTTATATTTTTGGACCCACTGTGCCTTTTTGGGGGAAAAAAATCTTTGTATAGTATTTTTATTTTCCTTTTATTTCCTCATTCTGTATGTCTTCAAATGATAAACATAAAAATCATGAGAGAATGAGTTATATTTGCCTCATAAAATGCTTGAAATGCATGATACTAAATGCTCCCCCGTCCCATCAGTGCTAATGCTAGCTTTCAAACTAGCATGTTTATCCCACCAAAGACTCAGGTCGCCACATGTAACTGGATTTTGAGGCGGTAGTTTTAAAATCTCAAGACCAAAATATTTATTTTGGGTCATTTTTAGGAATAATATTTTGAAAATGTTTCCCTAAAGTAGCCAAAGTCAGTTCACTTGTGTCGTTAGGTGGCTCCTGTTGGCAATAAAAACCCTGTTTATCCAAAGCAATCGGCATTTTGAGAATCAGACGTTGGGTTCAGCAGCTGCTGCAAGTTTTCAGACCACAGATTACTTTGCTGTGATGTCAACCCGCCGGGCTCAGCAGGAGCTGTGTGGGAGAAACGAGTCGGTCATCAGAAGAGTTTTGGTGCACCTCAAACGCCTCCAGCTGCAGGATGTTCCCACCCTGTTAATGTTCCTTCTGTTAAAAATGCCTGTTAAGTTCCTGTGAGTTTTATATTATTATTTGAAGACGAGCGCCAGGTCTATTTTCTAACTTGGTCAAAAGAAGCTCATGCTATTTGGAAAAAGTATATATTCCCGAATGATTTGCTTTATAATGTGCATGTAAATGCATATCCTTCAACAATAAACTTCTCAATCAAGCTTGTTGTTTGTGTATTTTGTGAAATTATTGTTGAATATGTGACTTTGGAGCAAGTAGTTAAGTAGAAAAGTTGTTTATTTTTTACCAATTTTGTTTGTGTTTTTGTTCCAAAAAATGAGTTTACAAAATAAATCAAGCCTTTTTCAGTTAGTGTAAATGATTTTCATAAAATTCTATAATTTTAATTTTTTTCTGCACAAGTTTCCACATTTACTAAGTTTGAACTGTGCCGAATTTCCTTTTAGGGAACCAAATTAAAAGAAAATTAGTCCTTTAAATCAAGGTTGCGAAGTTGCAGAAACAAAAGGCTCATGAAGCATCCATAAAGCAGTTTATTATTTACATTTGAATCCAAACTATTTACATACAGTACATGCTCTTACATTACATGAAGCAACACTTCAAGCCTCAGATCAAGTGTTTTCATTTAAGTTGAGATTTTTATGCAGTTATTCATACAAGAAAAGGGGGGAAAAGTGTATTAATACATGAATATGTCAACACATGAATGAAATAAAAGTTGTGGCACATTGTGCTATACAAAGATTTACATTGTTTTTGTGTGTTACAGGAGTTTTTAAAAAACAAAAATGGGAGATTCAAAAGAATCCTGCACACCCACACAGGTGTTACCACTTATTTTGGTTAATTATGCTGCGTTCGATTGCACTCGGAAAGATCCGACCTCCGAGTCGGAAAAGTGCAATAGAACGGCCCTTGAACTCGGGATTCCGACTCGGAAATTCGGGTAGGATCCAAGCAGCCCGAGTAGGTCGGAAATATGTGGAAGACGTCACAGCAAAATGGCGCCACACATCGTGAGAGCTAAACAGTCATTTTATCTTCAACATTTAGTCTGTTATGTGTTTTTTAATTTATAATGTGTTACTAAAAGTGTAGGATTACTTTGTTGTGGTATTGGCACTCCCACTCTATTAATTAAAGAGTGTGTGAGAGTAGTAGGGACGAAAAAGCACAGTAAAAGTGTAAAAAATATTATAGTTTTTCCCATATTTAAACTACATTAATCTATAAGGTGTAATCACATCAATAACACAATCACACACAATAAACATCCAAACAAACATCAATTTGCTGTGGCCGGCCATGTTTTCCGAGGTTGAGCAATGAAACGCATTTACCTCGGAAGTCGGAATTTCCAACTTGGATATTTCCGAGTTCCGAGTGCAATCGAACGCAGCATTAGACCTCTGCTTCTACTGAAGTTAAGTGAGGGCACGAAACTCAGTCTGCTACTAAAAGTTAAAAGTCTAATCTGTCTCAGGCCAGTCAAGTGAAAACACCTGTGTGTGTGTGTGGGTCATGGCTTTAGGTGTAATACCCACACAGGTGTTTTCAGTTTTTCTGACTGATTAGACTTCTTTGATAGGAACTCCTTAGATCACAACACTTCATCTACCACTAAGACTGATAAAGGTGGAATTCGTCCAACCCTAACAGGTGCAACAAAGCTTACAGGAGACTTGGGAAGATGTCGATCAGTTACAGTCTGTGCACGCCCACATAGTCCTGAGCAGAGACTCATCAGCCAGATTAACTCAAAACACCTGAGTCTGTGTTCAGAGACATTGAAATGCACCTGAAGATCTCATTGAGGGTTTCAGTTGTGTTTGGAATACTCCATTTGTATAACAGTTACTCACTACCTTGAATGTTTGAAGATAACTCATGCCTCCATGGTGAAAAGAGACTCCCGAAACAGAAAATTCATACTCTGCTAGAACAGAGACATTTGTTCTCTCTCCCAGGGCTGCAAGAAAGTCTTTTCTCCCAGCCCTGGGAGAGAGAACAAATTTCTCTGTTCTTGATGATCTTGACACATCTTCTGGGCAGAACTACTGTGTGATTGGTCAGAAACTTGAATTTGACTTGTGCTTCACTACTCGTGAAGTATGAAATGTCCTGGCCAGAACTAACTTTGTTCATGTTCTTGCCACCTTGAGGAAACAAATTTCTCTGTTCTTGGGGAGTATGTATTAGCTAAGTTGTGCAGTATAATAATAATAATGTGTTATTTATCCAGTTGGATGCTCACCACTTCCCAAACACATGCATTTTTGTTAAAACCTTACTATTTAAAAAACCTTTCTATGTAAACTGTCTAATGCTTGTGCAGGCAACAATAAGACCGGATAAGTGAGATGTGTGAGAGTTTGTAAAAGGATAATATAAACAGTGCTTAACAAATTTATTAGACTACCGGTTTAAGCCACAGTTGTCCTAAATTAACAGCATTAGTAATACCAAAATCATTTTTTATGTTTCTAGAATGGTTAATACACCAGTATGTAGAAGCTCTTTAACCGAAATGGTATTTTTAATGCTAAAAAATTATTATTATTATTATTATCCATGAATTTTCTAATTTACTGTTTTACAAAAAACTGTAAACATGAACACAATGCACATTATCATTCCTTCATTAAAATGTCAAATTACAGTTATTTACTTCCATCCTTAACAGAAAAATTAGTTTTAGTGGTTGAATGTTCTGCTTGATTAGTTTCTGACTTCTCTGAGAGCTCAGATTTGGGTATAAAAAGGTGAATTCACTTTCTCATTTGCCAAATAAATAACATTTTAGTTCCAAACAAGCTTTTGAAAGATTTTTAAATATTTATGTTTTTTCGTTATTATGTCAGGTGGTGTAATACATTTGTTTAGTACTGTATATCAGGACATTTCTCCTTTTTTGTTATTATTCTTTGTACAAACAAGAAATACAAAAGTTTTTCTTCAAGAATTTTAGTTGATACAGGCTGAGTAACTGATATACAAATAAACATTTTGTTGAAATATTCCTTTAGGAGACTTCAATGAGTTGATGGGGAAGCCAAAGAAAAACTAGTTTGGGGTCATATCAACTGTAATTGTAACTGTAACTATAATACCCAAATACTACTACTACTAGTACTGCAAATATAAAGTATGTTTGATTTCTGTTGGTGCGAGTGATTCTATGAACTGATCCAAACAGTTCAGTCTAGAGCCATTAATAAAACTGTGTATTTTTCTGATTCGAGACTTTCCAAAAAACATAAATACTGTACACCTATTCACACACAAAGACACACGCAGTCGTCTTGGTTACATTCAAGGTTGAACCTGAGACCTACAGTAAGTCTTACAGTACATGATATTTACTGAACCAATGAAGACTGAAGCACTGAGCTCAGGGGACGTTTTAACTGTGGTAAATCATTATTTTGTACCATCTTAAATTATACTTTTAATGCCTTACTTTAGAGGATCTTTAGCTGTAGAAATGTTTTTTTTAGACACGTAGCAGCTGATAAAACATGTAAACAATGACAAACTCTTGCCATAGCTGGAACCCTGGATGCAGAACCAGGTAATGACTTTTTCACATTTTAAATCTTTCTGGGAGTTACTTTTCTCTACATTAACTAATATAGAAGCCCATTTTCTACCAATAAAAGAAAAAGAGAAAAACAATGCCCTGCAAGCGGTTATAACCAAAAAAACCTCCTTTAAATGTTGACTTAGTATCTCAAAATAATGACTTAAAAAAAATTAAATGAAAGACTTTTTCATAGGATTCTAACCCATTATTACATTATTTTATTTATTTAAATTATTTAATTTATTATTTATTATTTTATTTTGCATTTTGAGATACTAAGTCATTATTTTAAGAAATATCATTATTGTGCGATATTAAGTCATTTTAAGAAACTAAGTCATTATTCTGAGATATAAAGTCATGATTTTGCAATAAAAAGTCATTATTATTTTTAAGAAATCTGTTATTTTGCGATATGCGTCATTCAAGTCATTTTAAGTCATTATTTTGAGTTACTAAGTCATTATTTTAAGATGCTATATCATTTTTTAAAGATACTAAGTCTTAATTTTAGGATACTAAGTCACTATTTTGAGACACTATATCATTATTTTGATCAATATTATTATTTTGAGATACTAAGTCATTATTTTTAAGATACGATGTCATTATTTTGAGATATAATGTCATGGTTTTGCAATACTACGTCAGTATTTTGAGATATTAAGTCCTTATTTTGAAAAATCTTATTATTTTGAGATGCTAAGTTATTATTTTGCGATACTAAGATATTATTTTAAGATATGAAGTCATTATTTTGATATATTAATTAATTATTTTGTGATATTAAGAGAAATCTTATTATTATTTTGAGATACTAAGTCTTAATTTTGAGAATGTTTCTAAATATAATGACTGCGGACAATTTTTTTTCATCACATTGGCAGAAATGTGTTTCCATAGTTGAATCAGTTTGTGTCTGTACTTTTGTTGTGAGCTCAGTGAACCATCTTAGAACCAAACACAACATTCTTTTAAAACAAATCAAAGTAAAATGTTTAATCTTGGCGTATTTCATCCTCTCCGTGGTAGAAATCTCAATAAGGCACACATAATACATTCTTACTTTCCCCGTGTTACTCCACCAGAAAACAGCGCTCTGCAGCCTGTCACATGAATCTGTATGTACAGGACGTTACGTCATAATGTGAATGATTTATAGTGCAAGCAGGTCACGAGTACCTCGACATTAGCCTTTTGAAATAAAGCTGCCTGTTATGTAAGGTTGTGTATCAGAAGTTATTTTGTGGTTTGCACACGTTGCAGATGGTGCAGAACTGAAAAGCTGGTCGTCCAAGGAGCTCGTCCCGGGACTCATCGCCAGTCATTTCCATCTTTACACGTTTACTTACTACAGTCGATGGCTTTAAGAGTCCTTTCCTCCATGGCTGCGACAGTAAGAGTCCACGCCTGTTTCACTCCTCTGCCTCCACATTTCTCCACAAACATCAAACCTGGAGGAAATGAGCAAAGTCAACATCTCACTTAGTGTTTGTTATTTGTGTAAGTAAATCATCATGGTTGCTGATTGTTTGTCTTTCACATTTCTTTTTCCAACGTGACTAAGTTGATAAGTAGACAAATAAGTTTTTGCTTTCAGCAATTTAGTATTTTCTTAAGAAAATCAACTCAAATCTCATTCACTGATGAAGAAAAGAAGAATTGAAAAGATTTATAACTGCAGACCACAAATTTGGGCACTGTGTTTTTTTTTTCTTTTTTAAAGATTATTTTTTTGGTATTTTTTTTTGCTTTATTGATAGTGATAGATAGAAAGGGGGGTGACAGAGGGGAAGACAGGCGGCAAAGGGAGCTCAGGCCGGACTCGAACCCGGCTCCGCCGCAGCAAGGACCCAGCCTACATGGTAAGCGCTCTACCGGTGTGAGCCACCGGGACGCCCCGCAGTGTGTGTTTTTAACTTCATTTTTTTTATTACTATAATTCACTGTTTTTTATTTTCCAAACCTTTTGATTTAGATATGGCATCCTATCCCAGTTTTTTTGTATTTCAGTTTATGTCATATAACGTCCTCATTGTGAAGGATTTAGTGCTGAATTTCTTGTATGAAAGGTGTTTTACAGATAACGTCTTTATGTATTATTATCATTATTATAATGTTATTTTCTTTAAAAGAAATGGACATGTTATATTATCATTCTGAACAAGGATTTTTCTTCCCGTCTCTTAAATAATGTCTAAATAGTCTGTTTTTTGGTTGAGACAACAAAAGCTGGTTGTCCCTGGTTGATGTTGTTCTATTAAATCAATATTTATTATAATTAGGAAGCTGAATTTTATTGGCAGCTCCTGGGCATTTAATGCACACATACATACAACATTTAATGATTTGTTTTATTTTTTTATTCAATGTAGGACTTATACAACAATAATACGAGTTTAATATAAGAATTAAAAAATATAAAGAAATACATATTAAAAATATATCATATAGTTTAGGTGAATAACTAAATGACTGTGTTGAAAAAAAAGTTATATTGCTATATAATATTGAAAACAATGGTCACCTAACATATATATATATATATATATTTTAAAAAATGCTCTTTTTTTTTTTTTTTTTTCTCTTCTTTTCTTTTTAACATATAGCACTCCTGTAGCAATGACAGTTAGCTCTTAAAGTTATGTACTTACTTGATTCCTATGGTCTATGTCTAGTACCATCAGGTTGAATGCAATTATTGTAAGTCGCTTTGGACAGAAGCGTCAGCTAAATGACATGTAATGTAACGTAATGTATCACCTTTATAAAAAATTTAAAAAACAATTAAAACCAGTTTTCTCATGAATCACTGAATTACATATTGAAGGGGTTTGTGTGTATGGTGTGTGTGTGTGTGTGTGTGTGTTCATATAAACAGTCTTTTACCCTGGCTGTGTGTGTGGTGCTGTCCATCAGGCTCTGTCTCAGCAGGCTCGTCACCACCTCCAGCTCCTGCTCGGCCTCCCGAACCTTCGGGTCGAGCTGGAGGACTTCCTGCAGGTCACTGCTGGCTGACAGATAGTCCTAGAAAAAAAGAAACAAAGAGAGTTTAGGGGTAAAGTTATTATAAATTAATGAACACACAAACAATTTAGTCGAACTGCTTTAAATAAATGAATGTGTGTTTATGACATGGAATCACCTGTAAACCTTTATGAGCCAGGGCTCGTCTGTAGAAGGCTTTCTTGTTGCCCGGCTCCAGCTGCAGCGCAGTGTCACAGTCCTGTTTGGCCTCTTCGAAGCGGTTCAATCTTAGGAGGCAAATGGCTCTGCAGAAGAGACGAGGAGGAGAGAGGAGAGGGGAGGAGAGGAGAGGAGAGGAGAGGAGAGGAGAGGAGAGGAGAGGAGAGGAGAGGAGAGGAGAGGAGAGGAGAGGAGAGGAGAGGAGAGAAGAGAAGAGAAGAGAAGAGAAGAGAAGAGAAGAGAAGAGAAGAAGAGAAGAGAAGAGAAGAGAAGAGAAGAGAAGAGAAGAGAAGAGAAGAGGAGTCAGTGAAAGCAGCATGTTCATCTCTGTCAGTCAGGATACTGCAACAGGTCGTGGAGAGATGGATGGTCATGTGGTGCCCTCTACTGTTTTTTCCCATGATACTGTCCTTGAAGCAGCTCCAAGGAGGATTTAACTGGCTGTGAAACAGTCTCAGTCTAATCAATTTTCCTCCTTTAACTGCATGGTATTAGCATAAAGAACACCTTTTCATTCAGATAACTCCATGTCACCTTTTCTTTGGAGCGCTATGTCATCTCCCTTCCTTCCTGACAAGATATCACAACATGGTTCCTTGTGTGAAGCCTTAACACTGAGCCATCCACAGCCTCTGAAAGAAAAACTCTAAGGGGTACAAGATGCACACTAGGGTTGTTTTGTGTGTACCTGTTTGTGTAGAGAGCACATTCGTCAGATTTTAATGTGAGGCATTCACTGTACTTCTCCAAAGCCTCCTGGAAGCAGCCTTTCTTGACCAGATCGTTGCCTTCACGTTTCAGCAAAGTAAATCGAGCGTCTATTCTTCTGGCTGTTGACAGAAATATTTTATTCAGCAATAATTCAAGACTGGAACAGGTGAAAGAAAAAACAAACGACCTCAGGACTAGAGTCTCTTCTTTATGTTCCACACGTCAGGGGAGTCTGCATTGACTGTGTTTGTCTTTCTTTTTCCATCAGTGCAGCACACCAATTTTTTCAAGAGCGATCAATAAATCCATGAGCCTGTCAGCAGCACGTTAAATGGACCAGAGGGGATGAGTCAACTCCTGCTTACTGAGCTCTCTGCTGTGCTGAGAAAGACTTGAGAAAACACGCACAGACACTTTAACATATCCACAGAGTCACGACTGCACATGCTCACACAGGGAATGAGTGGTAAAATGGGCTGGTTATACACTGCAGGGCTGACAAGTGAAAGCAGAAACAGGTGACGTGTGGATGAGGGGGTCAGGTGACTGGAGCAGGTAGGAGATACGGTTTCCAGGTTAAACGACATGTTTCTCTTAAAACGGTGTGAAACAGGCTTTAAAGTGGGTTTTTTGTGGGTGTTTCTGGGGTGTCGTCCGGTCTGTAACGATGTGTATGTGCAGTCATGGAAAAAATCTTTAGACCACCCTTGATTTCTCTAATATCTTGTTCGTTTTAATGCCTGGTACAACTAAAGGTACATTTGTTTAGACAAATATAATGATAACAACAAAAGTAGCTCATGAGAGTTTAATTTAGGAGCTGATATCTAGCCATTTTCCATGGTTTTCTTGATAATGATTTTGGTTTTTATCAAGAAAACCACGGAAAATGTACCTTTAGTTCTATCAGGCATGAAAATGAACAAGGAATTAGAGAAAACAAGGGTGGTACAATATTTTTTTCCATGACTGTACGTATTTATAAGTGTGTTCAAGCAAGAGTGTTCACCACACCAGCATTTCTGTAGAAATAAATGTTTTTATACATTTTATCCAGGCTAATGCCATAAAAAAAGTCTGATTATCGAGCTTTGAGAAGACTTCAAGTCTGTTTTTCAAACTGTTGAAGTTGGTATCTGATGGTATATTAAGAACAGGAATTTACGAATAAACATGAGGTGTTAAAAATTGACAACAAGCTGAACCACTTCTCATCTGTTTCCCAGCAACTACAGCATGCTACTCAGAGATTAGCTCTGTTCTCTGTATATTCATTAAGTCTTTATGTATGTGTGTCTCTGTCTCTATAGGTCAGGTGATTTATCTGTGTAAGTCCTGTGCCTGGGGGTGTTGTAGAGTGCATACAAAAAAAGCTGCTGTCTATTTATGTTTTAATGTATGCATATTGTGTTTTAATAGCAGTTTACTACCCATCGTGTACATAAATATGTTTGAATATATGATACATGTGGAGCCTCCTGGTCTGGTCTGTGTGAGCGGCAGCAGCCTACAGGAAACCTGACCTGGATTGTTCCATTACAGCAGCGTTACACTGTGTGGATCGCCTTCCCTCTGCATTATTGATGATCCGCCCAGACACACACACACACACACACACACACACACGCTCTATCTCCCAGCAGGAGTGCCTTCACCACCGCTCATCAGCACTGACACACTGATTCTCACTGACCGACTTCTGCTGCCGCTGCTGCCTTACAGTTCAATCATTCAGGGGTTTTATTTCAAATTCTAGCAGCCACATTTCATCAGGAAATATTCCAACACACAATAATCAAGACAGTCCTTTTATGTCACAGCAAGACCAAGTAAATCTCAGTTACACACAGTGATAGCTATAATCGGAAGTACAGTGTGAGTACATGTGTTTGTAGATGGTAGAGCTGATAGGAAAACCTGTTATAGAACATATTATACAGAAAATTATGCCCGGGGTGATTTAGAAACGCTGTCACATAGATATTAATTTTACTTGTATTTATTGTTAAATTGAATGGTCAGCAATATACTGACACTGATGTTTATTTAGATATTTTTTTTTTTATTCATTTTTTTAATTCAATAGTAAACAATTTACTGACACTGAAGTTTATTTAGCTATTTGTTTTAATTTTTTTTTTTTTTAACATAAATGGTCAGAAACTGATTACACTAATGTTTATTTATTTATTTTACTGACACTGATATTTATTTAGCTATATATTAAATGTTTTATTTATTCTTTATTCAAATAGTCAGAAATTTACTGATACTGAACAGACACTGATGTTTTTTTTTTTTTTTTAATTCTTTATTTAAATATTCATCAATTTACTGACACTGATGTTTATTTAGCTGTTTATTTTTATTTTATTTGTATTTATCCTTTATTTGGATAGTCAGCAATTTACTGACACTGTTTATTTAGCTATATATTAAATGTTTTATTTATTCTTTATTTAAATGGTCAGCAACTGACTGATACTGAACAGACACTGGTGTTTATTTCGCTATTTATTTTACTTTTTTAATTTAATCTTTATTTCCTCAGTGTATATTTCTCTTTCTGGCAACGTACTACCTTGTATATATAAAGCATAATAATGTAACAAATATAGTGAAAAATCTAATATCTAAAAATCCTACATCAGTTGGGCTCTTCTTTGAGTAGTTTTTAAAGACCAACCAAGGTAATTAATCCACTCAGCAAATGTTTTAAAAGTGTAACCCCTCATTAAGCTAAGAGGAAGTGATGTCACAGACCTTCCTCCTGTGCAGCTCTGGCGGCTCGGGCTTGAGCTACTTCTGCGCTGACCGGTTTGTCTCTGTGTTGCTGCTGGACCGACAGAGGGACGGCGGGAATCTCTGGAAGCTTTTCTCTCCACTCGGGTCCGTCCTGCTCAATAAGCATCTTGGTGATCCTGGCAGAGAGACACAACATGCGGTGTGGGCATGGAAAGTGTTTTGTAATTAGCTAGATTAATGCTGCAACCACTAGGGCTCAGGCTTATGTCTGATGTTTCAACAGAAATATAATTAAAATGATTTATCTTCAGTGTAAGAGTGGCACAAGCAGATACAGAAGAGAAATAATGCAACACTTGTGACTGAACTTAATTAAAGCAGCTTTGTGGGGGAGTTTGAGTCATGAGTCTGGAGTTGCAAGGGTTTATGTTGTAATTTGTTTGTTTCTCTTGATCTGGATGTTTCCATGTAATTTGTTCGTTGAAAATGAGTGTATTAAGTAATGCTTATTGAGTGATTTCCTCTGGTTTGTGTTATGGCACTCTTTTGAGTTGATGTGCTTTTAAATTCCTAATAAAAATCAAATAAAATACTCTGAAACCTTTTTTAGATTTTCTAGCCAAGGTACAGAAGCAACAACAAGTAGCTGCAGTTTATAATGTCTCCAGCTGACCTGTGGACGCTGTCATGAGCTGCCTGCACCCCGGTGTCAATCTGCAGGACGGTCTTGTAATCCGCGTAGGCCTTTCTGTAGCGCTCCAGTGACTCATAGGCCATCGCTCTGCGCAGCAGCGGCTTCAGTGAGTAGGGCTGCAGCTCCAAAGCCCTAAGAGGATCAGAGAGACACATAGACAGAGGATCAAACTGTCTACACCTGCCCACTGTGCCACAGGTGAAACCGCACTGATCCGTCACTCTCCATTCATAAACATGAGAGTGAGCATTCAGACAGAGAGATTCCTGCAGCCTCCTGACACCACAGACATGTAGAGGGTTTATAGTTTTAAAAAAAATTAAGCTAAAACTGAATGAACAACTGTGAAGAAACCACATTAAAAAAACTACAAACTACACGACATCATAATGTTAATACATGCATAATAAAGGATTAACGGCCTGTAATGAGGCATTATTCTTGCTTTATAGTTGCAAAAAGCACAGCTCACTGTCGACAAGTGCATAATAAAGAATGCAAAAATCTTAAGAAAGCAAGAGAAAAGATTAGTAAATGTTTAACAATGACTCAATAGGTAAGTTTACTTAATATGTGCGTTTGTAATACTCTTATTAACATTATATAAAGCTCATAAGCCGTTATATGTGTTCTTAAGCTTCTTATTAGTGCTTATAAATGTCTTTTAATCTAACAAACGTCTTTATGTTGCTCTTATTAGCACTTACACTCTTATTATTATATGATATTGTTAACAAGCACCTTATAAGGACTTAAAGGGGCCTTATTTACTAATGGTCATTACAAGGACCCTAATATGAAGCATTAACGAGAGAAGTGGGACTTGCTCACGTACTTGGTACAGTCCTGTATGCAGTCTGTGCTGTTTCCATCCTTCAGGAAACAGGCGGCTCTGTTGGAGTAGAGGATGCACAGGTCCTCTGGACTATCAATGCCTGCAGGGGAACAAATACAACCTAATTATATGACAGAATAAATGCTGAAATAACACTCATGGCATTTTTAATCTCAGATGAACAAATAGACTATGGTTCATATTAAGAAAAGCTCTTTTACTGCACTTTGTGGCCTTAATCTTTGGTCTTTTAGAATATAAAGACAGAAAAAGCTTAATTCAAAGTGTAGATCATTCAGAGATGCTGTGAGGGTGAAGGCAGACTGATAAATGAAGAGTCATTTTCTCCTCTGTCCTTTCTCCTCTGAGCCTCCACTGCAGTTTCACACAGTCATTATGTGCTGCTTCAATGCCCAGCAACTGAAGTCAACAGAGCTGGTACTCCTCTACACTTGTGTTTTGCTTTACAATATTAAGAAAACGGCCTAATAGTGTAAAGTTTCAGTGCTTTCCTTTCAGAGTCTTTGTTAAGTCTGCTATGACATGAAGTCTCGTCAGCCTGTCTCCAGTGCTGCTGCAGAAAAAGCTCTCCCTCTCGCCAGCTATGAGAGTAAAAGTTGGCTGAGTGCTCTTAAAGGTGCAGCATGACATTCAATCTCACCTAAAAGCCCTCATGCACCAGCACATGACTCCTATCTACGGTCAGCGGTGTTGTCTTGTGCCAACACTGCATTCACAAATCACCTGGCTGTGACGTCTCGGCTACAGTTTTTAAGGTGCAAGACTGAGAACTTGTGACGACCAGTTCACTAATCCACGCAGGTGACAGATCTGAAAAGTGACCTGTACTTATCCTCTACTAGAAAAATTATATAGGACGATGAGCACTTGCATTGTGAGTTGGTAAATAGAGGGATTTAATGCAGCATGATGAGCATGATGCATTCAAAACTGACATGTGATACTGCAGATTGTGGAGCCAAAAGACACTCTGAGTCGACTTGTATCTGATACCTTTGCGAGAGTACACAGGTGCTAAAGGAGGCTTTCTGTCTGTCTGTCTGTCTGTCTGTCTGTCTGTCTGTCTGTCTGTCTGTCTGTCTGTGTGTGTGCCATCCATTTACTGTTGTTTAGTAAGTTAGTGACTTGACGGCCATCATAAGTTGCTTTGAAGACTTTTCTTCGTCAAAAAGCTCAGCAGAGTGACACATTTTTACTATACAGTACTGTGAAAATACTCCACTCCAGGTAAAAGTCCTGCATTCAAAACCTTAAAAGTAAAAGTATAAAAGCACTATCAGCAATATGTACTTAAAGGATTAAAGTAAGAGTACTCATTGTGCAGTAAAATGTTCAATGTCAGTGTTTTACCATATGATGTATTTTAGATCACTGATGTGTATGGTGCATTTTACTGCTGGAGATTTAGTAATTTTAAGCTTATTTTAACTAGTTTATATACTGTTGGGTAGATTAATCTGCAGTAATGCATCATTTTGTACAATGCGTTTGTAGCATCGCTGACCTGTAAGAACCACATATCTCTAAAATGTCAAGAGAAACACTTCATTCTTCAGCTTATCAGATAAAATATCTAATAAAAACTGGGGGGAAAATATGATGCACGGTTTTCACTGTAATCTGAAGTGTAGAAGAAGTGCAAAGTGGCATAAAATGGAAATACTCATGTAAAGTAAAAGTACCTCAAATCTGTATTAAGTGCTGTAGTAAACAAGCTTATTTACACTACGCCTCTGAACAAGATTAAGGTAAAATAAGTCACACTATCATTCAGGTTTTGCCAGTATGTGTCTTTACCACAGTTAAAATTAATTCATAATCTTTTCAAGTGGGAAATTGTACAGTTTCTACTATTTTAAACTACGTATATTTGGGTGTTGGATTGTTATTCAGGCAAAATATGCTATTTGAATATCTCAACTTGTGCCTTAGGAAAGAAAAGGGCATTTTCACAATTTTCTGACAAGAAAAAGAAATATTTCTTCAAGAATGAAATGTGGATTAACAAATGGCCATGTTGCTTTTGAAATATTGCTTTTATCAAGAAAAGAAGCCCTACTCCTAACTGTAATTTACTCTGACATAAGCTCTCATATGAAACTCGAAACTGTATCCACTCTGACAATATCAATTCACGATATTAAAGGTTTTTTAGTTGTTTAGTATATTGTGCATGTCAAGTTTAACAACCGAGAATTGCTTCTGTAAATCTGAAAAATATATCTGAGTAACAAATATTTAATAATTTCTCCCCTCCAATGAAATGCAGCTCCTGAGGTGTATCACTGAGAAAACACACACACACACACACACACACACACTGTTCACAGCTTCCCCACCTGCTTCTGCACATCCATCAATTGCCTGTGTGTACTTCTCCAAGGCGTCCCCAAACTGGCCATGTTTGAAGAGGTGGTTCCCTGCATTCTTGAGCCGGGCCAGGTGAGGGGGAAGGGCCCCAGCAGGGGCGTCCAGATAACTTGTGTCCACTGCAGGGCTGTTCCGCTCCCCTTGTCCACCAGCAGGGCTGTTGTCGCTCCGAGTGCCATTGGCCACCCCCTTCCCTGAAGCGCTCCGACTCTGAGGCTTTTCTCCTCCCCGGCTTCTCGCCCCGCTCCCTGCGGTGGCCTGATCCGACCTGCCTCCCCCTTCTGCTCCGCTGCCCGGGGGCTTGTCCTGTGCGTTCCCCATAGCTGCACTCCCTCTGCAGTGTTTTCAAACTGCCTCCCTCCCTGCCTCTCCCTCTCGGCAGAGCTGCAGCTTCATCTGAGGCTGAGCTGGGGATTTCTGATGGACACGCCCCCTGGAGGGGATGTCAGCTGTGACGTCACAGAGGGGGGAAGTGCCACAGCGATGCAGTGCTGCAGCAGGACCTTATTTATATAGTCTATGAGCAGGACAGATGGGAGAGCCTCAGAGCCTCCGCTATGGGACAGACGGACAGGAATACAGAAAATAAGCTGAATGACCGAACAAATGGCTATTAACAGACACAGATTAAGAGGAAACATTAGGTGAATAGGGTATAATTCTAATTAATAGATGTAAGCATGACACTTCCCCAGTTAATTTCTTCTATTAAGGCAATACTTTTTTGTACAAGTTTGGAATTTTATGTTTCAATATGAAAGTTATTCATTATTATTTTTTATTTTTTTTAAATGTGTGCCAATCCGTACACACAGAAATCTGAACATTGCATGAAGCCAGGTTCAAAATTCTTGATTAATTTGTTGAGATTTTAGAGACAAAGGATTTTACAGAGATTTGGAGTTTCTCTTCTCATCATAAATCAGTCAATACTGTCAACAGCCATTAATAAAAATAATAATGTCTGCCATGTTTTCAAAATGAAATGTTCTATAAATCAGGCTATGATCAATATATGAGCAAAACACTCTGTAAAAACCTTCAGAATATAGATAGGAATGAAACTGGAAAGTTTTGTGTATTTAAGCAATACTGAAGTGGTGATTCCTGGTTTAGAGTCAGCAGCTGAGTTATAACTTTTATTTTAGCCCCCAATTATAGCACAAAAACAGCCTCAATATTTTAGAAACACATGCTTTTATAAAACATTTTAATTATTGTACATATTATTGTATCCACAGCAATTTAAAGAACAGTCAACACGGTCAAGGTCAGTGAAAATCTTGTTTTTAATAAACAGAATCTTTCATCCATTACTGTAATGTAAAAAACAGAGCCATTTGTGTTGAAAATGAAAATGTTGCGCTTCAACCATAATCAGAAATCTGTCGCCAGGTCTGAAAGGTCAGAACTTATTGAGTTGTCAATCTATTTATTTACACAGTCATACACTACAAAAAACATAGCAAAAATAATCAAAAAGGCTGCGCTGCTCTTCTTCTTCTTCATCGGGCATCAAAGACAACCACTGAAATGAAAGAGTCAAGGAAATGTACAGGTATTATCTTCATTTTATCCATATTATTTATAAGACAAAACATTTTTGCCATTACATAAAATAACATTTAAAGGATACATCTCTTTGTTCTCTTCTTGTACATGATCCTGTAGCCACACTCTCTGCATCGGATTGGATCACGGGCCTTAATTTCATTTTCAGTGTGACATTCTGCAAATAAAGAAATATTACAGAAAATATCGTACAGGCCTCCATACAATAAAACTATAAAAGAGAGTATAAGTAGTCAAACTGTTACAAGCTTATTGTTAATGTCAGCTAAAAAGTACAAAGAAATTGCAGAAAATAATCAAGAAACTATTTTGATAATGTATTATTTGTTAAAATAATGTTTCCTGCAACAATGGTGTTTTCAGCATGCCAAATATGGAGTTTTCCTGCTTGTCTTTGTTTTTTATAAATGAATTGTTATATAACAACTTTGGGTTTTGACTGATAAAACCATCATTTAAAGACATCCCTTTGAGCTTTGAGAAACTTGGATGGACATTTTTCGGATAATTTACAGAACAAAACTTAATTGAGAAAATTATCAGCAGATCAATTGATAGTAAAAATATCTGTTCTCATTATAAGATTTTAAACTCCTAAATATCAGTAACGGCCTCAAAAAGCCAGTATTGGTCAGGCTATAACAGCTATTTAATTATTCAGTTTATGTTGAAGCTTTGTGTGTAGTACTTGGGTGTTGGGTTTAATTTTATTTAAATTTCTTTAAAAACTGTGAGTCATATTACATTTTAACATCTAGAAGTCAGTGATTTTAGTTGCAGTCACTTATATATAGATACACAATTGTTTAAGTAAAGTAGATTGTATGAACTTTGTGACTTGTAAGCGGCAATGAAGACTTCAGTGTGTCAATTTGTTGTTTAAAGCCTTAACAGCCTTTTATGTTGGAACTATTCTTTGGAACAGGTTACCTAACCCACTCAAGTCGGTCAGAAGCATAAGCAGTTTTAAACAAAACTTGAAAAAATGGTTTAGACACCAATCTTAGACTGTTTGTCATGTATATTTGAAACTGTCATTTATGTTTTTATGTGCCTTATGAATGATGTATATATGTATGTATGAATGATACATGTTTGATGTATGTATGATATGCTGCTACTTGCCCATGTCTCCTGTCCTATAGGGACCACAACGGAAATAAGCCTTAAGGCTTTATTGTGTCATCCCTGACTATTTTTATTTATTTATATAGCCTGTGGCACAGGTTGCTGTTTCATATTTTAATATCAAGAATGGTAAAATAAAATCAATCAAACCAAATACTGAAATATTCCATTTACAGCCAATCAAAAACCATAATAGTTATTAATTCGTATGTGTGCTTGTCTCAAAAGGTCTGAAAATGAAGGCCTGAAGGATTAGTCAACAAATATCTATCTGTTCTGGTACTGAATTACTTATTTTGTTGTATACATGAAGGTGTAAGAGTTGGTCTGGTAAGTTAGCATCGTTAGCAGTAATAACAGTTGTAGTAACTGACAGTAAAATAACACAAAACAAAGTTTTTATATACCTCCACATATGTAGATCATAGGCTGCTGTTTGGGCGGCTGCACGTCTTTCTGTGGATCCATTTTTGTTTCTATAAAAAACAGCAGAAGAAATGTTGGCACAGTCACATCTGAATCATTTCAGCATGCTAACACAGAACAAGCATGGTGCTACCGACAAGTTTATCAGCCTAAATTGACACAATGGTGAGGCGTAGTAAACAACAAAGGCATTTAAAAAATCTCAAAACAAAGTATGAATATAGTAAATATGAAAGACTCAAAGGGAATAGTAATAAAATGAAGACAACTCACCGTTTTAAAGCGGTAACTGTTTACCTCTCTTTTCATATCACACACTGCTGCCTGTGCGCATGCGTCAAACCAAGGTCTTTCGCCTCGGAGCAAAGTGGCTTGTGATTGGTCAGAAAATACTGCGTCACATAACAAGACTAACTAGAAAATATCCTCTGGGGAAATTCTGAAAGGGCCACGGGGGCTACTGCCGGTGTGTGTACACTATGATGAGATTCTTCAGAGATTTCAAACATTTAATACTAGTAATGTTATGATGCATTATTATATACAAGAAGCACACCTACAACAGCAAAAGAACTGGAGATGGAGAAGTCATTATTTTACTACAATTGTTATTATTTTAATTTTCTATTTATTTATTATTTAGATGTTTCTCAAATATTATCAATGTAATGTTTACCCTGCTACTTATGTTACTGCACTAATGCTGAATATGTTCTATAAATGAATGTGAAATAAAGGTTTTTTGTTTTTTTTAAATGATGATAATATCACTTCTCAAATCCCTTTCCCTAATAGATAATAAAAAAGCAACAGATTTACAGTCTGTTAAATGAATACATTTGATGAACTTCCTTGAAGTCATATTGTTTAATTTACTGTATCCTCTATTAATTCCTATTGTGTAATCTATCTATCTATCTATCTGTCTATCTATCTATCTATCTATCTATCTATCTATCTATCTATCTTGTAAGACCATTGAGAGCTTTGTACGTGAGTAAAATGACCATAAATATTTCCCATTTTTAAGAATATATATATTGTTAGCCTCATAGCATAATTGCCTAAGTCATTTTTTGGCCAAATTGTGATATCTGCCTAACTTTACTCTCCTACTACTGCTGCATCTTTCTGCCTTATTGCCTATGTTCTCAACCTATCAGAACACTTGTTAGAGTCCAAAATCACTTTCTGCCTTAGTCATCTCTGTGACTTAGGCATTTTTGCCGCTACATACAAACCAAACTACATTATTTATATGTAAGAGAAAAATTAGTCAGGGCATATTCTGCCTCAGTCACTTTTATCTGTTATGAAATCGATGTGTTTCATTTTTTATGCAAACTTGTTCACTCTTCTATTTGAAATGACTGTTACAATATCAATTAAAAATACCAATGGGCTTACTAAAAATTGTGTATTTTCTTGTTTCCCGAAAACGTTCAAATATGACTTAGGCAAATATGCTATGAGGCTAACGATATATGAGTAATATGACAAATTCCATCGTATGAACTCGTGATATGGATTCTAAAGACAGATATATAATTATTATGTTTGTTTTGCCCTCCGGTCCAGCAGGGGCGCTGTGGAGCCTGTGAGTCCCCCAGCTGTCCATCATCTGAACACTCAGCTGGCCTCCACTAGTTTATGACAACAACGACTCTGTCGACAATGTTCACATCTTGACTGTTGGCCCCCAAAACTGCTCTAACTCTCTATTAGTCCGTTGCCTGTTTATCATTTGAAGTTGTACATCATGGAGCCGTCTGCGCCCAAAAGGTTTGTGAACTTCCGACTGGTTTAAAACGTGCTTTCAAGCTATTAACTAGCTAGCTCAAAGGCTAATGTAGGCGGTAGCTGCTGTCGCTCAGCTAGCTCGTGCTAACTTAGTTAGCTTCATCAGTTTTCTGTCAAACTTTATTCTCATTAAAGTCGAGTTATCGGGTGTAGAGGCCACTCTTTACCATAATCACAAGCTTTGTGTTAAATTGTCGAATCGCTTTTTAGCCTCTTTGGTTGTCTTGTATTTTTAACTTCGCAAATGCCTTTTAGAGAATTTGATCTACATTAAAAAATGGACATAAAGTACCAAATAGAAACGAATAACAGTTTAATTTGTACCATTTGAAACATTGTCACCTTACAAATAAACATCACAGAGGCGAATTTCTTTGAAGATCATCATTAACCTGAGATGGAGAAAGAGATAGTACACATAACATTATATACTAAGGTGTTTTATTCTTAATTATTCATCTTACACCTAACAGTACACCTAGTTAGGTCCAAGATTTAGAAAAATTACCTATGAAATGGGTATCAAAGGGATTGTTTTTGTTTGACTAATGGTCCAAACCCCAAATATATCAAATTTATGTAATTTACAGTTCTACATATACAGAAAAGCAGCACATTCTCACATTTCTAAAAACTCGAACCAGTAAATGTGGTAATTTTGCTTAAATAATAGTCATAATTGCTGTTAGGGCTACAATTAACAGTAAGTTTCATTATCGATTAATTATCTGGTTATTTTCTTGATTAAGTGTTTGGCCTATAAAATGTCATACACTTTCTAATAAACAGTTTCTCAAAGTCAAAGGTGATGTTTTTAAATGTCTTGTTTTAAAAATACATTATCTTTAAGAAATTGAAAATAGCATTTTCTGCCATTTTTGCATGGAGAATAACCTTAACGTTTAAAAGATTTACAAAATAGTTTGCAATTATTTTCTGAACAATTGCCTAGATGTTTACAACAAACAATTTCAGCACTGTGTAAGATAAAAAAAATACTCTTAATTATCATCCTGAACTAAGAAAATAATGTTTCAGTCTGCTTGACAGTTATCCACAGAGTGACTTTCATCACCCACTCTAAATAACCAAAAATATCTATACTTAATAACAGTATGTGATGTGACTTAGTAACAGTAAGTGATGCATTGAACATACACCTTATTTTATTTCCAAGATCACTCGTTTTACAACTTTTAATTGCTCTGTATGTGTATAACTTAATGCACTGTGCTAAAACCACTGTCATTTTCAGATGCTCCTATGATAAAGGGTTTTAGTTTGGTTTCACTACTTGTTGTTAGGTAGACAGCATACTGAAGTTATAACTGATCTGTTCCTTATTTTGCAGCAAGCTGAAAAAGCTGAGTGAAGACAGTCTGACCAAACAACCAGAGGAAGTGTTTGATGTTTTAGAGAAACTCGGTGAAGGGTAAGATGTTTGGGTCATCGTGACTAACCTCCGTTTCCACTTGTGTGCCATCGACTGAAACTATTTAAAGTCCAACAGACCATGTGTACTTTTTAAAAGTCAACTCCCTTTTCTTGAGTAATAGATTAATTTGTTGATAATGTCAGTTGTAAAATGCTCTGGACAGATTTTGACGTAACTTTTATGTGTGTTTAGCTCCTATGGTAGCGTGTTTAAAGCCATCCATAAGGAGTCGGGCCAGGTGGTGGCCATCAAGCAGGTTCCTGTGGAGTCTGATCTGCAGGAGATCATCAAGGAGATTTCCATCATGCAGCAGTGTGACAGGTTAGAGGAGAAACCAGACTTCCTCCAGTGTCCAAATTTAATAATCCTTCTTGTCCTTAAAGCATCGTATTTGTTTTTAGATTCTTGCTCTAACAGCAGTGGTTCCGTTAGCTGCTGCAGCCTGTACAGCTCTCTGATGTCTTGATCTAAGGGAGTTTTCTCACTTCTGCTGTTTTTTGTTTAAAAGGAAAAGGGTTTTTCTCTTCTCCTTTGATAACCACTCTGCCTTGCATATCTCCTAGCCCTTATGTGGTGAAGTACTATGGCAGCTACTTCAAAAACACAGACCTGTGGATTGTCATGGAGTACTGTGGAGCCGGCTCTGTCTCTGACATCATCAGACTGCGCAACAAGACGGTGGGTGCTTACAGCAGGGTTATTTTGATTTTTAATGAAAATTAGAAGTTGGACTAAGTGGCAAAGTTGGCTAGTTTTATTTGTAAAGCTTTGAACAAATAAGGCAAACTAGACTAAAACTATCATGCATACAATATATTATTCATGATTTCCTATCATTTGTGTGTTCTGTCTCACCCCTATGTACATAAAAAATGATAGTCTGTCTTGTAAGCTTCCTTCTATTGATACAAGGTACAATTTAGCCCATCTAAATCTCAATATCATTCCTGTGTCTTCTTTTTCCTGCACACATCAGCTGACTGAGGATGAGATTGCCACTATCCTAAAGTCGACGTTGAAGGGTCTTGAATACCTTCACTTCATGAGGAAGATCCATCGGGACATCAAGGCAGGAAACATCCTCCTCAACACGGAGGGACACGCCAAACTGGCAGACTTTGGAGTTGCTGGACAACTAACGGTAACATTATAGCTCGTTATTATCGCTTTATTATATGTTACTGTTATTATAACTTGCTTATAGTCGTTTAGACAGTTACCAGTGACGGCCAAAGTGAATGTATAATCTTTACATTTTGTGAATTCATAGTGGTGAAACGTTCATTTTGATGATACCAGCATTGTTTCTTTCTCTGAAGGACACTATGGCAAAGAGAAATACTGTGATCGGTACTCCGTTCTGGATGGCCCCAGAGGTGATCCAGGAGATCGGCTATAACTGCGTGGCTGACATCTGGTCCCTGGGCATCACGTCCATAGAGATGGCAGAGGGCAAACCTCCCTACGCCGACATCCATCCTATGAGAGTGAGTGTAAACAATTTGTTCAAGTAGTTGGTGTTTCAACCTTTCAGCTCTGATGCAGCTTTGGCAGAAAGTTTAGCTTTGAGGTACCAAAAGAACAAAGAGCTGACATGTCTCTTTGTGTTCCTCCAGGCAATCTTCATGATCCCGACCAACCCTCCTCCCACGTTCAGGAAGCCGGAGCTTTGGTCAGACGACTTTACAGACTTTGTCAAGAAGTGTCTGGTCAAGAATCCAGAGCAGAGAGCGACTGCCACTCAGCTACTGCAGGTTAGAGGAAGGGAGACACAAACACAAATATAAACTTTTTATGTTTAGGTGTATGACTCAGAGGAACTCTGATGTATGAATACTAAACTAACTATAAACAAGTTAATGGTTTCATTGACTAACATTAGATTAAAATAGTGATGGTTTTCTTTGACTAAGGTAAGACTAAAATGCCCAGACTTTTAGTCAACTTAAACTTGACAATGCCAACCTCAAAGTATGAGGTTGGCTAAATATGATAAAAAATGAACAAGTACATTTGACACAGGACAACGATGTGAAAAATAGTTGACAAAATGAATGTAAATTGTCGCAAAACACATTTGTTTTCTGTTCTTGTGAATGTCCAGCACCCGTTTATCAGCCAAGCCAAGCCGGTCACAATCCTGAGAGACCTGATTACTGAGGCCATGGAGATGAAAGCCAAGAGGCAGCAGGAGCAGCAGAGAGAGCTGGAGGAGGAGGACGACAACTCTGTATGTGTCCTGAGATGTCAACAATATACTCACTTAATTAAATGAATAAATGTTGAGGCTGTATGACTAAATGTCTTCCAGGAGGAGGAGACGGAGGTGGACTCTCACACGATGGTGAAGTCGGGCTCAGAGGGCGCAGGAACCATGCGGGCCACCAGCACCATGAGTGACGGAGCACAGACCATGATCGAACATGGCAGCACCATGCTGGAGTCAGACCTGGGCACTATGGTCATCAACAGTGATGATGATGAAGAGGAGGAGGAAGACCAGGGCTCCATGAGGAGTGAGCACACACACACACACACACACACACACACACACACACACACACACACAATGTTGATCCATGAAACCCCCGCACAAAGCCTCTGTTGTACACTAAATGCTTGGAGGAATTATATTTTTTCACAATCTGGGCTACGTCAATGAATGCCTACAGGACTGACTTTCATTCTTTTTTTTATTTTAGGTGCAGTGTGAAATGTCCACTTCCTAAAGCTGCTATAAAATACTATGATTTAACTTCCAAATATTTATAAATATTCATAATTTTAACCCATGTTCAGAATTTTAATGTCAGTTTGTTTTCATTAAGTCACTGTTCATTTTTATTTAAAAATATTGAGCAAGAAAAACATAATGCCCCTGCCAAAGTGTATGTATACACATTAAAAAACCTGAAAATGTCCCTAGTGAGGCAGATAGTTTAGTGGTCTGTAATATTGTCATACAGGGGAGAGGTTATGGCAGGGCACTAACTAAGGAGAAAAATAAGTTATAACTGAACTCTCTTCCTTCTCCTCAGGACACGCCACGCCCCAGCAGCCGATACGTCCGTCCTTCATGGATTACTTTGACAAACAGGACTCTAACAAGGCGGCCCAGCAGCAGGAGAACTACAACCACAACCAGCCCCAGGAGCAACCCGGCTACCACATCCACTCCAAGAACGTCTTCCCCGACAACTGGAAGGTGCCTCAGGACGGAGACTTTGACTTTGTGAGTTTCATCTTTCAGGAGCATGTGATGGTACTGCTGGGATAGGATTTAACAGAGGGCTGCTTGATTATCACCAAATCATAATTGTTTTGGTCAATATTGAGTTCATGTTTATTTAACAAGATTATTCACTGACTTTTGAAACAACTTGCATTTATTCAACTTCAAGAAAAAATGAATGAATGTCTATTTAACACTTGAATTGAAAAAATACCTTCAAAATAATTCTACTGATACTACTACTTATTGAAAATAAATGTAAGAAAAAGAGTAAGATGAATAAAATAACACCAGTGCCTTAATGGCAAAAATAGCAAAACAGAAGCAGAAGTTCTGACACCAAATGTGACTCATCCCTTCTCCATTATTTGTCACTCAGCTGAAGAACCTGGACTTTGAAGAGCTGCAGTTGCGCCTGACAGCCTTGGATCCCATGATGGAGAGGGAGATTGAGGAGCTCAGGCAGCGCTACACCGCCAAAAGGCAGCCCATCCTGGATGCCATGGATGCCAAGAAGAGACGGCAACAGAACTTCTAAGTCCCTCTCGTCACGGTTTCCCAAAAGCCGCCATCACCACTAAACTTACGTCCCATTGACTCAGAGGAACTAAGATGACCTTGTTGTCCTTGTTGGAAGCCCACTGCTGTTCTGACTGACTGCTGACCGGCCTTTAGATGAAGTTAGAACCATTTTGGGTCCTGGGGACTACTCGTCTGCCTTGTTTCTACACTATGTCCGGATGCTGTTCCTCCATTTTAAATCTTCTGTTTCTTCTTGTAGAGTTGCTTTCCCATGAATGATACTCAGGATTGCGGCCAAAGAGAGAACTACGGCCCTGAAAGTCACATGAAATTCCAAATGAAGTTATGTCACACAGAAAACCCTGTGGGAATCCCCTCAACACATGAGGAAGCCTCTCCTCTGGCGGCAGCAGCAGCAGAATAATCACAGTGACAAGTGGTCTTAGTTCCTTGGACTTTTCACCTTCTATGTAAATATAATATAGAGCCTAGTTTGGAAATACCTACAACAAAAAGCTGTGGAGGCTTGTCCATGACCAAAGACAATCAAGAGGATGTTGATTTAGTTATGAATGCCTTAAAATGTTTGAAACCTGGTTTTAAAATAAGCAATGTAACAAAACAACCAAGTCGTCAGGTGGTTAAATCCATATTCTCACTTGGAGACCAGTTGGACTGTAGAAAGCTGCAAGAATGGGCAGAAGTGACAGAATTCAGGTGGGTGGTGAAGAACGGATCATGCATGTTTCCATGGCGGACAAGAAAATTCTAGACTTATTTCATTAGTCTTAATATCATTTGTTTAATTATGTTGGTTTGGGCTTATTTTAAACATCCAGTGCACTGTCTATTTTGACTCCACAGATGTTGATGCCTCATAACACCCTCATGAATTTAAAATCAGAGCTTATACTTGATAATGATCCACCACACTTGGTTGGCATCAACAATTCATTCCTTATTTCCATACTAGAGCTGCAATGATTCGTTGACTTAATGATTAGTCGATAATCAATTAATTGTTTAACTCATTTTTCATGTAAGAATGTCAAAAAAAGCTATCTTAAATCTTGTTTTAATGGTTTATGTCATACTAAACTGATTATTTTTGGTTTTTGAATGACAAAACAAGACATTTAAAGACATCACCTTGGAACTGGAGAAATTAGGATGGACATTTTTCACATTTATAGACCAAATCAGCTCTATTCCATACAAGTGAAAGCATTCCAAAATACTGTATGACTTCTATTTTATTGTCCCTGGAGTCTTCAAAAACCCTTCAGACGTATTTCAACGTTCTAATGATTATGATTTATATTATTGTTCCACACTATGATTGATTATGGTCAGATTCTAATATAATTTTCTGAAACATTTGACTTGTCGAGTTGTTTTGTATGCGAAGAAGTGAAGGAAACCAAGTAGCCGGGAACAACTTATCCTATAAAAAGTTTTATTGCTGTAGTCCAAGAAAAAAAAAGTTGAGAAGACAGAACAACAGATCCTCTGCATCAGCCACACACCTTATGTCTGAATTTTAGACTCATTCTTGAAATTGCATTAAGATTCTTTCAGCAAACATCCCTGCAGCTTATATCTATGTTTCAGTTTTCTGACATTTAAGTTTGATTATTAATGAAGGAGAGAAGATATCCTGTTTCTGCTATGAGCAAAAAAACTGTTTACACAAAACTTCTTGTGTTGTTCCTTAAACAAATTTAAGGAAAATCAAAACTGGTTGTTTATATCATAAGTTTATCCTTAAAAATATATAAACATTGACTGTTATCAGATTCTCAGCTTTCAAATAACGACCATTATTGGCATTTAATTGGCGTTTTATTCCTCAATTTTGAATGTTTGATTGAAAACTCTTGCAACTCAAACATCATGAAAGAAACAAAGTGGTTTAGTTTTGACATTGATTTTACACACGTGCTAATAATGACCTTTTGAATGAATTATGACTGTTTATTATAAAAGAAATGTACAACATGTCTGCAGGTTGCTGTTACATATGAATGTTAATATGCAGTCTGGATGGTTCAGCCCATACTTAATGCATATTAATCGATATTTTGATAATCTTACAAATACATCTGTTACACAATTATTACACTCTTATGTCTCTGAAGGACAATGTGGCCAAAATGAGTCGACATTTTAAACACCTGAATCTTTATGTCAATCAGTACTGTCTCAGTTTTTGAATGATCATGTCTGAATGTTTTTCTGTTTGACTTCTTTGGGGTTTTTTACCTTTCACTTTACAGAAATCATTAACATTCTTGCCACAAATTGTCTTTGTTTATTAATTCTGCAGTGCAACTTACACACAAGCATTCACTCTTTATTTATTAAATGTTTTTCTTTTGATGACACTGGTTTAAATATGGTAGCTGATTTGGCTGTTAATATTTCTGCCCTTTGTCAAATATTTGTGGCTTGATTTCTGCGTGTTCTAGACTATGCATGTTTATAATTATGTTTGCTATTTAGTGGATTGCTGTTGTATTAAATGCACGGGTAATAAATGACTCTGTGTAATAAAAAAAAGCCCCATTTGAAATACGACATTGCAGATAATCTGCCATATGTATAGTTATCTGAAATCACTTTTTAAGATATAGCTATATGATTTTGTTTTCATTCATTTCACTGTTATTTCTGCTTTATAATGATTTGAGGGTGTAGAGTGGAATGTAAGCATTTATGTTTGAACCACCTAATTTATTATCTTTTGTTTGTAATACTTTATTTTGAAAAGGTGCAAGAAATAATAAAAGTTACTTATAGTTAACCATAACTGCAGTGCAACGTTTTTATCTTATCTCTCAGTTTATATAAAAGGAGACTTGAACCTCTGAGGTGGACTCTATTGCAGTAAAAACCACAGTGAATGACCACCTGCTGTACCGTAATTCTTCTACTATGGACGCCACTATTTTTGTTCGCACGCTACTTCCTTTGAAGTTCCTCCAAAAAAATGCGGCGTGCGCCTATTGACAGACATTACGGTAGACTTGCAGCAACTGTTCCTGCTTTCCATAAATTGTTGCACAACGACTTCCTTCATTCACAGCCACTCTGCAGGATTGAAAGATTGGGGAAAAACATGTCTGCTCTCAACAGAAAGATCGTCAACACGACATCAGCCCCGGCTGCCATCGGTCCATACAGGTAACGAAACTTTATAATCATAAATGTGCATCATTTTCTATTTATAGCGACACGTGGTGTGGTGTGCAGAAGCAGGCTCACAAAATGTTTGAATGAATGCATCACAAGGACAGTCCGGTGTTTGATCAGGGGCGGGTCTAAGTGTTCAATGAACTCACCTGCTTAACCTGACCCTATAAAAAAAAGTGTCAGAGCTGGACTTGAAGCAGAGCAGACGAAGCACCGCAGAGTAGACACTGAGACAGACAGCTGACTTAAAATGGCATCAATTCGGCGACAATTCCCCTACACACCCAAAGCTCCTGTCAGACAGGGGATATACAGGTAAGGGTTAATATCATGTGATAAACTATCTGAACTTTATACAAGTCTGTAATGTTCAGAAGTGCAAAAATTGCACAGTTTCATTTTCTATTTACTCGATTAAAACTAAATTTACTGAATGTATCCATTATCATCTGGCGTAAAAACAGCAGTCTTGTGTGTTTTCCTGTTGTTTAATTCAGTTTGTGCACAATGACTGTGGGGTGTTCCTGCACTGACCAATTGGCTGTGAGTGGGTGGAGTTACTTCTGACTGAATGGCCTTTGATTTATCTTCTATGGTGTCATGGATTCAAGGTTATTTAGCCATTGTTGTGGCACAGAAAGACTTTGGGGTTCCACAACGCCAAAGGGGTTTGTTTTAGGACAATAATACTGAAGCTGCATCAACGTTCACGTTTTCATTTGTACAACCAAGAGACCAAATGAGATATTAAAAGCAGTCATAGCAAGTAAGATAACTTGACCAAAACATAACTTATTATGATGGATTTCCTGAGCCGAGAGACAAATTGAGGCTAGACATATATAAGATTTTCAGGGGGTTTGCAACCGATTTTTGCTCTTCTTTCCCTCACATGAAATGAATGCATATTATGAAGTATCCAGGTCAAGTTAGTGTTTTTGTCTATCTGTGTGTGTCTCATCTTCAGCCAGTCGGTGGTTGTGGACAGAACGATGTACATTTCAGGTCAGCTGGGAATGGACGTGGCCTCTGGTCAGCTGGTCGATGGAGGGGTGCAGGCTCAGGCCAAACAGGTGAGGTAGACAGGGTGTCACTGTAAAATTATTTCCCAGAACAGAAATATTCTTTCCATCGGCGATTTACATTTAAGATCATCAAGAAGCACAGATGTGTAACAGGCTTTTAAACCTCCACAGAAAAATGAATCCCTCAATGAATGCCCTAAAGCTCTCTGGGTCATAAGATAAGATAACATATTACTTTTTTTATCCCGCAATGGGGATATTTAGTTGTCACAGCAGCTCGAGATACAGAAAAATAGATATAGAAAACAGAATAAAAATAATAAGACATAAATACATTATATACATACATTTCTGCTATTTAGCATTTATTATTAATATAGATATATATTATTATTATTATTTTATTTTTTTCCTGAAATACTTTGCATTTTTACAGATATTGTACATTGTATATTCTAGCATGTTAAATATGTTTAATAGGTTTTTGCATGTAATGGTATGAACCTCAATTAATACATATATTTAAATATATGCAGATATACACATAAGTGGTATATGTCATAATGGTTTTATAATAATAATCAGTAACTTTCCTTCTAACAAAAAAGTTTATTATTTCTAGCATTATATATTGTTAAATTGTTTTAAATGCATCTGATAACTTGCAACGTAAGTTATCGTGAGTTATTTGCAACCACAGAAAAGAGAAGTTGACAGACATCACCAGAGATAAACATAAAAAATACTTTAAGCAATAGGGGTAAAACCCATACAGACATCAAGAGAAAAAACACAGCAACAAAGAAAAAAAAATCTTCACACTGACATTAATTATTCAAAATAAGAGGATATTTTCCAGGTGTCATCTGAGTCCAATTCAATCTAAAATTACGACATGTATAAAGAAAATCTGATATTAAAGAATGATTGTCTGCTTCCCCCAGGCTCTCATCAATATGGGCGAGATCCTCAAAGCTGCAGGCTGTGACTACACCAATGGTGAGATATCTCAGTACTAACTCCGCTGCTACTCGTGTGTTTTTATATGATTTTAAATGTTCAAACATAACAAACTCTCTGACAGAGTGAACTGTTTGATTTCAGTGGTGAAGACAACTGTGCTGCTCGCCAATATCAACGACTTCAACAGTGTCAATGAAGTCTACAAAACATGTAAGGCGATACTTTATTAATTTCCATAAGTTTCATGATAGAAAGTAGATTATAATTGAAAGTAACAGATGTAATCTTCTGGTCTAATTCTATAGTCTGATGTATATAAAGCAGCCACACAGGGGCAGCCTTTAACCAGGGCTGTCACAGCTGCAGTGGCCTGTCGTGTCACCTTTACAAACTGTCCACTTTATTCACTTTATATAAGCATCATTATTGTGTCCTGTCACAAAATAATGACTGTCCTGCCTGCACAAACACCTGAGTTGCTGTTTACCGTGGGCCTGGGTCCTTTTTCTTCTTTATATAGTGTGTTATTATGGTAGTGGAGTTATACTTTAGGAGACTGCTCTTTAAAACTTCAGGTTCAGGCTATGACATTACTCCAAATTATTTATTTTATCAGTATTCATTCATTGAGATTGTTGACCTCAATGGGAAAATACCTGATAAAATATGGGATAATTTAAAAAAAAAAAAAAAAAAAAAAAAAAAAGGAAATTTAAGAGCTATCTTTTTAATCTGTTATTGGTTTTCCATTTTGATAATTAAATTTTTTAGTCTAGCAATACATTTTATTTAAAAACATTTTTTTTTTCACAATTTCTATGTAAAGCACCTTGGGCAGCATGATTCTATAAAAGGTGCTCTATAAATATAGTTCAGTTTAGTTTCGACTTCATGATTGCATTCAATGTAGAAAGTGTAAATAGTGCTCCAATTCAACACTAAATTTACTGATAAATTCCAATGAAACACTGTAAAAGTTAGTGGCGCACTCCACGATCTGAACATGCCGTGCCTCATATTTCACCAGCATCTCTCAGAAAATGACTGCTGACAGGTGAAGCAGTCACCTGACTGACAGTCCGGGCATTTCCTCCTCGATCACAACAGACAGGTGTAATGGAAGCTGCGGTGCCCAGTGAGTTGTAAATGGACACCGCCGCGCGGGCGCACAGATGTAACCCAAACCTCCCAGCAGGCTTTGCTGCACGGGGAAGTGACTCGGGTACAGGCTCCGAGGTCTCCCACCTCCCCCCGGACTCTCATCAACCTTAAACCACAGGCAGGGAACTTTCCCTGACCCTGATGAGAGGAAGAAGAGGATGTGTCAAGTCAAGTCAACCCTTTTGTAGAGTGATGTCATCAAACATAATGACATACATAATTTAATTTGCTGTATACACTGTATGACTGCATATACATTTATTTTTACCACAGCCGTGAGGTGCTGTAAAAGCTTGAAAAGTGCTTAAATTTAACTCTGGAAAAGTTAAATGGTGTATCAACTCCCATTTGGCGGTTTCTCTTTTTTTACACTTTTTTTCTTGTGTAAAATGCCAAATGGCTCAAAGTGTTCCACTGAAGGCTTTACACATTAATTGTATTCTGTCTTTTACTTTTTTGAAAGTATGCATCAATAGAAGGTGGCACCCAGAAATATAATAATACTTTTATATATATATATATATATATATATATATATATATATATATATATATATATATATATATATATGAGAGAGAGACTGAATTACCTGGTGGCTTTTTCATAATGCTTTTGATATTATATAAATATAATGTAAATGTTTTCCTTCCAGTCTTCAGCAGTAACTTCCCTGCCAGAGCTGCCTACCAGGTCGCTGCTCTCCCCAGAGTAAGTACAAACAAAACCTTTTATAAAAGTGCAGCACCCTGCATACTTTCATATACATCCATACACAGGGTGGTGTGATTCATGGTCTCTGGCTGCATGCTCATTGATCCGTATTATGTGTTTTCCATCATCTGTGTGCAGCTGTTTTCACCATGAGTCGAGAGGGAAATTGAACTAATGAGTATTGTGTTGTTGGTCGGGATTCCACTTTGGTTCGACTGAAATATGTTCACAACTAATAGATGGCTCACCATAATTTGTTTTGTATATTCAGTAAAATGAATAGACTGGAAAAGATCCGTCTTTTCAAATTAAAAGCATACTTAATAAATAATAGGCTGTATCTACACTACATTCATTAATTGAACCACATTTTAGGTGTCATTATTAAAATATACATGTAATAAGCATGTTATTTCATAGTCTTTTAACACGTAAACCTACATAATATTGAACTTTTAGAATTTGTTCGAAACATTGTTGTATTAAATGTCTGAAAAAAACATCAAGCTTTCCAAAGGTTTCCCACATTTTAGCACCAATATTGGTCCATAAACATTACAGAGGAGCATCACACTGTTGTTACCCACATTGTTTCGTTCCCCATGGTCTTATCGTTTCCTTCTTTTCTCTTCAGGGCGGGCTGGTGGAAATTGAGGCGATTGCTGTTGTCGGCCCTCTCTCAGACTCCTGACTAGACCGCCCCATCACAAACAAGCTGTAGTCGAACCATCTAGTGACTTTTTGTAGCTGTACAGTGGAAGCTTTCATGTATTTCCAGATGACAAACTATCTTATTGACTTTCTTTTTCCATATTCCCAAAATTTAGCATAAATTTGTTTCTCATCTGGACACTGCTACTGTGTACTTAATTTTACTACTGAACTATTTTCAGTATTATACAACTCTAGATTTCAACCCTTAACGATAGAGCAGCAACATAAACAAGACGTGGAAATGAGATTGTATCGGCGCAACCAGTCTAACATTCCCTGGTCACGGTGGTCAGAATAAATGTCCTCTCTCTCTGCTGTTTCTGGCTCGGTATCTTCTGTTTTGCTCTAGAGAAATATAACATGTTTTAAAAGTGCAGCTCTCACAAATAAAAAAAAAAAATGTACTCCAACCTCTGTTCCTAGAATGGTTATTTCACCCTAAAATGTAACATAATTTCCTGCATTAAGATATTAAATAAAATGCATCTATTAGATATAATTTTTTAAGTTGGTCTTTTATTTATTTTTTGACAGATTTCAGGTCATCTTCCCAGAAAGAAATCACACATCAGAAACAAAAATAATGGTTTCACATGCGTTTTATCTCATTCATGCTCATATATTACTGTTTACAGTCCCCCGCTCTTCATATACATAACAACAATGGTTGTAAAATCCAAGCCAGTCACCAAAAAAAAAGATTATAATTTCATAAATCAAGCATAGTTTGGCTTTGGTTTTCTTTGATTTTTAAAATTGTGTAGAAAAGTAGAGAGTAGAAAAGAATAGACTCTTAGATCAAGCAAATCTGCTATTATAAACTCCTATACAGATAATAAATAGAAATTTAAATCACAATTTAAGTTATCCTGAATTTATTACATCCTCTGAACATAAACACTAAGTGCTGGAGAACTCTGTCTATGTACAGTTTGTGAGCAGAAAATTGCAGCCATACACCATCATGGGAGGAAGAAGGCACAGTGATGACTGAGGAGCCCTGACTGCTGGAAAGCGGTTTATCACAGGGTCTGCATCTTGGCAACAAGGAGATGTCTTTCACACACACACACACACACACACACATACACATACTTTCACTCGTGCAAACAAACAAGGTAAGACACTTCCAACAAACTCATCTGTGCAGTCGTTCATCTTGCAATTCACTCACTGGGAGCTGAAAACAAAAAGAGGGGAACATGTTAGAGTGGCATTATAGAGATTATGTGACATTGTGTTGACATCACAGCGCCACTCACCTGGTGCCTCCTCTGTTTTGGGCTCTGAATCGGCCGCTGTGGCCTCTGCTTTTTCTGTTTAGAAAGAAAGACAGGAAGATTTGTAAGAAGCAATTAGGTCCCATATGGTAAAAAGTGAGATTTCCATGTTTTTTTGTGAAAGTATCAAAACACTCAATACACTGAGAAATGTACACAACCCATATTCAGACAATTTGCCTTTAAACAAGCTGTTGGGACTTCTGTAAGGTTGTGATTGCACAAATATGTATAGGTAGAGACCATGGATGTATAAAGATCACTGGATACAGCTTTGGAGGCGGAGCCCCATTCATTCTTATAAAAGTTGCTTGAAGCCACATGAAGCCAAAAAATCTAATTACCTGGGTCCTCCACATATATAGGCCCATAGCACGCACACAAGTGTGTCTTTTAACTCTTCCTCCCAACTGCTCTGTACACTATGAAGTTGATGTACCTAAAAAAAAAGTTATCTACTTTTCTGATCTTTCTTTCATAGTGTAAGTTTGTGGGGGAAATGCCATTTTAGGCCCAATAGCATCACCTGATGGACCAAAAAGTTGTAATTATACAGTTTGGCCAATTTGGCTTCAAAGCCTGGTCCTGTTGCTGGGGACATGATAGAAAGTGCTGCAATGAAGATGCAGAGACACTGAAACACTGACCAATCAGAGCAGACTGGGCTTTTTCTGAATGGGGCCTCAAAGAGACAGGCGCTAAAACAGAGCGTTTCAGACAGGCAGAATGAGAAAAATAAAGTATTTTTGAACATTAAAGCATGTAAACATGTTCTGGTGGACGCCCAAAAATGATGGCAGATCATTTCACCTTCACCCAAACTAGTGACAGATCCAGAGGTGGATGAGCTGCCATGTCCGCTCGGCTTATCTGACACTTGACACTCGCTCTCCATTGGCTGTGAAATGGAGGCAACAACATCACTCGCAGCCAGTGGAAGCCCTATATGTGTTGGCATGCTCTAGTTTCTCTGTGGACTCAGATTGCACCTTAATGAGACCACGATGACAACAAAGTGGTGGCCACACACACACACACACACACACACACACACAGTGCAGGCAGGCAGTCCAAACATGGCTGTGGTCAAGCTTGAACTGAGGGTGAGTAAAGTTGGACAACAAAGGGGGTCAAGATCAAGGGAAAGCAAAGGTCAAGAAGAGTGCTGATTGTTTTTAAAGTCAATTTACAAATTTGTATTTAAATCAATGTTGTGCTCCTCATCAACCAGTGACTGTCAAACAACCACGTCCTTTGTGAGAAACTGATGCTTTTCTGTCTTTTTCGCTTTCATATTGTATGTTATGCTTCTTCTAAGCAGAAGGTTTTTTTTTTGTGGCAGTAAATTGTAACCACGGCTACTTTGATATGTAGACAGGCACTGAATACAAAAGTCATGAAAGTAATAGTATATACTTTAACTATAAAGTAATCCATTAGATAAATAGAAGTAAACATTGTCCAATCTGATTACTTTTAATATCAAATATTGAAAAAATATAACAAAATATTATTATTTTCTCTATAACATTTTTTTTTCACCAAGGAATATACAATGCATTTTACATATTCAGCAAGTAAATGAGTTGTGTGTTTTTTTTATCATGAAAAGGGGTTTAATAATTTTTAAAATGTCATATTTTGGGAACTTAACAAAAAATGTTATCAAGTTTCCTATGACAATGTAACAGTAATCCGATTGCACTGTCGGATTAAATGCGTTAAAAAGATTCCCTAAAATAAACTGCAGATGAGTTTTGAACCTGCATGCACTAAAGAAGAGAGGGCACCTGCAGGATGAATGCATAAATAAATGCTTAATGGTATAGTTAGACCAAAACAATAAAAAAACATATTTGAAGTTGCAGTGATGTAAGTACTGGCTTTGCTACCTTGTTCATCCTTCTTTAAAAGCCTCTGGACACTTTGCATTAGACAAAGGGGAAACTGAAGAGCTGAGCTCATGAACCTGTCGCCTGCTTGTCATTTGCATCATGAAGCAATAAGTGAACTGATAGCGGTCGATGTAATGCTGCACTGTGTCACACAGCTCCCTGCGGAGCACTTCCATGTATAGATGATCACTTAATGTGCAGAGATATCATCACTGTGCAGTCGCTCTGAAGTACTCTCCTGGAATTCAGAGCAGGAATCGCTTTGTTGCTCTCACTAATTTGTAATTTAGCATATTCCCCTGTTACAGGAGCACCAGGGGAGGTGAAAAGGTTCAGTATTTCTCTAGAGACAACAAGTGACATGTGCTTAAAAGTATCCTGACTACATTGTGTGTTTTGTGTGTGAGTAAATGTCGTCTCCTAACAACAGACCTGTTTTGGCTAAACAAACTCCATCATATAATGGCCCCCTACCATTTTTGTGTACAATCATTAGAATTTAATAAGCTTAAAAATGTTGAGTCTTTGCTGAAACGGACACAAATCTGGAGCTGATCCCGGGCCTACTGGTTAGTTAAGTTAGTTACAGATGAACAGACTGCAGGCGAGATATATCTATGTACAGTGGTAGGAGGGAGAATATATCCTAAATACATTTTCAAGACTGTAGCTCAATAAATAGTCTCTTCGCTGATCCCAAACATTAAAATGAGCATTGATGAATTGATTTAACCTGGTTTAACCTGACAACGTAAAAACTCAACCAACAATTAAAGTGCGGAGACAGATTCTTAAACACTAACTAAATAATCAAATGTGTGACACAAACACACTTGTGTGGCCGCCTGGGTGTGTTCATTATACGTCTATCACGTCCATGTGTTGTTGGATACCGCCTGGTTACTGCCATTGCAGAGGGACTGTGCAGGGTCTAGGGAAGGGCAGAGGGGACATTATGTCCCTGTGTTCATTGGTCACTATGCAGGAGGCGGGAGGTGCTCAGGTTACTGCTGGTCAATGGGAACAATTGTACACCTTGCCCCTTATAAGTTCCACTTCCTTCACAGGACAGGGAAATATTGTGACTAATGTTTTCGGTAACGCTTTATAATAAGGTCCTTAATAACCATTAATTAACAAGTAATAAGGCATTGTTCTCGCTTTAGATCCGGTAGTTGCAAAAAGCATAGTTAACTTATAGTTAACTTATCATAGATGAGCAATAAAGTATATTTTAATATCAATAAGCAAACAAAATAAGATTAATAAAGGCATGGCAAAGACATAATGGGTGGGTCATGGGTGTTTGTAATGCCATTATTAACACTTATATAAGCTTATAAACACACAATAATGTTAATAAGCATCTAGTAAGGACTTAAAAGGGCCTTATTACTTGTTAATTAATGGTTATTACAAGGACCTTAATATAAAGCGTTACCATGTTTACTAATGACAGCTTCACAGACCAGTTTCACAGATGTAGACTGTATTGCAGGAGGAATTCCCCTAATGTTATTATAAATTGTTAAACAGAAGCTGTCAAGGGTATGCGATTTAAAGAAATATGTTTTCAGTTTCCTCAGAATTTTTTCCCATTATAGAAACCAGGTTGATGAAGCATTCAGGCACACACACAGGGGCCCGACTAGACATTTCCCAGCACACATTGAGATGCTTAATGACCATTGTTTGAAAGTAAATTACAGACATCCCGTTTTGGTTCCAAAATACCCAAAATGTGCCAATATCCGTTCTGTTAAATGGCCGTCAGTTGTTCGTTGCTCCTGGATGTTCTAGGAACATCAAAATATGTTGTTACCATAACAGCCATATTCAGCATATTTGCTAAAATTTAAATACATCATGTGCATTTAATTTAATAATGTCTCTCAAATCACATGGGATTTGAGCTCTAGTCTCTCAGGTGAAACACCTGCACCCAACCCACTGATTCAACTCCAGGTATATGATGGTATACAGCAATGATATAATACTGAACATATTTTTATGTTTAAAAAGGCTGCTGAGTATACAAGTCTGGATGTGGAGTGGACGTCACAGTTCGGCCATCTGATTACAGCCATTTCACAACCAAATAAAGGATCATACAAATGTTGTTGTCAGTCACGGAGTTAGTAGATGGTGCATATAAATTTGCATAGAAAATAGAGCTCACAATGAAAATGAATACGTGCTCAGGCCTCAGGCAGTGGCTTCAAACCTCAAACGTATATTAGTATAAAGTGGGGTCAGAAGGTCAGGTCAGAAGAATGAAAGGAAAACTGAATCCAGAGGTCATTATGTTTGCCTTCAGCTTCAGTCTTATTGATTTCTCAAGGAGTTTGAAAATGTGTATCACCCTTAACTCTATCTTGTGTATAGTGTTGTTTTTTGACTCCAACCTACCTTGCTCAGGAGCTGCAGCTGCAGGCTCTGCGGTGCTGTCTGCTGCTGCTGGAGGGTCTGCAGGTGCTGCTGGAGCTTCTGCAGGTGCTGCTTCCACTGCAGGTGGACTGGCTTCTGCAGCTGCCGGAGGCTCTTCCCCTGCAGGTGGAGCTGCAGCGGTGCTGTCTGCAGATGCTGCAGCTGCAGCAGGTTCTGCGGGGTTAGCATCGCCGCCTCCAGCGGGTGTCTGGTCGGGAATAGTTTCACTGTCTTCAGCTACTTTTCCATTCTCATTGGCCACTCCTGTCAGGAACACAAACAGTTTGAAGTTAATGTAAAACTATAGCCACTTTGCAGCAGTAAATGTCATCGCAGTGAGATTCACAGGAGTCTCCCAGTGGGTTGAAAAGCCAGTGCAGGCACCAGATCCAGCCATCAGGGAAGCGGGCCCAGGGCGTTTATTACGGGTGCCATGCAACTCACATTGTTGTTCACTATTTAGGCACCTTTGGACATCATGCAGACTTAATATGCAGAATAATCAAACATTGTGACAGGAGCAGCCAGTGGGGATGTGGCAAAATAACATGATTACATTTCATATGTTCAGAAGGGAATAGAAAACTACATTTTATAATGAATATAATCCTGTTTCATACTTTGAGAATGGTGTTAGTGATAAAATAAGAGTCGTATGCAGGCGAAATGGCTCAGGATTGAACTCCAGTCTCTTAAGCAACAACAATGTGTGCACTTCTCTAGGAACTGAATTATACTTGATAAATGTTCCTCCCTGAAATACCTGGAAAATGTTTTTTTAAAGTATGCTGCTGCTTGTTGATCATTGGTGGATCATTAGCAGAGCATTGAGAAGGAGGTGAAAATAGCATAAGGGTACCCCCCACTGACACATCATTGGAACCACAAAGGGTTAATGATTATGTGAATTGTTGTTAAAAAAACAAACGTTGACAGCCTCAAACCACAGAGTTCACAGCTCTATGGACAGGTTGGTTGCTATGTGTTGATGTTCAGCATGATTTCCTTGTGAACCATTTGGTTGAGGGATTTGCTTTGCAAGTATTTGCATCGATCATAGAAGTCTTTACTGCCGGCTCTCTATGTTTGTATAAAAGAGACGTCTTTCCCTCGTTGTTTTGCGTGACATTTGCCACAATATTTTACTTTAAATAAAATATTGTATTTTGAAATATACACATATTTTGAACCTAAATAAGTGCCATCTTTCATTCTTGAGAGCCTCAGGTGAAGGAAATTACATGCAAAGGTGACAAATTTCCATTTGACCTCTAAGACGATAACACGAACACCTCACTTAGTGTCTTTCCTCTGCTCAACCGGGAGACTGACTTGTAAGCAAAATCATAAGCTTTGCCATCATCAGCTGACAACAATGATGAGTCACTTTATTGAGAGTTGTTGGTGGGAACTCTGTTTACTTTTTCAGGGAGGTCAGAGGTCAGATTCAGCAGCAGGAGATGAGCTTAAAGGCAGATTTTACCCTTAAAATGACCATTTGTATATCATCAAATTCTTGCACTACTCCTCGCACCTGCACAACCATGACACAGTGGTGGTGAAAGTGTTGTAAATAGTATGGTTTTGGTGAAAATGCATGTGTTTGGGAAGTACAGAGCATATGACATGAAAAATTAGCTTGATTATAATGCACAAGTTGTTTGAGAGTTTAAAAACAGATGTTTCTGATATACTTTTGGTGTTTATTTCAATTTATCAAGGATTTACTTTGTTTTGGGATTCTTCGTTTACCGTTAACGCATGCAATAAAAACAAAGTCTTCTTGAAGAATGCAAGGTTATACAGGGTGAGTGAATTATATACATTGGTCATTTTAAGGGTGAAGTATTTCTTTAAACACACGGTGAGTCGCAGTTTCCTAGTTTTCTATATCACTCTAAGTTTATGTATTTCATTTGTGTGAACGTGCATTCATGTCTCCATGCTGTCATTCCTCTAACAGGCCTGTAATATCTCTTTAAGGAATGCAAAGAGAGAGTAAGAGGAAGAGACTGTTGCTCAGAGGTGGTCCCACTGAGTGAATATTTTACCAGAACTCCACCTGGTTATCCTTTGAGTTTTGTCATTTAATGCTTAAGCTTGCAGAACCACAAACAAAGACACACCTATTGAAATTTCCTACCACACGCATTCAGCAAATATAAGCAGCTGACAGCCTCTGAAGGTAAATAAGGACCTACTCTTCCTTAACGCTGCTAAATGCAAAC
Source organism: Centropristis striata (assembly GCF_030273125.1). Taxonomy (NCBI): domain Eukaryota; kingdom Metazoa; phylum Chordata; class Actinopteri; order Perciformes; family Serranidae; genus Centropristis; species Centropristis striata. The sequence continues at coordinate 25,672,103 of NC_081530.1, forward strand.
ACAGGATCCGGTGTTGGTGCTTTACATTGAAATGTGTGCTAGTTTGCACCACAGCCGGGCCATCTCTGACCCACTACAACAAAGGAGCATCCAAAGCGGCTTCTCCATTTCCTATTGAAACCGTAGACTGTCACCAAATCTGCTTTCTCGCCACTGTCTCTCCCTCTCAGGATGGACAGAGCCAGAAACCACTGTTAAATAATGACAATAAACTTTCCCATACTGACACTGTGGAGCTCCGGCTCACTGAAACTACAGACATCAGATACCCACAGAAATACAATGATGATGATTTGCATGCAGACTGGGTCAACTTTATCAGAGCTGTGCACCACAGTAAAATAAAATAGCTACATGGATACTGTAACTCGATTTGGACATGGCAGTAAACTTCCATGATGACAAGGCTATTTATAGTCTAAACTGAAAAAAAGACTATTTAAAGTACTTTCATTAATACATTTCAATAATCATGTTTACACATAGTGGTGTCTTTGTAGAAAATTAATATTTAGACATTTCACAGTCCTTAACCATCTCTAAAGGTAAGTTGGAGATAGTGGCTTGGTAAGTGCCTTACAGATAATTTCACACTATGCAAAAACACATCAGATATTTTATATGGAAATTATGAAGCTACAGTATGAATATTATTTATGGATATTAAATGATTCCTTCTAATGTACTATTGACAACATAAAACATTATTTTCACTTACTAATTACTGTAATATCCTGTGTTTGTCTACTTCAGTTATGTTTGCAATTAATGCTACCTTGGTGCATGTTTAAACACTTGTATAATTTGTATTTTCCACAAATCTCACAAACATAAAGGCTGTGCTTCACCTGTTGTGCTGGCTCCGTTGCTCTCCTCGGGCTTCGCACTGGGTCGAGTCGTATCTACCGCTGAAGTTTGGGAACTTGTGGAGCATCCCATCCTGTCCTGTGCACATAGAGGACTGGATGGTTAACTTCAGAGTTAACAAGAGTTGAGGAGAGGCTGTAGCTGCACTGATGACGTCGTGCATAGATATCCGCTCTTTAAATATGGAGAACTCAAAACTTTGGACAGGAGGAGCGACAAATAAAGACAGCCCGGTCGTCAAATTCCTTTAGTCCCGTGCGTAATTGCGCATCATGGTTTTCCCCCTCCAAAAGTCAGATGTTTGTGTGTTGTGGCTACAAGTATCTTAACAGTTCCCCACGCAGGTGAAATGTGGGCTTCTGTTGTGTACTGTAACTTAGGCTGTTTCCAGGAGGCTGGCGCTGAGACAAAAATACATTATTCAGTCTGTGTGAAGCAGCAGCCACCTCTTGGGGCGGGGAAAGTGAACCTGTAGCCTCAACAAACAAACTAACAACTAAACCCTCTGTTGATGTGCCCTTGAGCAAACATCTTAACGCTGATTTAATCCACTGGAGCAGAATATTGTCCTGTAGAAATTATTAAATTATACCCAGTGGTAAAATAAGTATTGAGGCCAAAATGTAATACCACAGTAAGATAAGACATGATAATATTAACTTTATTGATCCCACACTGAGAAAATGCACTTGTTGCTGCTCAAGAGTAAAAAATCAAAGTGACAAATAAAAGTGACAAATGACAAAAAATGGATGAAAAAAGACAAAAATACAAATAAATATATAATCAAAAATATATCTATAAATTCAAATTAAAAACGCAAGCAAAAACGAAATAAATAAATAAAATACCTATAATAGCTATATACTAGCGATGAATTATATTCTATAAGTGACCATATGTTTGGTAAAGTGAATTGATCAAAAAAAATAAGTAAATCAATGCGGTTATAATGGAATATAATCACTTATACAAGCCTTAGCATTTGTTTAAAGCACATTTAGAGCAATTAGTAGACCATTTTGTTGCATTTTAAAGTCGATTTTATTCTATTATTCTGTAAATGTTATTTTTTGTGCAATGGGAGTTTATTTACTACTGTATATTTGTTGTCTTTGTTTGTTTATATACTGTTATTTGCTCAAAAAACAGTAAAATCATCACTTTTTTTTATTTCAGCTCTTTATTAACAACTAGAGAAATACAGACTTTCAGGATATAAACAAGACATACAAAGAAAAATGTCAGTTAATGTCAGGTAACTGTAACCATATATATATATATATATATATATATATATATATATATATATATATATGTGTGTGTGTGTGTGTGTGTGTATATATAAAGCATACTGTTTTGTTATTAGATTCAAATTTTGAGATAATATCTTTAGGTTCTAAAATGATGGGCTGTCCAGTCATATCGAGTATGAATTTTTCCATATCCCTCCAAAAATATAGATGACAATGGGCAAACATAAAATACATGTGAAGTTACCTCTGGTTTATCTCCACAAAAAGTGCACATTTCGCCTACATCAGCAAACCTGGAAATGATTTTATTACCTGGGTAAATATTCAAAATTTTAAATGAACTTCTCTGATCTCATTTAAGAGGCAGAATTGGAAGGGACATAACCATGCTCTACGCCAGTTTATTCCGTTCAATTGTGAATCCCAAATGAACTTTCCTCTGGGGGAAAACTTATTTTGTCTCTGTACAGTAAAATCATCACTAAAACACTAAGCTGTGACTAGGCTGCGCAGTAGTCGTTTGCGCAGCCCCGTCGTCTGATAGCAGCGCAGTGCACGATGGGACTTCCTTTCTCTCCGAGGCCATATTGGAGTTAACTCACAGTAAGACGAGCTCCGAGTTTTATGTATTAAAATCACCGGAATTTGCTCATTTTAACGTTTTGTTGCCCTCTTGACATTAACGACAGTCTTCTCCTCTCCTCCTCTCGCCCGCAGGTTGGCCGGTCAGGACTAAACCGCAAAAATGGTGGCCGCAAAGAAAACGGTGAGTGACGGGGTGCACGCGCTGCTGCTTCACGTGGAGACGGAGAGATGTCCGGGCCTGCTAGTTAGCCCGTTAGCTCTCCGGGTTAACGCATTTATTTGCACTAAACATACAGTTTTGCGTTAAATTATCGCGGCTGTAAATATATAGGCGTATGTGTTGATTGTCCCTCTATGTATCTGACCATCTGTTTAACAGCTAATGTTTGTAGCTGTAAAAACACCGGCTGTGAAGCTAATGCTAGTTTGCTAAATTTACCAGAAAAATGTCATTACAGTGGCTACAACAATCCCCACTAATGTACGTTAACATATTTACTGTCAGTTTGTTAAATTGCAGTTGTTGTCGTTGTTAAGTTCTTCTAGGTTTTGCATGATGAGAACAGCGATCGTCAAGTGGTGAATTAGCTTTGTAGCTTTTGTGCGCTCAGTAACTTATGTCTGTCTGTCTGGGGGTTGTGTTCTGCAGAAAAAGTCCATGGAGTCCATCAACTCCCGGCTCCAGCTGGTGATGAAGAGTGGAAAATACGTCCTGGGCTACAAACAGTCCCAGAAGATGATCCGTCAGGGAAAAGCCAAGCTGGTCATCCTGGCCAACAACTGCCCAGCCCTCAGGTATATGAGGAGAATAAATATCGTCACCCTGTTAAATTAATAGCCTAAATCATTTTTTCAAGTTTTGCAGGAAACTCAAAAAACTTCACAAAGTGTCACATATGACATTTATTGATCATTTCACTCAAAAGCATGTATCAAAGGATGGCTATTGGCATAGTAATAACACTGTGTAAATTATGTCACCTAAGAGAAATAAATGATTTAGGCAACTTTTTTGAACATGCCTTTGTGACTTAAGCAAGATATGGTAACACTTTATTTTGAAGGTGTCTACATAAGAGTCACACAAGCCTGTCAGAAACATGACAAGTATGAGCATTAATGTTACTTCAAAGTGTCATTAATGTTCATGACACATCCCCTGTCATGTTTATGACACGCTCATGTCACTCTTATGTAGAGTGACATGAGTGTGGAATGAATGTGGCAAATTGTCAAAGAAGTGATGATCTTAAAGGGGTAAAATCACATCATCTGATCAACTGAAGATGTAGCCGATTTTACCATAGGTGGCCAACGTCATGAGATGATTTAGGCAAGAAAAACAATTTTGACAAAAAATGACTTAGACGGTTATTTTAAGTGTGACGATATGTTCACACTTGTTCTATCAAAGAATACAGTTTTATTTTGAGTATTAATATAAGTTGGTTACGTGCTTTTTGTCCATCACTTGTGTGTAACAACAACTTGTAGACCAATGAGTCTATTTGGTTGGCAGCTTTTAACTGGGCCATTAGACATACACAGTAATAGGACTGTGACATAAAGAAAATGTAACATCAACTTTTTACTGCCATGCTCCATTCACAATATAGCATTCTTTATGAAATTGCCATGGCTTAAGATTTCAGATGTTGATTTAAAATCTTGAGTTATTTAAGTCCACCTGAAGTGCAGTTCTGGTGCAGCATAAAAACAAAAAAAAGGCGTGCATAGAACAATTATAACACTATCTCCAAATAATACACAACAAAGACACTAATCAACAATTAATGGCAAACAAAGTTTACATTTGATAAATAGTATCAGGTTTTTAAATTCACTTGGCCTGATTTATCTTGTTCAGACATCAGAGTTGTGTTTTGCAAGTTTGTGTGTTTTGATGCAGTTCTTGTGAAGCACAACAGGTCCGAAAGGCTGTTGATACTGTTGGTTACGTTCTGATTATTGGTTGGTTAAGACTTGTTGACACCTTTTTGGGCATTTAAAAAAAATCCCATGTCAAATTAACAGCATTCGTAGGGCTGTACATAAGTCTGACAGTTCATTGGTAACCTTTCGGATGTCTGTTCATTCACACTCAAAGGGAGGCGCCTACCTGTGTTGATGGGGGAGTCTAGCAAAACATGTACAGTAAATTGCAGCTCAGTTTTAAAACCCCAATAGAACCCTTGAATGCAAAAACATTTACATATTTGTTTATGCTGTTCTTACTCATATTTTTCCCTTTCTTCATCTGTCCTGTTCAGGAAATCTGAGATTGAGTACTATGCCATGCTGGCCAAGACTGGTGTCCACCACTACAGTGGAAACAACATTGAGCTCGGCACAGCCTGCGGAAAATACTACAGGGTGTGCACACTGGCCATCATTGATCCTGGTGAGTACCTACCTACCTAGCTTTTCTTTGGTTCTTTAAAGTTTATTCAGATTTCATGGTGGAATAGCCCATATATTAAAATTCAATGGATTAGTCAGATTTTTCTTACACAAGCTTGTTTCATGCGCTGTTAGCAAAATCTATGCACTGATATTAGCCCTAGGGTCCCAGCATGCTTGTTTGTTAGAACTGAAAAGCAGCAAAAAAAGCCAGTTCTGTCATTTTTTCTTTCTTTTTTGACATTTTGCTTGGACTACAAACCAGATTTGTGATGTAATGTAGCATGTAGGGCTACAACCAACAATAATTTTCACTATTTATCTGCCAATTATTTTCTTGATTGATCACCTTGACAATAACATATCAGAATTTTTTGCAATTGCATTGATATTAAAAATAAAAATGTGATAAATAAAGGCTTTGAGATTCTGGACATATTTCATAAAGGCAACTTCAAAGTGCTTAAATGTGCTTGAACATTACTCTTAAAAAGCTGTATGAATCCTGTAAGAAGCATGGGAAAAAACATTTAAAAGATTGTCTCTCACAGATACTTTTCTGCATCTTAACAAATGAGACTGCAAAAAATGTCTCTATTGACCGTTTAGCTGTTTTTAGTTGCCTTTACTAAGGTTTTTTGTTAAGACACTCAGTAACAGTATATTGTTTTTATTTGCTGCCACTTGCTGCTGTATCTGCTCATCAAAGTGGTCCAGTTCAGGAATAGTGATTTGTTGGGTGAATGTCGTGTTGAGTGCTTAGTTGAGCTGCCAGTACTTTTCTGATTGTGTCACAAATGCTCCGCTGGTAGCCTCATTATGGCAACTTTATTTGGAAATGGACGATATATAAAAGACTAAGCTATTTTATGCAGGGAATGTATGAATGTATTTTATATCTGCTGACTTCTTGTTGTTTTCCTCATCAGGCGATTCTGACATCATCAGGAGCATGCCAGACCAGCAGCAGCCACCTCAGTAGAGCTGTTCCCCCACCCCGTTGTTATAAATAAAGTCGGTGTCAACAGTAAATGTTGCTGTGTTTTCATTAATATAACCTGCCTGTCCAGACTGTGTCATGTTGCAGCTGTCCAGCAGAGAGCACCAGTGTCCTCTTGGTTTTCTCTGATGAGGTTACCTTGTGAGGGATTTCCTCGTCTCTATAGAGCCATTTACAATATGAGACTAACAGAAGAAAACGTCACAGAAGTAATGAAGATTTTAAACGGCTGATTTTCCTTAGACTGGTTTAACAAAGCATGGCGGGATTATCTGTTTCTGTGTAAATGATGATTCAACGACTGACCGATTATAACAGTGTTGTCGAAATTACGCAACTGCTGATCTTTGAGAATATTTTTCTCACTTACATAAACCTTGGGGTTGACCGTCTGCTGCCGTTAGCTGCAGTCTGTTGACTAATCGAGTAAAGACACTCTCCTTTCAGAGGTATTAAAGGCTTTAGAGGGTGATTGCAGCCTTGGTCACACATACTGTTAACACCATCTGACTTGTGTGTATGAAAATACTGCCAATACCAAGAAGCCAAGGACAAGAAGAGGTTCACTAATATTACTACTTGAAGATGAAAATGAATTGTCAGATCAACATAAAAAAAAGTCAAAGCATAGTTTAACTTTTTTTTTTAAGTCCTAGGTTAGCATGACCTTAAAGTCATAGTATAGTCTGATGGAACATGTCTTATAGTATGTTAAACTGTCAAAAGTTTATAGTTATAGTATGCCCAAAAAAGCCGTACCACACTCTGTTAATACATAGTGTAGTATATCCAAAAAAGAAAAATGTAGTTTGTTCAAAAAAATTACATTGGTTTAGAATAGCGTGTTTGTCAAGTGTGTCTAAAATATTAAAAACACCATATCATAGTATGCCCAAAATTGGAAGAAGATAAAATACAACCTTATAATATGGAAGAATGTCAATAATTGCCAATGTTTGTCCTAAAATGCCTAAAAATACTTTAGTATAGTATGGTCATTGTGTAGTGTGGCCAAAAAGGCCAAAGTCAGTATGGTATACCATTAAAAATGTTTAAAAAATATATAATATAGTAGGACTGGAAAAAAAGTCATAGTCTATGCCCATTTAGAGACATGGATCTGAAAACAAACATGTTTACTGCTAATGTAAAAGGGTAGTTATCTGAACAGGGATTCAGAATTCCCCTGTATGGAGTTAAGTGGTTATAAAAGCTGATTGAAGCCAACATTCCTATTCAAAATTCAGGGTGTTCATCACTTATAAGTTGGTGACTTGGGAAACAGCACTCAAAAATGAAACTCGCCATAGGCTGAAGCTGAGCACGGTGGCTCAGCGAGGACTGATTGGGATCATTCAGTGCCCAGCAGTAGGACCTGGAGTGAACCTGCATACTTCACAGAGGGGCCCCAAGTGGGATTCAACCCAGTGACCCTTTTACTGTATGAGGACTTGTATTCATCACTTTTCTCCCATATTGAAAATAAATGATAACAAGCGGTACTGAACAGGCCCTCGCAGTACACGCGTGTCGGGGCATGCTGCCGTCGGGGTGTGTGCGTTACAGGGGCCATTCTATACCACCCCTATGAATTTCATTGCCTGTGTTATAGTGTGGCCACGGTATCAAATATGAAATTAGACTGCCACCACAGTGCCACCTAGGGGCCGATCAATAAAACCTTAAAGGGTTATCCTCAGGAGGGCATTGACAATTGTACCAAGTTTTGTATAATAATGCACAAACTATCCCTTTAATCCTCATACAGTTTCTGAAGGAGGACGCTTAACTGATATGTATAAGTTAGAAGAGGCAGGTAGCAATGATGGAAAGTAACTATGTACATTTACTCAAGTACTGGACTTAAAGTAAAATTTTGAGGTACTTTTATGTACATTTTATGTAACTTTATACTTCTACTCCACTACATTTTGAGACATATATTGTACTTTTTATTCCTCTACATTTAGCTGACAGCTTTAGTTACTTTTCAGGTCAAGATTTAAAATGAAAAACATGATACATTTAGTATTAGTACTTTTAATGAAGTAAAGGATCTGAACACTTCTTCCACCACTGTCTTTTTTACTTCTTTACTTTTTTCCTTTTTTTTTACACTTCTTTTTTTATTTTATTTTTTTATTTTTTTATTTTTTTATTTTTTTATTTTTTTATTTTTATTTTTATTTTTTTTTATTTATTTATTTATTTATTTTTTTTAATTTATTTTTTTTTTCGCTTCTGCGCATGCGCGGCTTTTTCCGCTTCTGCGCATGCGCCGAAAACCGCGCATGCGCAGAAGCGGAAACCCACGCGCATGCGCAGAAGCGGAAAACACCCGCGCATGCGCAGAAGCGGGAAAAATACGCGCATGCGCAGAAGCGGGAAAAAAGCCGCGCATGCGCAGAAGCTGGAAAACACCCGCGCATGCGCAGAAGCGGGAAAAATACGCGCATGCGCAGAAGCGGAAAAAAGCCGCGCATGCGCAGAAGCGTGAAAAAGCCCGCGCATGCGCGGAAGCGGGAAAAACCGCGCATGCGCAGAAGCGGAAAATAAAAATAAAATAAAAAATAATTAAAAATAATTTAATAAATAAAATAAAATAAAATAAAATAAAATAAAGAAAGAAAAATAAATGTAAAAAAAAGTAAAAAAAAAAAAAAGTAAAGAAGTAAAAAAGACAGTGGTGGAAGAAGTGTTCAGATCCTTTACTTCAGTAAAAGTACTAATACCACACTCATTTTAACTACCTAATAAACTTAAGCGGTTTAATTTATAAAAATGGGTAATCATTTTACATGTATCATGTTTTTCATTTTAAATTTTGACCTGAAAAGTAACTAAAGCTGTCAGCTAAATGTAGAGGAATAAAAAGTACAATATATGTCTCAAAATGTAGTGGAGTAGAAGTATAAAGTTACATAAAATGTACGTAAAAGTACCTCAAAATTTTACTTTAAGTCCAGTACTTGAGTAAATGTACATAGTTACTTTCCACCATTGCTACTTGCCTCTTCTAACTTATACATATCAGTTAAGAGTCCTCCTTCAGACACTGTATGAGGATTAAAGGGATAGATAAAGAAAGTCTACTTTTGAGAACCTGAGCATTCAAACAGTGGGTATCATGTTGATGTGCGTGCTGCCCTCAGAAATTTAGTATCCCTCAGTGGCGACGAACAAGCTGGCAGATCAGCAAGGATTTACCCGCTTGCCTCAAAATGGACGCTGGCATTACCTTGGGTCTGACAGCAGGCTACCAGACAGACACGCTCACCTACTTTCTGCCACTGGGACAGGGCAGGGAGAGAAAAAAACAACAAGTGGGTCACATTCTGTCTCTTTTCTTGCTTGTTGGATGCAGATAGAGGGTTGTACAATGACATCAGATTCAAAAGGGGGAGATATTTGTGAGAGGGCACCAGGGCCAAATGGTGTTTTTTCCCCCTAAAATCTATCAGCAGACTTTGTATGACCTGTATAGCATTCAAAAAAATCCACTAAACATTTCCTATAACTATGTACAATAATCTACTAGGATATGAACAAACATACAGTTATTTAAAGATATTTCACCATAGTACCCAGTAATAAACCTACTAAATGTGTACTAAAATGGTTAAATTCTGTCTGTTCTGACACTGCCCAGAGACAACAAGAGATGTTTATGATCAATAATATTGTGTACGGGAAAATAAAGCACTCAACACCCAGTAAATGTTCACAGAGGTCACATACCATTCAGTTTATGTTCCAGTGGTGAGAAATGTTCAATACTGCCCAACATGGCCTGACACTGTTGCCTTGTGACTGTGATTGATTTGTATTCAATGGACTTTGCTCTATATAACTGGGTATAATAATATAATTTGAGATCAGCCAAAAATGTCAAACAGTAAAAAAAAAAAAAATAACATGACCCCAACAGTAGCCCAAAAAGTGCTGGAGGCTGATGTATGGTCTCTACAGGCTTTAGGTTCTATTTGTGGTGCAGATTGTTTACGCTTGTTAATTCAAATCTTATTCTGCAACCTCTTTAGAAGTTGTCCTCATTTGGTGTGGGGCATCTGCTGCACGTGAAACAGATCATCTGGGATGATTTCATACGATTTAATTGGGAATCAAGGAAAAAGCTTAGGGAAGCAGTGAGTGGAAAAACTGGGCCAAACCACTGGATGGATGATGGACGGCTTATATCTCAGCATCAGCGCGCCTGTGAGGCCGGAGTTTCAAACTTTGGCCAAAAACCATGACATCTAATCTTGATGTCTATGAGGTTATGTTCCAGTAAAATATTACATCTAGCCATTTCATGATTCTTACCTGTCAGTGGCTGCAGATGTTATCTGCTTACTATTGATATTCAGACATTGCTCTTCTTTCTAATCATTTTTTTAAGGCAAACTGTACTATCAGAAACTTCACTGTGACATTTTTAAAAACATTTTTAGGTTTTACTATGATATAACCTTTTTTTATGACATACTATACTGTGAATTTTTTGTTTACTTTTAACTTTTTTTTTAACGAGATACTATACTATGGCTTCCCTTTTTTTATCCTCTATACTATGACTTTTTAAAAAGAAATTAGGATGATATATGTATGTATGTATGATATAGTATATAGTATGGTTTTGAAATGTATTTATTATTTATTTATGAAAAAACGACATACTAATAAATTAGTTTAGGACATCCTATAATATGGTGTTTTTCTCTAATTTTTGCATTTATTATGTGATAATATGTATCAACAAACTATAATTGGGCCATTTTTAACATTTATAGGCATTTTAAAAGTTGACCATTTTTGACAAAAAATGACATACTATAGTATGGCTTTTTTTCAAATTTTGGACATCCTTTTATACGATTATTTTTTAAAATCATTTTTGCACTATGTGATCATATGTATCAACAAACTATAATAGGTTAAAATTTATATATATTTTTATAAATTTCATTTTATGTCATACTATACCATGACTTTTCTGTCATACTGTACTATGACATTAAAAAAAAGAAAAAAATACTATACAATGACTTTTTCAGTTGTTGTTTTTGTTGTTGCATTTTTATGGCATACCATACTGTGACTTTATCTTTTTTGGTCATACTATACTGTGACAGTTTTTCTCTTCAACAATATGATTATATTCTGTAAACATTCAAATACTGCCCAATGCCCTAAGATTACTCTAGCTTTCTTTCTCTTTCTTCATAACTGTTTTGATTTGTTCTTAAAACATGATCAAAAGCTTGTGTATAAAAAATAAACAGACAATTGAGTCAATCAATAAATCCAGGAACAGCCAGTGAATGATTTCGCTTTTTATTATTCAGAATTGAAGACATGAGCTCATGCAGATCCAACAAGAGGATGCGTGTAAATGGAAAACAATGAAGAACAGTCTCAAAGTGATACTAATAAAACGAGGCATCAGCCACCCACTGATCCAGATGCTACACGAGCCTTTTCTCTAAAACCCGCAGCTGAAGTTCTCCTTCAGTTTCATTAAAATCTCTGCAGCCAAATCTCACAATATTGATTTGTTTATTTCATGTTTTAGCAGCTTGTATTATCCAGGAGAGGGTGGCTGATCATATTTAGAACCACTTAGCTACAGCATACTGTAGTAACGATGAATAAAAACAGAAACACATCAGTTCCCAGTGAACTCATGCTGACTTTAAAGTGCAATTTCATTTTCAGCTTTGTTGGATTTGCAAAAGCAGTGGTCATAATTCACACAGGGAAAACGATTTCAGGGCCAACAAATGGCTACATTGTCAACTACAGTGTTAGTATCAAATGGAGTACTACTTCATGACACGTGTATTTCCAGGTCTAAGGAGTTGTTGAGTGCACTGTTGCATAGTCCAAAGGATAAAATTCTGATTTAATGTTTTCTGTTGATAGCAAACACTACTTTAGAAATTACTGAAAAGAATAGGATTAGGTGTGTCTAATACCGTTTGTTTTATAATTATTCCTCATAATTGCCACAATAGGCAAAAGACAAGCATCTAGCTTCTCTAGCTTCATATACTGTATATTGATTTTGTGCTACTATGCTAAGTTAAATCAATGCTTTAGATTCCCATTCATTGTTAATTTCAAAAAAGGTCACCAGCACAGGGAATATCTCGACACGATATCGCTGCATGTGCAAAGGAAATGTTACTACATATAAAAGGAACTAGGAGTTACATCATAATGCCACACATATCGCTCAAGCAAGCACAACATACAAACATACACACACACATACATACAGTCTCTGCATGTACAGCAGCATGTTGTGCCGCCTTTATAGGAAAATGCCCTCAGTCCAGCTAAGTTAGCTCAACTAAAAAGATCAGTGTGTACACCATGATCCATGTAAAAAAAAAACAACACACACACAATAAAGACAAAGACGATGCTGTTGAAGCTGCAGCACGACGGGAACACAAGACAGATGCCTTAACTGAAACGTTTTCACACACTGATGTTTGCACATTTTAGATTTACAGTTATGTGTATTGCCTCATTGGATGTGATTCTGGAGTGTGTGTTTGTGTGCTTCACATTAATGCCAGTCTTTCTAAGCTTTTGAGATCTTGGAACAGACAGGAAATGGACAGGAAGGCAAACTGGAATATTGTGACTGAAGTCAGTGGGTGAACAAGGTTTTTCACTGGCAGTCAATGGTTTACAGGTTTACAGACAAAGTGTTACATGGATACAAAAGGAAGACATAGTTGTTATTGGTCGAGGAACCTTTTCCAATATGATTTCCTGCAGTTTGAGCCACATGGGTACACAGATGATATCACAACAGGACAGGCTTTCGCTATCCACTTCTTTTTCTCTCAGTTTTTACTGTTATACAAAAAGTCATACAAAAATACCTCAACATTACATTCAATGAAGGAATTTGTCAATTTCTGAAAAAAAGTGCTCTTGCATAACTGATCATGTATGTCACTTTCCTTCTCACTCTCTCTGTCGCTATCTCTCTTCAGGTAGTTTGTTTCTAGACAAAGACCACGAGGGAGATTCACAGTATTGGGGGTTAACAGTTGGTGGCCAAACCGGTGCACGTTTCAGTCAAAGAAAAGTGCAAATTAAGTTGGGACAGAGTGTTCAGGGCGTGCAAGAGATGCTGCCAGGGGACAGCAGCTGCCAAGTGGGAGGGTTGGTAGCGGTTGGAGTTGCTCATATACTGTCCTTGGAGGAGGACAGAGGAGACGAGAGGGGAGGAAAATACGTCACAATGACCAAGGGAAGCTTTGGGTGGGGGGGGGGGTTAATGGCAAAATTGACTCAGGGTCAGCCTAATCTAATCTAAGGTTGGCAGGGATCCAAGCTGAAACCAGCCTCTAAGATGTTGTTTTGTCTTGTTTTTCAACATGTTGCACCCGGCGTTTGGGTCCTACTGTTGGAGGGAGATGTGGTAGGTGTTTTGGGTATAGGGACCAGCAGACAGGATCTTATGCCTCCATATACTGTGGAGGGGGCTCCTTCGGTGGTATGGCAATGGCCTCCTCGTATGGTGGCAGCAGAACCTGAAACGTAACAGAAAAGCAGAAGGTGTCTCAGTCCCAAAATATACGTCAAATTAGGGTTGGGCCGACATCACCAATGGCTGACAGTCATTGACCACTGAGCCCAACGTCATGATTTAAACCAGTGGCGCTAACGGCATTCATTGGGTGCTTGGGTGCTAATTCTGATTTTATTGACTTAAGAAGAGACACAGGCCTATAAAGACATGCAGCGACAGCATCCAGAGAGCCAGATGTCTCACTACTTATTAATACTAATTATTATATACATTTTAAATTTAAATACACCATCACAGTACAAACAACTTACATTATAGTACTTTTTCATACCCCAATATTAGCCAAGTCGGTAGAAATAACCAAAACATACCTCCAATGTATCGTTATTATTAATGGCTAACTTTTGAAGTTATAACAAAATAAATTGTATATTCATTTAGCATAAAGATAAGTTTGTATGTTGTTATAATTTGAAAATATCTTGTTGTTATGTGGAGAAAAATTTCTTTTAACAATTAACTTTACATGTTAAGACTGATACTGATCTGTTTTTTTGCTTTGGCAGCAATATTGCATAGATTTCAGACATAGCCTCAGTAACTGTTGCAGGTTTCTTCTTCATGAAGTACGACTTATTATTCTATCCCAACAGAAGGCATTTCTAGCTGCGAGGATAACATCCACACACATCCCTGTGCTTTAGAGGCCAGATTGCCTGCTCTCCGTCAGAGGTTTTTCTCTGTAAATGGTGTTATAAAACCAGCACTGCTGCTAATTCAGTGAGAGAGATTGAGAGCGAGAGAGAGAAAGAGAGAGAATATGTTCCGAGGGGATGGAATTGTGAAGCAGCCAGGGAGGCCCGGCAAACACATCACTGGAAGGATTTGAAATGAAGCGGACAAGCAGACAATTATGTAATATGTCCAGGAGAAGAGAGGACAGACAGATATAGAGAGGAGGAGGAGGGGGGGGGAGAGAGAAAGATGGGGATAGAGAGAGCGAGAGAGACGACCCTTGTGCATTTTAATGGCATTTATATAAAAGCACAACAGATAAGCAGCTGGGTACTTGATGTTCGAGGCAGTAAAAAGCCATTTAGACACACTGCTGGCTTTCTAATAGTAAAAATAGACAGAGTGCTCTATTCATTGTGTGTGGAGAGAGGGAATGCAGCGATAAAAAGCATGTCGTCACTATTCAGGCTAATATGGGAGCTGTTTAACCTGCGTAAACCAGGAGCCACAGAATTTTTCTGCATTTAAATACCTCTCTAATTAAAATTCACACAGCTTGTGCTGTGGCCTTCACTTTGACCTAGTTGCCTCAGTTGTTTAGTTTTTAAATTCAAGGTTGTTCTGAGGCTTCTCATTAATTTGAATAAACATTAGATTTTCTAGGATATGTACACTCATTTCTGTTTCCATTAGTTTAATGGAAACAATACATATATATATATATATATATATATATATATATATATATGTATATAATCAGCAGGTGATTTGTACATTAAAGGGTCATTTTATATCTATTTTTAAACTCACAATAAAACTTATTTTTTCACAACCTGGTTTGACCAGAAACACATTTGTCACAAAATCAGTCTCGGTTTCACTGTGCTGTGTGATTTTTAAGGTGGATATTTTTGAAGGGGAAACGACATTTTACTAAAACCTGTTCACTAATTTTCCTTTCTGATCCTACCCCGTGCCCTAGTGCACCAGAGTCGTATCAGGCACCAGAGAAGCAATAACAGAGTTTCCATACAGTAACACCTGAAAGTGGGGGGAGACAGAAAATGTTGTTGTCCCCACTATTCCTGCACTGGTTACATCTCTTGTTACCAGTTCAATTCAAATAGGATTTGTGGCAGAAAATATGACAGATCACCAATTTAATTGTTCCTTAAAGTGTGGAGCTTTTGATAATATGGTGATACTGGGCTAAAATTACTACTATTTCCTTATTGTCAAAACCAATTGCAAGCTATATTTTGATGAGGCATAATACATGGCAAGTGTCTGTGTCTGTGATAGGAAATGATGCAGCTTCTTGCCAAAAAAAAAATTTTTATCTCCTAAATTTAAAGAGAATATCCATGTTCTCTTCTCATAAATTTATGACTTAAATCTTGAAAATTCTTAGTTTTTTTTCTCAATATTACCTCTAAGTATTTTCATTTCAAATATATTCAGTGATGCTCTCTCAAATTTGTTTGAGGTGAAAAACAATTTCTTTCCCTCCATCATTTCTCCAGTGGACAAAACGTACTGGCACATATCCAATATTTGCAAAAAAGGCCATACAATACACAGCACGATCTAGTTCCTGCATGTAGAGTCTGCTTCATAAAGTGAAAAGCTTCAGCAGCGTGAACCCGGGCTGCGACAACAAGGACAAAGTGACAGATAGATGAGGGGCTGCGTACTGCGACGACAGCGGGTGTAAGACAGATTAATGTCTTATGTATCAGTGTGCAGGATTACAAACAGACAGACAAACGGAAACCGTGACTATGCTAAAGCCTCTCAGAAACCCCATGAGTCAACACTGAAGGGGACAAGTGGGATGGACGACACACAGCTCTGCACAGCCAGCCAAGCACACCTCAGGACGACCTACAACACCAATGTCACTGACTGTCACACATCCCAGATAAACGGGTTTCACTTCACAGTTCTGTTCTACTGATAATCTGCAAACCAGCTCTTAAAGTGATATGTGTAGGATTTTAACACATTTTAATTGAATCACAGCAGGTCATCACTTCTCTTTCTTTCTTGTGTCTTTCTGATTTGGCAATAATGAATTCATGGTTAAAATACTACACATAGCATCTTTTCCTGTGTGACATGACAGCTATTCTATTACTTCATGGGGATTTTGGGACCTCACTAACCTGAACCTCTCGGAAATAGAAAAGTTAAGGATAAAATACTTTTTTTTCATTTACATTTAGGATTTTCTTAATATACCGAATGTAAATAAAGAGACTTCAACAGATGATAAGGTGTACATCTGCTCTGATCTTTGTTGTTTTTTTAATAAAAAATGTACATGAATTACATATTGATTTAACTTCTCAAGCATGAGGTTAAGGTTAATGAGGTTTTTGGATTTATTAGTTTTAAAAATTCATTCTCTGTTTATTTTCGGCTCCGTATTGCTGCTCTATGGACAGTTCAAACTACATAATCGTAACGACGTACATTACAAATAATGCCTATAATCCTTACCTTGTACATTTAGTGGTATCAACTCATTGAGCTGCAATAACATACAAAAGTAAATATAGTCTATATTTTAGTAAAGGTGGATAAAACCTCATGTTGAGTCTAGAATATAGGGCTGTACCCCATGTCTTTCCTTTTTTCTTTTTTACATTACAAACATCTATTGAGGTTTTCAAATGAAATATGAATGTTATGAATGAAGCGTCCAACTAATCGGTTCACCGCTACTAAATTCACGTACACCACATTAAAGTTAATGTGCCAAGCATAGTGACAAAAACAACTTTTCAAAGCCTTTATCAGAATTACCATCCTCTTATATAATGAACTGAAAGCTTCTAAGCCACAAAAAAAAAAAATCAATGCGGCGCAAATACAATTATATTATGATCTGAGCAAGGGGGATTTCCAGTGTGTCCTTGAGGTGACGAGCTAGAGGGTGGATGTGAGTACTCACCGTGGTGTCATTGGTGGTGACATAAACCAGAACCTCCGTGGTGCCCCTGCCGCTCACATATCTGTAGCAGTTCCACACACAGCCAATCAGGTAGGCCTGTCCCCGGGAGGTGAAAACAAAGACAGAACAATGACCTTTAACAGCATTGTCTCCACTTTTCATGATTGCTGATGCTGCGTGCCGTGACCTCATCCATTCATCAAGGTTAGGGAGGATGACGGCAGAGGTGTATTGATAAAAACAGTGATGTATTAGCTACCGTAGCAACAAGACAGCTGAAGATACGTGGCAATTTGATACAGTTGTACACATATATGGACATTTTCCTGGACAATGTTGCCTTTCTTGGTCTTCCACCGACATTTTAGCCAAGGCAACTGACCGGGCATCTCCTGCCTCAGTAAAGCTATGGTAGCCCTGGGTTGAGGTTCGTCTGACTTGGCAGAAGAACAGGAGGTTCATTGTGTATTTTTGTGAGTAGCCTGCTGAGTAGGTGCCTCTGCCAGCAGTAAGTGCAACCAACCGGCCAGGAAACCAGGCTGCCTGCTAGCCAATCACTTTACCATCTGCTGAGTTGACCTCCTCACTGTAATACTCATTCTCTAACATTATCGGGCACAATGATAATGTGCTACACTGGCAGTACGAACTGCTACAAAGTCTGAGTGAGACCATCTTGCCCCTATGCTTACTTTCCACTTCTCCATTCATCCAACCATCCATCAATATCTCTATATCTGCCGCATCCCTCTCTTCTCTCTCCAGCTCTCCTTCTTCCTGCCTGTCTGTATCTGTCATTCATGCCAAGTGCAATCAAGTGGAGGATGTTGGACTCAGCAGGAGCTTCAGCAGGTGTTGATTCTGTGCTGAGAGCTGAATTGACGTTTCAGTTCTGGCCCTTTTCCAGGGAACTGACTTAACTATCGTCACTACAGCAGCTAATATATACATGTGCAGCCTATCAGTAAAAAATGTGTTTCAATTAATTTTGCATGTCAAATTTCAATATTAAAGTAATAAGCAGTTCAATAACCCATATACTCTATGCAACCACACTCTCTGCTTGAGACGTGACATTTAAAAGTCTTCTCTCTGTAAGCCTGGCAGTGTATCTTCCAGTTGCTGCTCCCTTTCATAAAACCCCAGCTCTGGCTTTGGATATCTGCCGAGAACATTTCCAATCTGAGCTTGGAGGAGAAACAACTTGATTTGATTGTACAGATGACTGCAACTTCCTGTCCCATCTCGCCCCAGAGCCCCAGAGCATCGCTACGCCTGGAGAATCATCCATGCATTAAGGGGGAATTAGCCTGACAGGAGTTGGTTTCCTGTTGTCCCTGACCCGCTGCTCTCTGACTGTGTGATAATCTCATGAAGAACATTGATAATGAAAAAGTTCACACTGGCAGATTCATTACACATGCCATATGGTTCGTACTGCATGGGATGTGCACAGTGTGAGACTTAATTGCCCTAATCACGTTGCAATATGATAAGCAGATCTATAAAAAGGCAGTTCTGCAGGAAACAAATGCTCAGTGAGTGTGTGTAATGTGTAGACATGTGTTGCATAATATTATTTCATTTTCAAAGTGTACTTAGTCTACACATCTGTTCAGATGGATGTTTCAAATCCCCAGTAAAAGGCCAAGACTTTGCAGTGATAAAGAGACTCTGTGGGCTTACCTTGAAGGAGAGGATGCAGCCAATGAAGAGGAGGACTGCAAAAACTAGGCACATGTTGTTGGTGGACATGATGTCCTCTTTGTAAGGGAATGTCCCTGGCTGGAAGGAAGGGATGGAAATTCAAATAAATTAAATCATGCCAAGAGTGTAATAAAAGACAGAAGTTTTAGTCCTAAATAACCAAAGAGAAATGGACTGTTATTTTACACATCATATTAAGACCTAAGTTACCATTAGATGACATGTTTTCACTGAATGTCTCTTTTTTAGCAATGTTATGAAGCACTAACCTCTGAATCTGTAGTTTAGCACTTATAGCAAACTTATTTAAGGAGGCAGATGACTACTCCTTGATTCAAAATGTTTTGTATTGTAGCTTGAGACAATATTTCAAGAACAAAGGCCACGTGAATATCATGTCTTCAGCTGCCTAAAGTGGGCAAGTTATAGAGAGTTGGCACCTTTTATGTCCTTGTAGGGGACACATCAAGAGCAATTACACTATAAAAGAAACGTCATCAGATGCATCCCAAACCACCTTGCCAATCAGTTTAAGTGATCAGATAACAATATGTCTTGATGCTTGTTTACACTTGCTATTAAGTGCTGTACACTCCCAAGATGAATTTTAAAACAAAGTGTAAATAGGTTAAAAAAAAGCTTTTTTAAAAACACAGGTCAATTAAAAGTAGGGCTGAAGGAAATTAGTTCTCACCAGCTGCTGTAGGTAGTCCTGCACCGTGTTGGGATAGACGACCACACTTATGGCTACCAGTGTGTTAAGGGCAAAGTCGAAGATTTGGTAGCAGAAGAATGGAATGATCCAGGCAGCATGTTGCTATGAGAATAGAATAGAATAGATGAAAAAACTCAAAAGGGCCGGTTATTCCTCAAAGTCAGATGTCTGTCTGAATGTTATTTATATTGCTTGCATATTTACCTTGTAAGCACCATATGTTGCCATGCCACATATTAGAATCATGAGCAGGGATATTGCAGTGGCTATGCAGATATCTGCAGAAGCAAAACAAACAGAACAATGTGAGAAAAGATAATCTAGTTTACCAGGAAAAGCTAAAAACGATATTTCATCGGAACTCTCAAATCCACTGACGTAATCTAAAAGTCTTTTGACAAAACAAAACACCTTAAGTAACCTCACTAATTTTAGCATGCAATCTGCCTTGCACAAAACATGATCAGCATGTGGGTAATTGTTATGCAAGATGTGCTAAATTTGACCAAATGTAACACCCCTCTCACATTCACATTACAGCTGTGAAAACTGAGTGATGGGCTTGTCCATGTCACTGAAGGACAGTAAGTAACAGGCATCCACTGACATCTAATTAAAACAGGATATCTGCATATGTGCTGTTTGGTGAAAGGGATCCCAGATCACTATGCAGCATTGGTAGTTATTGAACTTGGTATTCAGAAACATTACCGGCTGTGTAACAGTAGAATCAATGCATCCCGGGTCATTTTGATCAGCACTGTTAGCATGAAAACATAATAATCTAACAATTTTTATATAATGTAAGCTCATAATGTAATGCTCGGTTGTACTGTTTACCATCAAGACTACTGGCTCGCCCTTACACTCAGCAACAGTGATTATAACAGGAATGATACTGTGTTAAGACCTAAGACATGATGATACCCTTCCATCTAAATCCCTTACCACACACTCTAGACACAGCCAGATGTTAACACATACTATATATAAACAATACAAGCATAAATAAATACACTGTCACCCATCACCCCACACTCGTGTCAGCCACACATCTGAGTTGCATCAAATTGCATAATTTCTCTGCACATGTCACGGTGACGTTGGATACCTGCCCATTACAAAACCTCGTCCCTTCCCACTGTTTCACAATCTTTGACTGACGCTGCACAAGCAACCATGTTTTAAGTCACGTTGTTTTTTTTTTTTTTAATCCGACAGAGAATTAGAGCAGTCGTTTTTAATCAGAGTAGCCCGTGACAGGGTCTGTGGCGTTCCAGAGGCGACTGTGATGATGATAGCTGCTGGAGGGGAAATACTGAAAATACACATGCACACTGATTTGTTCTGTATGGAGCTGAGCCTACTCAGCTATGTCTGTGCTGAGAGCAGCACTCTGGGAAAAGAAGTGGTGGGCAGAAAGAGAGGTGATTTTTACAGCTGCAGAAACTCATAGGGCTACACAGACTATTCATTTTAATATTCTTAAAGATATTATTAGGGCCATGAAAATTCATATTGTCTGGGTATTTAGTTACTGTAAATTTTTTTATATTGCTTCAATGTCTATTTACAGTCTTTACGTCTATATATTATATTATTGCAGCTGTGTAACAGAAGCATTCAATTCAGTTAAATATGTGTGAAAATACCATGTTATAGTTAAAATATTCAAATATATATATATATAGAGAGAACAATACCAGTTGGCTCTGCTCTAGAAAGAGATGAATGCAATGAGGACGACATAAGTGTCACAGCTTAAGGCCTTTTTTTAATCAAAATTTTCAAATATTTTAGCCATCACGTGTCACGAGGGTCAGACACACAAACACACACACACACACACACACACACACACACACACACACACACACACACACAATCTCAAAAACTGTATACCAATGCAATAAATAGTGCAACTATATAATCTGTAATGCAAAAAACTATGGCAATAAGCCCTTAGGGTTTTAAAAACAATTTCAAAAACCTCTATATGAGTTCTTATACTAAATCAGAGAAACATTTCTTAAAAATGCAATTTTCACAGAGAATAATAAGCAACTCAATAATCCAATCCAATATATATCACATCAAATATTTAACAATGAGAGGATTAGTAGCACTCACTTGCATCGTCCATGACATCGATGTCAGTTCCCAGCTCAGAGCTGGTAAGGTGGTAGCGGTATTGAACTGGGTCATTGAGTGCCGACAACAAGATGAGTAGGACCACCGCATTGATGAGCTGTGGTGGAATTAGGATCAATATTAATATTACATTTCCATAGCAGAATGAAAGTGGGTTAACCTTCAGTAGAAGTTTTTTTCTGTGTGGGATGAAAGTAATTCAAATGGAAAGGAATTTGAGATGAGGCAAAAATTATTTGATAAGGTTTTTTAATTTAGTTTCTGTTTATGATATGATACAAGCCAGCTGCTGAGTGTGGTATACTGGACAAAACTCCCAATGAAGCTTTATGAAATATTGAGTTGGTCAGCAGACCACTTGAAATTATTTTTTAAATTGAGAATATAAAGTATAAAATACACATCACAAGTTCAGAGGGCCTAATGCCACATCTTCCAAAATCCAAATGCATTTCATTCACAATAACATAGAAACTGTAAAATAATGGTGAAAAGCATCAAATCATTAGATACGTGGCTAAAAAGATTATTTATCAAATTCTTGGCCAATTGTTTCAGCTCTAATTTTGATATATGAGACTGGTGAACTGCTGGACGTGTTCAGTACAGCATCTCTGCTACCAAGAGTGATTACAAAATGAGCCATATAACGTTAATTATGTCACTGTCTGCCAAACATTGTATGGAGGTAACTATTGAACATAATCGGTTGTTTATTGTGGCCTTGGCTCGATTTGACGACATTTACTCCATTAGTAGTAGGGTCACAAAGACAGGGGGGACTAACGCTTACGAAAGGTCAGGGATTTAATGGGCTTAGTGAACTATGTTTAAAACTTTTGGTTATCCCGTGGGTAAAAAACAGAAGCTAAATCTAAATTTAACCAGTGCTTATGTAGGACAAACGGTGTCTGGCCGGTGAGGTTTAAATTTCAGCACTACAAAGTGTAACCGACATTAACCCTATGAAGCCTGAACCATTAAATAATTGCCAGAAAATTCTTCTTTTTTTTAAACTGGAGAGTTTATTGAACCTGCTGACAGATAATTTTAAAAAATTCCAAAAACAATACGGATATATGATTCTAAGTTGTATCATATTTGATACATCAGTTCTTTTTGTGCAATTTGTTGCTCACAGTTTGTTTTTCTTGAACTAACAAAAACATATAAAACCCAACATTTTTAACCTTTTAAGGCTTTACTTTCTTTTAACATTTTCCTCAAACATGCAAAATATTTTTTTCCATATAACACAACATCATACATCTGCTGATATGAAGTTTTCACGCAGCAATGACTGATCCACCAGTGGAACCTGCATATAAATTTTGCTATATCTTGTATTTTTGTGCAATTTGTTGCTCATTTTTTTCTTCTTCAACACATGTATACATCAGGTTTTTCAGGAAAAAAATATCACACTGATGATGTATAGGTCTCAAAAACTTGTGTATCAAATATGATACACTTGGCTTTATAGGGTTAACGTAATAGAAAAACATAACGCCTACAAACTGAAGCTGCTCATGTATTTTGTTATATGCTAACATTTGATTAAAAATATATCTTTACAGCCAATAAATACGCCTCTAATAGGAATGGTGGTGGTAAATTAACTAGCATTGTAGTTTAAATGTGTTACAATGCTCTATAAACTGAAGACATCCTTAAAATGGCAAATCACGAATGAAAAACAAATGAAAAACAGGAGTAGCCAGCTCACTTACGTATTGCTGTAAAACTAAATTAACGTCCATCAAATATGTCATCTTACATGACATATATTTGTGGAGATTCAGGTCTGACATCGTGTGAAAAATCTCACTCACCATGTACCATATTCCCAGAATAATGGTGCCCGTTCGTACATGGCAGCACAGGCAGCAGCTCGTCGAGTACCACCGGTCCCACGGCGAAATCATTGTTTATCCTGCTGTGGATTACAAGTTATTTCATGAATGCCCCCGAAAATGAGTTATTCAAAGCGACTATGTGCTAAAAAGATGGAGTAGTTAGGCGTCCTTGGTGCTCGGACCGCCACATCCAGAGTCTGTCGGAGGCGAACAGAGAGCCTAATCTGGCTCATCCCGGAGTCACGTGACCAGAGGAGGATTTGACCGAGACCAGAGGGATGGATGCAAAACGCTTCATAATCACACAAATACTTCACTTCAGCTCCTACATGATGAGCTGTTTCAAACCTTTTTTTTTTTTTTGACATTTATTTTTATTGAGCGCTGATAGTACAGAACATGTACAAAAATACAACATTCACAAAAGAAAACTTGGACCAATGCTCACATAATTTTTTGTTTTTTGTATGAATTACCCCCCCCCCCCTCCCAAAAAAAAACAACAACAACAAACAAACAAAAAAAGAAAAAAAAAGAAACAAGAAACAAAACCAAAACAAAACATGAAGGACACTGTATGCATTGCAATAACAATAATACTTATACTTATAGTAAGGAAAAACAATATGAAAAAAAACAAAACAACCTAGACTCACCATTGCTGATGTCGTGTACTACACACTACAGTTCACATGGATGAATGTCACAAGTGTAAATGCAAATGCTAGAGGGCTGCTAAGTGGCTTTAAGTGGGTTTCAAACCTTTTTAATCATGGCTTTTATTTAGAGGCAGGGGGTAAACGGACTGATTTGGCCAAATTGACTGATTTCATGAAGAAACCCTCAAAGTGTGTGTCAAAACATTAACACATTTTCCCAGCCTTATTTAATAGTCATTGGTGGAAGTAAAAGTAATCCTTGAGTGAAAAAATACTTGCACAACATATAAACACCTTCTAATGGACAACATGGGACAAAAATGACCCACATTCATTTCCCATGTTATTTCATGCTGGCTGTGTGTTTGAATATCTTTTTTTTTTTTACTACAACAGATCATTATATCCATTTTCCTTTCATACTTTATGATGAAAAATAGTTATGACATCAAGTTTACACACATGGGTCAAAAATGACCTTGTGCATTAGAAGCATAGTGATACAAAAAAGGGTTTTTATTCAAAGAGTAAGAAATGAAAACAAAAAATTAGGACGTATGATGATCAGAAACAAGTTAATTGAGGGAAACCTGGAATACTGAATGATGAAATTAATTTATTGCAATGATAAAGAATATAAAAACGTAGTCGGGTCACTTTAGACCCATGTTGTGCATCAAAGTATTAAGTCTTACCTCTTTTTTTAGGGGAATGTAAAAAAAATATGTAAAATTAAATTTTCAGTTTTTCTTCTGGTTTATATAACTTTTATACTTGCATCTGACATAATCGCAGAGGCCATATTCTGACAGCACTGGTTAGAAAGATGTATGTTACTTTATTCTTCATCAAAGGGTTGATAAAATACATGCATTTAACACAAAAAAGACCAAAAATAGGAAAAAAATGGCTTCGACCTAATTTCCCAGCCTTATTTGGCCATCAGTGGTGGAAGATGAATTTAAATCTTCTACTGAAGTAAAAGTAATCCTAGAGTGTAAAAATACTTTGTTACAAGTTGATTTCACCCTGATTGTAAAGCTATAAAAGATATTTTCAAATATTTTCTGTGATTGTAACATTTCTGTGAAATATATAACCTTTTTATACATTCATCTGACATTACTGTATTCTGTATTCTGACAGCACTGATTTTCCTAAAAAAAAGATGTATATTATTTTATTCTGCATCAAAGGGTTGAGGAAATACATGCATTCAATACAAAAAAGACCAGCTGACCAAAAATAGGGAAAATGGCTTTGACCATAAAGGGTTAACACATTTTCCCTCTTCTGAAGTAAACGTAATGCTAGAGTGTAAAAATCTGTTGTTACAATTCCTGCATTCAGATAAGATATAAGTTAAGATAAAAGCCATGTAAGTATTTTATAAATTTGCTTGAACATTATTGCCTGTCTGTATCTTAAGCTGTTGTGATGACTGAATTTCCCCACTGCGGGATAAATAAAGTCTTACAATAATAAGTCTCTAATAATAATCAATAGGCTACTCATTATGCTGAATGGCTAATTTCAGAATCACACATATTATAATAATATATTATATTTTTTGTTGCATTAATATGCATAATTATATTAATTACTTTATGTCCTGCTGGGTATCTAGAAATCCTCAGCAATCTGAGAGGGTGAAATCACTTTTTTTGGTGATTTAAGTGCTCGCTTGGAGTCAGAACCAAAACTAGCTGGGGGTGACTGAGTGCAGAGTTTTTGTTTCTGTTGTTCACTCCCCTTTTCAAAAAACTGAAAAAAAGAACAAGTTTGCACATCAAAGAAAATCCCATGAATTTTGGCAAATGTAGCCCTGAACATGCCCTGAAAACATTTCCTGACATTCTTTTTCAGTGATTAAACGAAAGGATTTAACCTAACCTTGCCAGTGGAAGCTGTTCTTTTTCCTCTCTAGTTCAGGGCTGGATTATGGACCTTGATCAAACCTTGATTCGTTTTGTGCATCAGGAGAAAATGCCCTCCTGATGCACAGTATCACCTAACCCACAAGTGTCTGCAAGTGGCTGCTGTTAAGACAAAATTCATTTTAAAACCCTTCCTTATTTGAGCGGATATTGTGCTTATATGGGACAGCCGACATATCTTTTTTTTTTATGAGTCATTAAAAATGTATTGAGGCATACATTGAACTAGCATAGAAACACTGGGCAAAGTGCACATAGGGGAGAAGGAACAGAGAGTTAATGGGGGTTCTAACGGGTCATTTTTGCTCCAGGGCCCCTAGCAGGTCAATCTGGCTCTGCTCCACTGCAGCTGTTGTGTGACATCCTATTAAAATTATTACAATTAGTGTCATGTTAATGTCTATTCTTGAAAAGAGGTGATTCACATAGTGAGACACAATGAGATGTCACAAAAGAGCAGTTTTCTTCTACTTTTTAAGAACTGCCTCAAACTCAATAAAATGGCCAAAGATTGAATTGCTCTGCTTCAGTGTTTCATTTCATGTCAGTTTGTCTTTCTGTCTGTGCAAACATCCTGGATCAAGCCTGACAGATGGGACAGTGACCACAGCTCTAAGCTCTGGTGGGCGGGCCGCATCATCGTCACATTAGGGGATTTTCCTCTCCAACCTTGACTTAATACTGACCAGACTGCCACCTCTTTAAATGCTGGAACGCAATCTGAAGAAAACAAATCAAGCTGATGGTCCATTTTTCCAGCCTTAAAGACTTTCCATGGAACATTCACAAAGTATTTGAAATATGAAACAGGAGTATTTATATAGGTGTAGAGCTCTGACATACAGAAGTGATCAAAATAATAGCAGTCCAATGTGACGAACCAGATTAATCCAGGTTTTTAGTATATTTATTATTGCTTCATGGCAAACAAGGTACCAGTAGGTGCAGTAGATTCTCAGAAAACCAACAAGACCCAGCATTTGTGATATGCACGCTCTTAAGACTGTGCAATTGGGCAATTAGTTGAAAGAGTGTGTTAAAAAAAATTGCAGTGTGACATTCAATCAGTGAGGTCATCAATTCTGTGAAAAAACAGGTGTGAATCAGGTGGCCTCTATTTAAGAATCAAGCCAGCACTTGTTGAACATGCATTTCTCTTTGAAAGCCTGAGGAAAATGGGTTGTTGAAGACATTGTTCAGAAGAACAGCGTACTTTGATTAAAAAGTTGATTGGAGAGGGGAAAACTTATAAAGAGGTGCAAACAATTATAGGCTGTTCAGCTAAAATGATCTCCAATGCTTTATAATGGAGAGCAAAACCAGAGACACCTGGCAGAAAATGGAAGACAACCATCAAAATGGATGGAAGAATAAGCAGAATGGCAAAGGCTCAGCCAATGATCAGCTCCAGGAAGGTCAAAGACACTCTGGAGTTACCTGTAAGTGCTGTGACAGTTAGAAGACGTCTGTGTGAAACTAATCTATTTACAAGAATCCAGCGCAAAGTCCCTCTGTTAAAAAAAAGGCATGTGCAGAAGAGGTATCAATTTGCCAAAGAGCACATCAACTGGCCTAAAGAGAAATGGAGGAACATTTTGTGGACTGATGAGAGTAAAATTGTTCTTTTTGGGTCCAAGGGCCGCAGACAGTTTGTGAGACGAGCCCCAAACTCTGAATTCAAGCCACAGTACACAGTGAAGACAGTGAAGCATCATGATATGGGCATGTTTCTCTACTATGGTGTTGGGCCTATTTATCTCATAACAGGGATCATGGATCAGTTTGCATATGTCAAAATACTTGAAGAGGTCATGTTGCCTTATGCTGAAGAGGTCATGCCCTTGAAATGGGTGTTTCAACAAGACAATGAGCCCAAACACACTAGTAAACCAGCAAAATCTTGGTTCCAAACCAACAACATTGATGTTATGGAGTGGACCTTAATCCAATTGAGAACTTGTGGGGTGACATCAAAAATGCTGTTTCTGAAGCAAAACCAAGAAATGTAAATGAATTGATGAATGTTGTTAGAGAATCTTGGAGTGGAATAACAGCTGAAAGGAGCTCCATGCCACACAGATGTGAAGCAGTTATAAAAAAACTGTGGTCATACAACTAAATATTAGTTTAGTGATTCACAGGATTGCTAAATCCTAGAAACAAAAAAGTTTTACAAAATAGTTTTGAGTTTGTAAAGTCAATGGCAGACACTGCTATTTTTTTGAACACACCCCTTTCAACTAATTGCCCAATTACACAGCTTTAAGAGCGTGCATATCACTAATGCTGGGTCTTGTTGGTTTTCTGAGAATCTACTGCACCTACTGGTGCCTTGTTTGCCATGTAGCAATAAAAAATATACTAAAAACCTGGATTAATCTGGTTAGTCACATTGGACTGCTATTATTTTGAACACTACCGTAATGGCTGGACATACAAAACCTTATAAGGTTTTTTTTTCAGTCAATATATATGAACAACCGATTTGTTAGTTTAGCTAAATGATGCCACCACACTTAACTGACTTGTTTAGCAGAGCACTGTGAAGCCTGTGGGTTTCAGACACGGGGACTTTGGATGGATCTTTTTTTAAAACAGCATTAGAGAGTGATTTTCATAGCAGAGCTTTGAGCAACTGCAGTACCATCCATTAGAGAGTGACCTTCACTATAAATATGTCTGCCTTTGATATGCACAAACGAGAAAAATAAGTACAACAATCCTCTGGCATTGGCAGGGAGGAATAATAAAAACGTGACATCCCTCTGAAGTGAATGTGAATGGACAGAGAGCCAGAGATTGTGAGAGATTAAAAACTGGTAAATCCTAAATGAACTGAGAGATAAGAGGTGGAGAGACTGATGAGACGAAGGAGGTCAGGCTCTGTAGGCGTGCCATGCGACTGCCTCTCTGCACTGACTGAGCCAGCGGTTTGGCCTCAGGAGGGTCAATGCAACTCGGGTCTATCACAGGCCTGGCTGCTGCTGACACAGATTTGCACCGTGACATAGTGGATCCTCATTGTATTAAACACAGATTTGGGATTAGTTTGACAGAAAACATGAAAACAAGATGGCAGTGGACTGGGAAAAAGCACAGTTTATATCCGTATTGCTTGTATGGGATTCTGTTGGAAGAATATGCCTCTAACTCGTACTTTAAGGGTTTTTTTGGGGGCCACTTTTGAAACGGCAAAACCTCCAGAAACTGCATCTGGACAACTGCTGCTATGCCACTGCTACAGCAGTATGAACCCAAAAATTAACAGATTTTGCTGCAATAAATGGATCAAAATTATACTGAAATAACTAGATCACAATGCCAATGTGTAAAAAGCCTTAATTCATGCTTAATTTGTGCTTTTTGCACGACAGATGTTAGTGGTAAGCACTCTAACCAGGGTCGCTGGTTCGACTCCAGCCTGCGGCTTCTCCGCGTGTTAGCGTGGGTTCTCACCAGGTACTCCAGATTCCTCCCACAGTCCAAAAAACATGCACTTAAGTTTAATTGGTAACTCTAAATTGCCCGTAGGTGTGAATGAGAACGTGGTTGTCTGTATCTATGTGTCAGCCCTGTGATAGTCTGACCACCTGTCCAGGGTGTACCCCGCCTCTCGCCCAATGTCAGCTGGGATCGGCTCCAGCCCCCCACGACCCGAGTGCGGATAAGGATAATGAATGAATGTTTTCTGAATGGAGTTTACCTCGTTTAGGGCTATGCTGATTGGCTTTTGTAACAGTGACATGTAAATTCTTGCTCAGGTTGAACAATTTCAACTTACACACATACGCAAACGATGAAAATACAGACTAATAGCATCTTCTTGCTTCTTGCTTTGACTTTTTATGTATTGTACAGCTCAAAATGTGCTTTGCATAGTCAATATCATCTTAATAAATGTAAACATTTGATCATCAAACCCTCCTGTAATAGACCACAGTGTAAAAAAATGAATAAATAAAAACCATAGTTTTCGTAAATCAACTGCAGAGACAAAAAAATGAATTTCTATAATGTGATATCAAGCAATTCTCATTTATTTTTACCAAACAAACATAGAAATATCATTTGTATCTCCTCAATAAACAAAATCATTCACATAACCATGTCCTAGAGACAACTATATAAATAAATTGATTGAATCCATTTTAATCATCAGTAGAAATTAAACAAAAAAGAGTGCCTGAAGCCACAGCGACATATCAGTTTGTTCTATCAGCTCTACTTATAACTATGCAGCACCACCAGCTGATCAACACCTTGATGCACAAAGCCTCTTTGACTACCAACAACAGACTTCTGTTAATGTCCGCTAAATTGGTTGCCCACAAAAAAGCTGCAATTTGTCTCAATAAAAAAAGCTATTACAGTATATACACAGAGTGGTACTCCAGAACCAAGTACTAACAGTTAAAGCAAGAGATCGTTCATTTAATTTCATGTACACAAGTACTATTATCAAAGTCATGCAAGATGAAATTAATTTCTGACATCAAAACTTGCAATTGGTTGGAAACTATAAAAAAAGATGCCAATGCACTTTCTATACAACATCAGGTTAAGGCAATGGAATTAAATTCCTTTTATAGATGTGTAAGTGTGTGTGTTTGTATGTTTAAAACCAACTGTCGTGGAATTAAAGCTGCTCCATATCATCTTTATGTATGTCTTCATTCTCAATTAAAAAAAATCCCCCCATCATAAAACCTGGAAGTCAGGTTAAAACAAAACAAAAAGTACACATTTCACATTCTGCAAAAAGGTAGTAAAAAACAATTAATCAACATCAAACTCAATACAGCCTCTTGCACAGTGCAATCACATAACTGGAAAAAGCCCTTACAATCTGTACATATGGCATGGCTTTTTCAAGCACAAAACTGGAAGAAAATGCTTTTAAAAAATCTGAAGGGACCATTAAGTCTCTATAAAATCAACGCACATTCTAGTCAGATAAACACAGACACACTCAGAATGATAAAAGTAGAGGGACGATACTTCATAGTGCTACTGCTTTATGGGATAATCCCACTACGCCTTTACTTCACATTACAGTGCCTCCTGGTGGTTCATATCAGTTTCTGTGCTCTTTCAAAACAGTCCTCAGTGTGAAACCAGAATCAATTGGCATCTAAATATCATATTTAGCAGTATCTAAAGAAATCATCTGATCTCATCCATAACTGATAAATCTGCAAATTTTCAGCTGTCAGTGTCCTGTGAATTGTTCACACACACTCAACAAAATCTGGCTAAATACCCTACCTCAGTGTCTTGATATGCCTCTTCTCACAGCTCAGAAGTAGTAGGAGTAGTGTATTTAATCATATTTTGGAAACAATTTAAATTTGGAACATACTTTCACATGGATGGACGGTGAAGAGGTGGATTAAGCTGCAGGAGGTTTTTATGGTTTTATGGCCAAATCTTTATTTTTCTGCTCTGAAACAATCTGATAACAGCTGCAATTCTTGATAAAGGAGCTTTTATAAACTAAACGACCTGCTGGCAGCAAGTGTATGTACTCAAAGGACAGATTTTGATAGTTATTACTTTAAAGGAAAAGGGTAACCTGTCTTAAAGGAGCAGTGCTTGGGATATAGTGACATCCAGCGGTGAGGGTGCAGATTGCAACCAACTTATCCTGATGTGATACCAGCCCTCACCTGCAGCTTGCTCCCACACATCTTAGTAATTGATATAGGAGCAGAAGCATGGTAAACAAAACAAAGTGCAATATTCTGGGGAGTAAAAATGTTCTCTTCTCTTGTAACAAAAAATTAAAATAAAACCCGTTTTGTGTTTTTGGGTTAACAATTATAAACATACACTCTTGGACGGGGGGGGGGAAATAAAACACTTTTTGATGCCATAAAAAAATAATTACATGAACATGTACCTCAACTGCAAGTCCATCTCCCCTGAAACTCCACTCTGGTTGCAGTGTACAAATAGTGCAAATTAGTTAAGAATTCAGTCCATAGGACCACATTTTACCATTATATTTAGCCAAGCAGGTGATATTCGCTGCTTGTTATCTTTTTGTTTCGGCAACTGATAAACTGTTAATGTATCTTAAAAGGAAACTCTGTACCTGGTAATTATTGCATGTGACACGTTTTACAATCATTTGCATATGCTTTGAATGGACCTGTGATGTGACTTCATGTTTCCCTTCGGACCTTTTTCTTCTGGGAGAGTTTGGGGGGCTCCACAGGCTGCTCAGACTTCTCTGAAAGGAAATATAATAAAGTTGTATGTTAGTAACTTTTTTCTTTATCCTGAGTAAATATAAACTCAGAGTCTGTGCGGCTGAAACCTACTCTGAGAGGAGGATATGCTGGGATTCTGCTTTTTGGAGGCCATCACAGGAGGCTCTTGAGGTTTGGGTACTGCGTTGACCAGGGGCACGGTGCTCACGGTCTACAATCAAAGACATGCAATGATATTATTAAACAGAAAACAATGCCCACATGCATTTGGTGTGAATATGTAAGTATAAATAAAACCATTTTGTGCAAGATCTGACAGCTTTTTTCTGTTTCTCTTGCCTGAGCCTCAGATGCAGCCTCCTCCTCAGTTTTCTTCTTCTTTTTCCTCTTCTTCTTGGATTTGGCTGCTCCACTGGAGGCATCATCAGTGTCCTTCTCATCTTCTGACATCTGCCATAACATAACAGACATTCAGCTTGTTTGAAAATTAGGATAACTTTTTTGGTCAAGTATGTTTTAGAAAAGAAAGGTTTCAAGAGGTAGGTAGTAAAATACAAAGATCTTCTTAACGCTCCCACCCTCCCTTCCTGCGAAGTAAATGGTGTGATGATAAATAATGAGATGTAAAATTAAATATACAAAAAGTAATAATACCCACTTGACCCACTATGGCCTGTTTGTTACAGATGAGGGGCAGCCAGATCTAATTGAATTGTGACTCTCTATTCTTGAGAGAGAACCTTATTTTTTCATTTGTGGTAATTCCACTGAGTTTGAAGGTGCAAACTTCCTTCTTTTTCCAGATATTTATATTAATAGGAAAGAAGTTGCTGCTATGGCCTGTTTAATACTGATGTCGAAGTTCAAACTACAATTAATACAGGATTGGGTTCATAAGGATGGTACTTTATGGGATGGGCACTACAGGAGTATATGAGTCACCAAAGAGGTTATACATTGATTTACTATTTTTTTTTAAATCCAATAATATAAGAAGCCTTCCTTTAAATGTTAGGCTTTTCATCAGGATAATTCAGAGATGTCTAACAGATGTTGGTGATTTGACTGTCAGTGATACCTTGTTGGGGACAGACTGTTCCTTCAGTGGAGGCGCTGGTGTTGCCATCACAAGAGGCTCTTCGTAGTTCCCCCAGTGCTCTACTGGGGCATTCCAGTCAGAGCTGGGGTCCACTGCTGCCATCCCATCTAAATAATTCACATCAACAGGATGGCTGTCAGAAAAACCTTACAAATGAAAAAGGTTAACTGTGCTGCGTGGAACGGACTGCTGAGATACTCACTGGATCCAGACCATTCATCATCAGCATCATGGTGCCTCCCCCACGGCAGCTCTATCGAGTTTGATCTTGGGTCTAACAAGACAGTTGGAGGTGAAAAAAAGTAAACTAGTCAGGCATCAGACAATCTTTAGATTGCACAGTCTGGAAGTATAGTCTGGCTTGTGACTGGGTGATGAAGCTGACAGTTAATTACAATATCAACCTGTGGTGTTTAGTCCCATCATGGAGAAGGTCACAGGGTTGAGGTCAGTCTTTATCCGGCCATCAATGCCACTCCATGCTGCTGGCAAGAGCGCACAAAAACACATTAGGATTGTGGCTGCAATGCTGGCAAACAGTGGAGATCAGATTAAGCATCACCAGACAAGTCCTCGAAAATAAAATAACAGTGTGCTGTTATTCATTCAATTGTTGCATAAAAACACCTTCCACGGTCAATTTCTTTTTTAAATTTCTCTGAACAAACATGAGGCCTTAATTGGGTTTCATCACAGATTATTATCATTTCATTGCGCACAATTTCACTTGTTTTATACGACAGCTGAACTTTTTGCTCTGTTTACAGTAAATCAGTCAGTGTCCACAAGGAATAAAATAACCCTTTGGGATTGGCTGCCTTGTAAATTGAGTGTTTTTTGTTTTATTTCAAATTTGTATTCTTTGTTGAGCCAGAAGCTAATTTTAATTTAAACTTCCAATTATTTCACCTCCTAACATAATTTAACTGAATTTCCCGTTGGGGATGAATAAAGTAATTTTGAATTTAACATAGACATTTTACTAGTGTTAGTTTAAGCTTTAACAATGCGATTCCTTATGACAAGTGTTTGTCATAACAGGAAATTACAGGACATTAAAACCTTAGTTACAAAGAAACAATGACGCATGAACCTGAAAAGTAAAAAAGGCAAGACAAGGCTTTGTCTTGCTCAGTGTTGTTCTGACTTTTGGATTTGTCTATCATCTGTTTTTGATATTTGCCAAATAAATCTTTGATTTTCTACAACAGGGGCGGTGGCACACCTGGTTGAGCACGTACCATAGAGGCATTGTCTTCTTAAGCGGGCGGCCCGGGTTCGAGTCTGACTCGGAGCCCTTTCCCACATGTCTTCCCCTCTGTCTCCCCTTTCACTCTGTCTCTATCAATAAAGCCCAAAAATGGCCCAAAAAAAAACCAAAAAAAAAAAACAATGCGATTCCTTCTCATTTTAAATTGAGTTACCCCTTCTGCAGATGGCTCAGTTAGACAGACTTTGGATTTTTTCGAAGTGGGGTTGTATGAAGTACTTAGCAAAAGTCTGTTTATTACACTACCGCGACAGTAACCGGTCTTGAAAATGCTGAAACAGCCATATAGACACAAATGATATTGTTTGATAAAATCTCTGATCATCCTGTTAAGTTAATAGTTATAACAGCAACTGGGAAATATCCCAATAATAAAAAGAGACTCCCTAAGTTTTTTTTATTAAATGTGGATGTGACCACTCACTAGCACTTATCTTATTTCATTTTAAATCCAATGCGCTCCCTGTGTTACAGGGTCTGCTTTGTTATACTCCTTGATCAATATCTATATGAGTGGTGTAAAAAGCTCTACCCAGCTTGAGGTGATACCTTGCGTCTCCTGCCCCCAGGATTGAGGCTTAGGTGGGGCCCTGAAATGTGTAGCTGTGGGGATGGAACTCCACTTGGTCCCCTCCATAGCACCCATCTGACGTGGCATCTTTAAAGAGATATCAGTCCAGCCTCCACCATTGACTGGAGACTCCTCTTTCCAGCTGGAGGACACTGAGGACATTAATGGATGACAGCGAGTCAAACTGGCAGTATAGTCAACCAGTGAAAATCTTTAATATGGCAGATTCTTCATTTTAGTATTATCACTGATTTTAAACCATCATTTGGAGGCTTGTTCAGTTACCACAAACAGGAAGACTTATTGATATATTAAGCTGACTATTAAAACAAGCTTTGCTTTAAAAAAGAAATGAGAAGCTATTAAATATTTCCCCATCTCAGTCACACATAATTATGGTATAGCTTTGTCTTTACCAGCTCCACTGGCTGTCTCCACCTTTCCAGCAGTTCTTGAATGCAGGGACTCTGAAATAATAAAGGAAGAAATATGCTTAAGTAAAGCATGTTTAAGCATGAGTGAACTGATGACATGAAGGTGCTACATATATGCATCACCACGGCAACACTGTGTGCTAAATGAGTGTTCATCACACTGCTGAATACCATGGTTTCCTCTGTTTTTCTTGGTAGGTGCTGTGGCCACAGGTGCCTCCACGTTGCTCTTGGGAGCCTCCACCCCTCCTGGGCTGCCAGAGTCCTCAGGGCCCTTGTCCTTCCTGCGCTGCTGCCTCTTCTCTCGGTTACTGACCTTAGTCTCCCATGTACCTGGTGGAAACACACAAAAAAAACCAAAGCAACTTAAAATGGTTGTGTGATTGCTGTATTGAAGGCAATGAACTGGGGGTGACATTTGGTTTATATTTTAACCAAGAGGTTAACTACGTATAATTGTTAAACTTAAGAGGTTAAGTGCATTGTGAATACTAAAAACAGGAGTGGTCTGAACTGTGTAACACTAAACGTTCAGTTTAAAAATGAGAAGTTGTTATGAAATGTGAGTCTTACCATCATCAGGTTCCTTCCCATCATGTGTAGACACTTGCTGGACTGGTTTCACGTTTATCTTGGTTTTCTTTTTGTTCTTTTTCACCTGCACTGGGGCCTGTACCTCATGCACCTGTGGATAGAGAAATCAAAGATATAGTAAAGTATTAAGTAGTACCATGCAATGTACTTTGAAGCCATGACACACTGGCAATCTGTCAAGGAGTAATATTTCACCACCATCAAAACTGCATCATAAAACTTCAATACAACCGAGCGAAACGCAATAAAAATGTGACCTTCAGTTTCAGGTCCACTTTATTTTTTGCAGCAGTTGCTCAAACTTACCTTCTCAGTTTTGATCTGCGGTGCCAGCTTGGAAACAACCTCCGACACTTTAACTTCCTCTTGAGCCACAGCCACTGGCTGGCCATTGGACTGAGTGTTCTGGGGATAAAGACAGACATCACATGTCTTGATTACACACATTTAGTTGGCAGAATAATTAAGCATTTCAAAATCAATCTTTACAATGCATTTGGATTTGGAGTACATTCAACAAATCTACATTACCATCAAATATATATATTTTTAAGAAAACCAGTTAGATTTCTAAGATACATTTGATGGTGGTTAACTTTTGACCTAAATAATTTGTTAAAACTGAAAACAAAGCTTTGGATTGAATAGCTAGACCTGAGCTTAAATGTTTGTTGACGTTACTAACTGTGTAACAACGCTGTTAGAAGCAAACCTTGTTCCTAGATGTGTGAAAACCATGTTGTTTTGTTGGTTACAATTAAAGTTTACCAAACAGACAAGCGATATGCTTCAGGTGTTATTTTATAACATAATCTGTTGGCCTATGACAACGATTTAACTAGCATCGGTTAGCATGAAATATCATTCGCTAATAGCTTGTCAATTAGCTACACACCCAGCTAGCATGCTAACAAGATACCGTGATTCATTGTATTTTAATCTCACTGGTTTATTTATGTCTTTTTGTAAGTGGGTCACATGGTTGTCCCCAGGTAGCTTGTTGTTGTGTAAACAAAGCGGTATGTAATGTAAACGCTAGCTTTAGTTTACGTTAATCAATGGTGTGTGATAGCAAATTGGCTACCTAACGTTAAATTAAACTTTATTGGTAAAATAACAATGGGGATGCATGTATAAACTAGCTTAATGCTAGCTAAAGCTAACTGGGTATAATATAGTATTGTTTTTTGTTGACACACCGATGAAAATACGCACTTATTGAGATTGGCCATGATTTAACAACCCGTTACCTTTTCACTTTTCTTCTTGTTCCTCTTCTTCTGTTCTTCTGGTTTGACAGTTTTAGCAGAATTGGCCTTCACAGGCTCGCCGTTGCCGTGGGTGACCGGGGATCCCCGCTTTTTCCCGACAAACAGACCGCCACAGACGGCGGAGAGGAGCAGCAGCAGACCCGCCGCGGCCGTAGACAGGATGACCCAGGTCGGGTACACATCAGGCTTCAGACCCAGATCCACCCCGAACTGAGCCCGAACATACCCCTGTCCCGAAGAAAGGAGCTCCTTCAAGCGACTGGAAAGCACTTCTGCTTTTTCCAGCGCAAAACCTTGCAAGTCCCCAGCCATCTTTCCAAATCGCGAAACAAACAGTGGCTAACTGTTAGCTATCATTGTCAGCATCCGTATGCTAACGGAGGAGTGGCTAATCTAATCTGACTGTTAGGAGAAATCTCAGTAAAACCACTATTCGCAGCATGTAAACACAGCTTTATTATGGCCGTTTGAAAAATAATGAGGTGCAGAGATTTAGTTTTACCTAAATCATGTGATCAAACCATGTTTATAACTAGTCACCCATGTTTGAAAACAAGGCTGCTTTTGCAGGAAACACAACAAACTTCACCAAAAGTGTAACATATGACATTTATTGATCATTTCACTCACAAAGGATGGCTATAACACGATGTGTAAATTATGTAACTTAAGAGAAATAAATGACTTAGGTCATTTTTGAACATGCCTTTGTGACTTAAGCAAGATATGGTAACACTTTATTTTGAAGGTGTCTACATAAGAGTCACACAAGCCTGTCAGAAACATGACATGACAAGTATCATGAGCATTAATGTTACTTCAAAGTGTCATTAACGTTCATGACACATCCCATGTCATGTTTATGACACGCTCATGTCACTCTTATGTAGACACCTTAGAGTAAAGTGTTACCAATATTAGTGTCAACAATAAAACACTGATAAACTAAACTGATAACTAAACAATCTCCCTCTAGCTCTTCTTTGCTGGGTTCTTATCTGATGCCTATGAATGTGGCAAATTGTCAGAGAAGTGATGATGTTAAAGGGGTAAAATCACATGATCTGATCAACTGAGGATGTAGGCGATTTTACCATAGGTGGCCAGCATCATGAGGAGATGATTTAGGCAAAAAAAAAACAATTTTGACAAAAAATGACTTAGATAGGCGATTATTTTAACAGCGTGATGAAATACTATTTAATTACATTAGTATTAATTACTTTTTATTTAGACATTTTGCAAATGCAAAACCAAGATTGTTAGTTTGTGTAATATATTTTTTAAAGGTGTAATAAATCATATTTAATTAAAAAAAAAGACTAACAAATATAACAAATAAAACTGAGGTATAACCACAGTAATGTGTTTTATTATTATTTTGATATTTCTTTCATTGTCAACAAAAAGTATTTTAAAAAAAGGAATGAATCAGCCATCATTTTGGTCAACATGAACTTGCTTTGGTTTGTGATAACTTAAAAAGCAATTAGTTATTGTTTTTGTCATATATTTTTATATTTGAGCTATACAAATTGAAAACAATTTAAATAAACTCAACTATTTTCATATTGTACAAACATTTTATTGTACATTAAAAAATGACAAAATGTTAAAACAATCAACCATAGAAGCCAGCTGCCAGAAGTGCACTCAATAAAATATATTCTAGATTACTCCAAATGTTAAATGAGGTATAGATTAACCACTGCCATCACCTCACCCATTATTATGTTTAACCAAACACTCTCATCATTTACATGCCTGGTAGTATGTAGAGGTAAAAAAGAAAGAAAAGAGAGCCATTAGCAGGGTCTGACTAACTATATTGGCTGCTGATAAACTCCATGTGGAATTCTCAATCTCTATTGCCAAAGAATTGTACTTATCTGTTGTAAGAGTGCAGCTTTAACCTGTCAGCCATTCATTTGTCCTTTGTAATAGTGTGACAGTATTGCAACAATACTCCAGGCTGTTTTTGTCAACAAGAACTTGAACAAAAACAATAAATAGGTCAAATGTAACAAATACGTAGCAGAATGTAATCTCCATTTCAGAAGTCTGCATCCAGAGTGAATTCACAGTCCGTCATGCTCGACATAACTCCAAATCTCTGATACTCCGCCACTCGTTTTTCAAAGAAATTGGTTTTCCCTTCTAGTGAAATGGACTCCATGAAGTCAAATGGGTTTTCAGCTTGGTAGACCTTTGATTGAAAGAGAAAAAAAGAAAAAGATGTTACTTCAATTTCACAAGCAGCAAATAAAAAATACAATTCATTGACACATCTTTGAGTTATTAAATTACATTTCTTTCATTAAAAGAATGTGTAACACATATTTCTTTTTTTAAACTTCCACAATATATAGGGGTTCCTTAACTGTTGTATAATAATTTACTTACCTTGGCCAGTCCGAGGTCAGCGAGAAGCCGATCAGCCACAAACTCGATGTACTGCTTCATCAGACAACCGTTGATTCCAATGAGATCCACTGGCAAGGCCTCTGTCAAAAACTCCTTCAAAACAACACATGATATGTTTTTCTTTAACCAGAACTGATATGGGCTATAAAGATTCTGGTCTGTTGCGTTGGAAGTCAATATAAGCAAAGTAAACAATAGAATAAAAAGAGCAGATTAACTGTATATTTCAACAGTTTAAAATGTGTAATCTGAAACATATTCCCTCCAACATTAGCTGACCTGCTCAATGCTAACAGCTTTGGTGATGATGTCCTTTACCCGGTCCTCTGATGGCTTCTTCACCAGGTAGCTGTACAGCAGGCAGGCAAAGTTACAGTGCAGGCCCTAGGAGACACATCAATATACAAGTTAGAGTAGCTGGTATAAAAACAATGAATATCAGTGTCTTTACTGTGTCCAAATGCAAATTTTAACCGTCACATCAAAGCAGAGGCAAATACAGACAGTATTACAGTAGAGTAACCTCAGGAGGTAGTTTAAATGGTCTGAAATAACAGGAAAACAACTTGCACAGCTAAACCTCTGGTGGTAGGTGTGTAGAACAAAATCATAAGCGTCTTCTGTTTTATGCATGAGCAATGACTTAGACTTCTATGTGCATGATGTAATAAAATCTTATGAGCCTGATAGGTCTACATGTACTTTTTGTACATGTTTAAGTTCTGTTTTATTTTTTCAGAGAATATGTAGGCCTAAAGCTAGAGGGTTTGTGTTGATGTGTATTACAGATACATACCTTGATGATTTTTTTTATATAGTCTTCCTTTCAATTGCTTTAAAGTTTAAAAAACCACACACAATATACGTACGTAATTTCTCGCATTTGTCGAGGACAATGAAATCTTGAAGGACATGTTACACCATGTTGGAAACAGGAAGCCCTGGGTCGTTCAACAGTTTAAACATGTCTTTTTGTGAATTTATTATTACCTCATCCCTGCTGATCAGCTCGTTGGAGTAGGTAAGGCCGGGCATTAGTCCTCTCTTCTTGAGCCAATAGATGGCAGCGAATGATCCAGAGAAGAAGATTCCCTCCACTGCAGCGAAAGCCACAATCCGCTCACCTGAGAGCAAAAATGTGTCAAAACTACTATTACCCACAGATAAATGGGGACACTCTTTAAGGCAAGACTTTCTATTATTATGTGATTCACAATATGATGATTTTGAACGTTTTATCTTTATTACCAAATGTGGATTTGCTGTCATTTATCCACTGAAGTGCCCAATCTGCTTTTCGTCTGACACAAGGCATCGTCTGAATGGCATTAAATAGATAATCCCTGG
Organism: Centropristis striata; assembly: GCF_030273125.1. Classification (NCBI taxonomy): domain Eukaryota; kingdom Metazoa; phylum Chordata; class Actinopteri; order Perciformes; family Serranidae; genus Centropristis; species Centropristis striata. Next base: position 25,713,701 of record NC_081530.1, read on the forward strand.
AATGCACGATGAATACAAATTGCATAAACATAACAGAATACATCAGCATAACAAATACAGCTTTGAAAAGTATCGACTCCCTTGCAGGAATTGTATGTTTTACTGCAGATTGAAAACAAAAAAATGAAAATGCAGGGAAATACATATTGTAAAACAATAAAAACAGGAGATCAAACATGCATAGCCTGTTTATACAGAGGCCTTGAAATGTTTGCCTTCCTAGTCTGTTGCTATATCTAAGCTTTTGCAGCTGGGACTGCAACAGGAAATGACCACAAAGGGGAGCATCCTGATGAACAGGTGCAAGTCTTACAGTTTGTTTTGAATCTTCAGAAGATTAGCTATTGTGGAGAATTTGAGTGTGGCTATGAATTTGCTCCACTGATGCAGAGGCACATAATCTTCACTATCTAACCAAAGCCACTGAGCATTACAAGTGAGGACTTGACCAAAAAGAGAAGAAAAGCCTACCTCTCCTTTAGGTCCCTGATGTAAGTGTTGATGAGCATGCTGTACATCTCTGAATGAACCGTTTCTATCAGGATCTGGAAGCTGTAGAAGGAGCGTGCTTCAGGGACCTGCACCTCCTGACAGAACCTCTGCACCTGTCAGATAAGAGGAAAAACTTTATATGTTCGCCTTGAATTGATTATAGCTTGTGGTAGATTGATGAATAAATGTTCCATCTCTACAGAAGCAAACAACCTACAGATATTTTATCTGTTAAATTCAGGTAAAATCCCTCACCAGGTTCTCATTGACGATACCATCACTTGCAGCAAAGAAGGCCAGGATATGGGAGATGAAGTGCTTCTCCTCAGGTTTCAAACGCTCCCAGTGTGGCAAGTCTTTGGTTAGATCAACCTGAAAGGCATAACGTCAACAGTACACCTGTCTGTCTCATAGATGTTCAGGTTTTTCCAGTGATAACAAGATGTGGTGGATCACACTGTGGTTGCTGGTGAGACACTAAAATGAAAGTATTTACTGAGTAAAACTGATACCCACCTCCTCCACCGTCCAGAAAGACGCCTGTGCCTGCTTGTACATCTTCCAGATGGCGGGGTACTGAATGGGGAAGATGACAAACCGTCGGGGGTTTTCTCGTAGCAAAGGTTCTTCCTCTTTCTCTGAATCATTATGGCAGTCAGGGTCTTTTTCTTTGAAGCCATTCTACAAAATGCCAGAGCACAGAAAATGAACATATTTTCACTTCACTTTTGGTGTGGGGGTTTTCAGTTTAATTTAATAAGTGCCACTGTGCCCAGACCATAATTTTTCATTATAATTGCTAAATTTGGGTGTGGGAAATTTCGACCTCGGTTGACAATTGTCTCAACCTATTGTGGGAAACTTACTTAAATTTACGGTGAAGTACAGCCATTTGTCAAAATTCATACATGATATTTTCTGTTTAAGAACCAAGAACGCTGCAATAGAGTAAAGTTTATTTCAGTCATACAAGAAAACAAGCATTCTGTTGGCCAACAAAACCAGTCACCATTCACTGTCTATGGAGCTACTTCAGAGTTTATGTATATCATAACCTGAAGCCTAACTGGATGTTTGGTCTTCAATTCATGTCCAGACATGCCTAACATTTATAAAATAGATATTTGGTTGTTTATTAATTTAAAACAAACACAGTATCTACAATCATATGTCTCGAGACAAATGTATTGTTTTGATAAATATGATGTACAATGGCCTTATAAATAACATTGGGAATTTAATTTCAGTGGTGTTCCTTTTATTGTAACCATAGACTGTAACGACATAAGCCACTGCGCTTGCGCACTAACTCCCAAAAACAAAATCCAAAACAAAGGCCATTTCGCATTAAAATATCAAATATGAGCCCTTATATTTATCTACAGACGTTATTTTCATTACTAACAATTTTGTCGCTTTCCAACTATTTACAAAATTTGAGAACGGTTGTGTTTTATCCGAGCGTCACTGAACCCAACAGTTAAGCTAATGTTGGCTAGTTTAAGATTACATCAGCAGACAAGGCCAGTTTTTAAATATACATATATTGATATAGCTTTAATTGACAAATCGACGCTGAGACGCCTCGATTTATAACCGGAGATCTCGGATTAAGTTGACACAAAAGGTGACGTTAACGTAGAGTGGTTACTGCTAATATTGACATTACGTCACCAATTCAGTAGTAGTGTATTAAAACTGCTTACCGGTTCTTTCTCAGAGTGCAGACTTCTATTCATTAGATCCTTTTCCTGAGAAGACAATTTCTTCACCGTCGGTGTCATTCGGAGAGCTGAATTTGGTTCCTCTAGGTCCTTCCCATAACCTTGTGTGGATGCAGCTGTAGCTTTGTTAAACCCTTTAAACTGGCACCCACACAGGAGGTGTAGCGCCTCTAGTGCTCACACAACACAAAACCACACAATCTGCGTGGAGCATGAGAGAAATCCCCAAATGGGGACTTTAAATTCTGCTGAAACCCACACACTTAATCTTCCGTATTACATCATACAGCAACCTTTATCATGGGCATAAATGAGAAAAAGAAAATGAGAAAAAACTAGAATTTCATACTGATAAATTCTTTTATTGGACAGGAATGCAACTTAACATATGACATCTTTATTACAACTGTCATGCTAATAGATGTATTGCAAACATGGAGAAATTTAGCATATAATCCCCATGTTTTCAATGACATCATGACCCCATTATGAATTCCAAACTGGATGTCAATGTGTCTGAACCAGCAAAACCAGATCACTACACTGGGATGTTGTGTATCCCCAACCGGAACACGTCATTAGTGCAGGCCCATGAGCAGTTTTGGCCCTTGAGCATAAACACTTGATGGAAGGCCATTGGTTGATCCTCATCTACCTGTTAGGAAAAGGGTTTGGGAGTCTTTGTGAGCAAGATGATGACATAAACTGCAATGTTAACTAAAACAAATGTTTTATACATTACACAGGGTTTCTTTCTTTTTTAACACCATACATGAAATATTCATTCAGATAAAGATATTTCATTAGACTGTTTAGGAAGACAGGTGTTCAACCTATAAGAAAAACTTTGCCTTGTTTTTAAATCGAGACAACAATATCCCCTTAACGCCTGAATTTATATAGCTGTATATAAAAAAATGTTTGTGTGTTTTTGCCTTTAAGTAGATGGTAAATAATGTTGAGATTATTAATTTCACTTTTGCACAAAAAATAAATAGAAATTTTGGTATGTTGCAAATTTGCGACAACAGGCATAATGGTCAATTTGGGGTCAATTTGGTATGTTGCAAATTTGCTACAGCAGGCATAATGGTCAATAATAGGATAACAATAACACAGTAATATAACAGTGAAAAAACAATGTTTTATTTATTCACCCTCGTTTATTTATATAAACCTGCAACAGCAGGTATTCAACCGGCATTGGGGGAATGCAGACGCTATCTCGGCTGGTTGACTCAGTCAAACGGTTTGTCGCATATTTGCGACAGCAGGCGTTAAGGGGATATGACAGTAAGGAGTATTTTTTTTTTTTAAATTGTGGGGTCAAAAAGAAAAAAACAAGACCAAGCCATGTTAGCCAAATTAACCCAAAATGTTTTGCAGGTTCTGTGGATCTGGGGTTGCTACAAAAAAGCAAGATTAGTGTATAAACTAGCTATCTACAGGCACAACTTTCAGCATCACCAAACTAGCTGACTTTTAACTTGGTAAGAAGGTGCAAACCTGTAAAAGGCCTGACCACTGTTCAATCAGATCACTGGGAAAATAATCATTCTCAGTGGACAAAAGAGCGGGCTGTTCATTAAGGTGACAAGTAATAAAAAAGTAATGTTTTATATTCTATCAATACTATCATTCAGCTTTTAAAATGCAAGGGCTAGTGTACCACACCGAGTACATAATGACAATTATAGCTGTATTATAATTTTACATAGTTTCTTTCATCCCGACAGGATTCCTAAAAGTGTTGAAGGTTTATAACTCTTATTCCAACCACTTCAGCTCAGAATAACACAAGGCGATTTTTTTCTGACGGGAAACAAAAACTATAGTCTTTTATGTTGTCTTTGTGAGAAAAGTAATCCACATACTGTTAATTAGCTCCCATGAGTATAAATGCGACATTTCATACAGACCTCATTGGGAATTTTTAATCCTCGGCTCTGCTTTGGCAGCAGAACTGCTTTATGTGCAAATTTGTTCATCATCAGGCCAAAGACAAAACATATCATGATAAGAATCATTTCCACATTATTTATAGCCTTACTTTTGAGACTTGGAAGTTTTTGTTAGTGTTTTTACAAAGTGCCTTACTCTGTTGTAGTTAAGTGATTAAATACATTTCACTTTTTGCTGTCGATTGAACCAAATTTCATCACATTTTAGATGCTTGTAGCTGGATTTGAAAAGCCCAAAGTTAACAGAGCCAGTTGATAAACAGCTAACCAGTTATCCTAATGTTGAATGTAAAGCTTAGTGAAGTCAGATAACCCAAAGAGAGCCAGACTGGGCTTAACTTGCTTTGTGATACATGCCCCAGGTTCAGACTTAATGTACCAGCTTACCTGTAACTGTCCAAACACCATGATGAGGATACAACTATCTATCGTGGGCTGGATGTCTTGTTCTGTGATAACATGCTTAATACGCTTGAAAGGCAAGTTCTGTGGATCGGAAACAATGGCATTTATTATTAGGTTGTACAGAAAAACACACAAACAAAAAGATGCTCAAACGGGTTACATCTACAGTACTGGTTAACACTGGGCGGGTTCTAATATGAAAGCCTACTTATTCCACATTTTTCTGCTAATTTGTGATTAATACAAACCCAGTACGAAGAGATACTTACTACTAACTTGCCAGCGATTGCTTCTCTCCCGATAAAAACTGAACCTTCCCACGTCAGACAGGCCTCAGTAGACTAAGGAAAAGAAGTATGTTTATTTAAAATACAATCAAAAATGTTGTTTGTTTGTTCTTTTAACCCTTTATCAGGCAAAGAACTATATTTGGTAACTTCAGGTAATGTTTCGAGAAAAAAGATGCAAATTTACTAGATTAAAGTGGCAAATCTACGAGAAAAAAAGTCGCAGATTTAAGAGATTTAAAGTGGCAAATCTGCGCGAAAAAAGTTGCAGATTTACGAGAAAAAAGTGGGGGAAAAAAAAAAACTTTTTTTCTCCCAGATTCACCACTTTAAATCTCATAAATCTACGCATTTTTTTCTCGTAGATTTGCCACTTTAATCTCGTAAACTTTTTCTCAAAATATTATTTCGTATGTTTGGTTTTTTTTTTACACATTCTGGCTGTATGTAATATCCTCCAATATTCTGTAGGGTTGAAATTTGGAATTTGCAAGTATTTCAATGAGTGCCCTATTGAGGGTTAAGATAAAGCATAGTAATTACAGTAACTTCCATTGTGAATGTCAAGTGTGATGAAATTTGGTTTGTTGGTGTTGACACTTGTGCTAATGTTTTTCAATACTGCATCATTAAATGGACACTGAACAAACTTACATACAGGTTACCCAGTCCCGCCCTGTTGGTATTGTCGAACTGGTTGTAATATTCTGCGACAAAGCCCTCTCCAATCTTCTGCCATATTTGTTTCTCGCCAGCCATCTGTGAAGCTTTGGGTCTGTGAAAGAGTAGTGTCTCATCATTAGCAGTCTATCAAAGTTGCAGTTCAGTGAATTCATGTTGACACTTTATAAACACATTTTTTAACATAAAATGTCACTCCAGTAATTTAAACATTCCACATTATGTTATAAAATGACAACTCAGGAGGATCTAATAAAATAAGCTATATATAATATATATATATAGCTATATATAATAGGTTCAACTCCAACCACCCCACTCCCGGCAGTCCCTCTACTGCTTCTCTGAACAACAACCTCCCACCTCCCCGCATCACCGCCTGCCCCACACCACCCCCGTCACCTCCGCCCACCCCCCCACTGACTTTGACCACAGACCCTTTCACACCTCCAGTCCCCAGGACATCCACACATCCCCCCTCCACCTCCAGCAGCAGACACCTCTCTGCACCTTCACTGTCGACACCCCCCACCCCCCAGTCTGGACTACACATCACATCCAGCCTGGTGAGGAGAGAGCTGGAGAGGCTCAAGCAGAGGAAAGCTGCTGGACCGGACCGCATCAGCCCTCATGTGTTGAAGGCGTGTTCCAGCCAGCTCTGTGGAGTTCTCCAGCACCTCTTCAACCTGAGCCTTCACCTTCAGAGAGTGTCAGTGCTCTGGAAAACATCCTGCCTGGTCCCAATGCCCAAAAAAGGACGCCCTCCTGCACTGGAGGACTACAGGCCAGTAGCACTGACCTCTCACATCATGAAGGTCATGGAGAGACTGGTCCTGGCACACCTCAGACAGCTGGTGTGCCCACTACAAGACCCCCTACAGTTTGCATATCAGCCCCGTGTTGGGGTTGATGATGCAATCATCTACCTGCTGCAGAGGGCTCACTCCTCCCTGGACAAACACCTCAGTCCGAATCATGTTCTTCGACTTCTCCAGTGCCTTCAACACCATCCAGCCCAGACTGCTGAAGGCCAAACTGGAGAGCACACAGGTGGGTGCTCCCCTCATCACTTGGGTCGATGACTATCTGACGAGCAAGCCGCAGTTTGTAAGATTACAGAACTGCGTGTCTGATCGTCTGATCAGTAACATCGCCGCCCCCCAGGGGACTGTGCTGTCCCCCTTCCTCTTCACCACATACACTGCTGACTTTCATCATCAAAGCAAAGGACGCCAACAGACTGAACAAACTGATCAAGAAGGCGGAGTCTGTTGTTGGCTCCAAGCTTGTCACCCTGGAGGAGGTGGTGGAGGACAGGATGCTGGCAAAACTGCTGGCAGTCATGGACAATCCCTCTCACCCCCTCCACAAAACACTGGACAAGCTAAAGAGCAGCTTCAGCCACAGACTCATTCAACCCCGCTGCTCCAAGGAACGATACAGGAAGTCGTTCCTTCCTTCTGCAATAAGACTATACAATTCATCTACCTCTGCCAGAACCCACATTACTGAAATGCACTAATCTATGCACTAAATCTACACACAACACTTTGCTGTGTTATTAATATTATTACTATTATTATTATTATATATACTGTTGCTGCCATTACTATTATTACTATATACTGTAATATACTACTATTATTATTATTATTATTATTATACCGGCCTTATTTATTATTATTATTATTACTATTATTATTATTATTATTATTATATATCATATTATTTTACTTAAAATTACTTTATTTATATTTTTCATTTTATTTTTTATATTGTTTATTATCTATTATTACATATTATATTATATATATTATATACTGTACTATTATTATTATTATTATATACCGTCTAGTCACTATAGCATTGTTTCCATCATATCACCAGTTTAATTATTACCATCATCTTGCCAACCATCCTACAACTGATGTTCTTATTTTAAGATCTTAAGTGTCCTTGTTCTATTCTGTGTTTTTTTCTATTGTTTTTATTTATGCTACCTCAGTATTTTATTCTATTGTATTTTATTGTACTTGAATACCGGACTGCTGTGACAACCAAATTTCCCTTCGGGGATGAATAAAGTAATCTAACTATCTATCTATCATATAGATGAATGGAAAGAGGTCTGTGGCACTCAGTGCTTTTATAAAATAAAAGGGAACTGAAAGTAAGGAATGGCAGTCACTCCATAAGATAAACTTCCTTGAAGATAGAGTAAAGCTCAGTAGCCTTGGCCCACTTTGATAGGATCTGTTAATAAAAGAAAAACATAACACAAGTCTATTGCACATCCACCAACCCACATGGACTGTTGTGACCCTAATGTCACATGAAACACTCTAGTAAAGTTAATGATTACAGAAGGTAGGATGACTGTCTTGATTTCTGGATTAAAGTGTAATACCAACACAACTGGCTATGAATGCATAGTTTTGGCAAGCTTCACAGTATGTAGACACTTTCAACTGCAATTTTGCGGAATTGAGTCTGACTTAAGACTTCTTTAGACCACCTACAATTTAAACAAAAAAGAACCGTCTCTTCTGCTGAGGCACAGACTCAGAGTAAAGAAGAATAGAAAAAGTAGAAAAGATAAAATCCAGATGCCTCTGTGCACCAGGACTCAATGATTAGTTCAGTGAGAATAAAAATGACATGAATAGGACGTTATTGCTTTTACAGTTACCAGATCTCAACCCTGTCGAACACCTATAGACCACTATCTGCATAAGATCAAATGATAAAATCTTTAGGCCTGAACAATATGGGAGAAACATCTAATTGCGATTATTTTGACTAACATTTAATTAAGCAATTAAGTTCTGATTCCCGATATTCAGGGATTCAGCTGTGCATAATTATTCTCATTTAAAATTATATTTACATGATCACAGTGTGATTTTGTTATGACAAAACAAAGTTGTTTTTTAAATTACTATTGTTTTTACCATTTGGAGGCTGAGACATCTTGCAGCACCACAATACTTAATTCAGAATTTGAGACATTTATATTTGACCTCTAATAAATATTACATCTGCAGTTCAGATACCGCTGTACTCAGGTCTCTCTTAATCTTAATAAGATGATTAAATAAAGGTCATACAACGTCATATAAACTAGGAAAACTGTTGTAGAGCAATGGTGTTCATCCCTCCAATAGAGAAGCGCTGACCTGGCAAACGGCTTTGAGCTGATCTGGAGGATTGTGGTGGTCTGACTTCATACAGACACACTGCATTTAGTGTTTAACCCATAAGAACACAGACCCTCCAGATCCTTAAAGGAAAATTATGGGGGATATACAACAGACCAAGTGAACGACATAGAACACATTTATGATGTTTAAAAAAAAAAAAAAAAATTCTACCCCTAAATGTCAAAGATCTGTGATGTGACATACATGTCCCATTGGCGTTTATGGTATTTATGTTTATAATATTTCTTATTTTTAAAATAAATAAACTAGACACATTCCCTGCTTACAGAAACACAACTTTGCCTTTTTCTTTGCATCTCCACAACATTTATCAAAATTGTGGCATTAATAGTGCTGTTTAACAACAAATTATTTTTCAGATTTGTTTTTAAGTAACAAAATAAGAATAAATCAATAATAAATAAAAACAAATAACTATTTGCCTTTTTATTTGCTCTCTCCATAACATATATCACAATTGTGACTTTTGTTCAGGAAATATGGTCAGAACATGTTAAATGCAATACAGGACATCCTATTAACGGAATAGAATTGTTAAATGGGTTTAAACTTAGCCTCGTAACAAAAAATAAGCTTTTTGAAATTAGCTCCTTTTTCACATTTCTGTTTTCAGTCACACCCACATTTTGGAGAAGTCACTTCTTGTCACAGTCACTTGACCACCACACCAGGGTGTTGAGTATACGTCGCTTAGGGATTTAATGAGGTAAGGTGAAGCATAAAGCTGAATATGGGAGATTATGGAAGATTTAAAGTGTTTGTTACACGGGTGTCACCATGGGTTCTTATGGGTTAAATGTCACGCCATCTCTATAGCTTTGGGTGAACAACTAGAGAAACATATAACCGTCTTTATGTTGTGTTTAATATCTATGTATCCATCGGTCGCGACGATAACACTACACTAATAACAAAACCGAAACTTTTACCACTGAATTTGGACACATCGGCTTGCAAACGTATCGCCAAAGCGACACCAATTGTAACATTAGCGCGGACTTGATAAAGATTAAAAACATACAGTATTATAATTAACCCTATCCCGGTCTAGTCGCTTAGCTACTAGCTACCTAACAGCCAGAGTAACGGTGTAATAGGAAAACTATGGCGGTGACTGGCGATATTGAACAGTGGTCGTTAAGTTGCAGCTAACAGCAAGTTAGCTCACAGATTTGCTTCCCCGGAACCATTTATCTTTTTTTTGTCCATTTTTATCTCTGCTCTATCCTCGTTATATACGTCTTAACGAAACCGTGTTTCTATAGCTGGTCAAGTTGTTGTTGAGAATAATTCAACTCAAAAACAGTACTTTACCGTGTCTGTAAGTTTTAGCTTACTTTTTCAATCAACGGGCGAGCCAACGTGGAGACAGCCCCAGTTACGAATAATGGGGTTCCCGCTTCCTCACAGTTATGACACACATAACACGTCACCTGCAAGCTAACCAATGACAGCCAAGAATGAATGGTTCACATATCACCCTGAGTAAGGTCTGTCAGGAGCTCTTCCTGTCCGACTGTATACCACCCATATGTACATCCACGAACAAAAGCAATGCCCTAATGCAGATGATTGGACTTTAGGCGTTTCATCTCAATTGATGTGGTCAATCTTGGTGAAGGACAGGGCATTTTAATGGAGATTAAGAGAGGCGCTGCCTGACAAACTAAGCTCAGGGCTCAAAATCTCACGTGAGATACATGAAATATACCTTTTTAAAACTTTAAGAAGATATTTTTTGTCAAATTATGCACCGATTCAACAATATATGTCAAACATGTATTTCTTTGTGTTTTTAAACTAAAATCCACTCATGTTTTCTACCTGTAAATCATGACATGCTTATGTAAGCTAGTACCTAAAGAAAAAGGGCCATGCAACAAAGAACTTGTCTCAAATAAATCTTTAATGATTATTTAAAAAACATTAACCAAAATCAACCTGTAAATGAAACATCTTCATTCCTAACTAGTTTGGCAAAGGATGAATCAATATTAAATCATAGCTGTGACCATTACAGATTTACTTGTTGGATGGGTAAGGGTTACGTCACATCTCCAGAATACAGTTGTCTCCCAAGCACGAGATCTTCAGTTATTGTTACAAAACTTAATCACAGCTCCAGTCCTGGCCCAAACTTTTATCATCAACTAACAACTTGTCTATGGTGTGCTTTTATTGAAAGGTGCTATCATAGATGTAGCCCCATATCAATGAGGCAACTGTCATCCATAGCCAGTATATCAGGCTAGCAATAAAGCACATATTTTAATATGGAAGACATTAAATGCTTAATTGGATATTGCTCGGGGGGGGGGGGGGGGGGGGGGGCATGAGACATTAGAAATACAGGTTAATTCATAACAGCGTGCAGGTCTTTACAAACACTAGTAACAGGAATTTAATTTATAAAAAGCTGGGTTAATTCTTTATGTAATACATCTTAAGATCTTTACAGCTCCTCCTGTTGTGCCTTGTTTATAGTGTCCTATTGGCATGAAGGATGTCCTCCTGACTTGTCACAAATCCAATGACATTGTTTTCTTCGCAATTCATGAAAACAAGACTGACAGAGATAAGACCCATTTAGGCACTTTTAAAATCACTTTGCTACAGTTCAGTGCTTGTTGCTGCCAGGAAAGGGACACTCAAAATGCAGAATGTCTTCCCGCACTTGACTTCCAGTGACTTGTTCAGAAAGGCTACTATTGCTTCGTTGAGGCTGCTGCACCAATAGATCTTCTTGTAGTGGATGGCAGTAAAAGTTGTCTCTACAGTTTCACCCAACAGGCCTCTGAGGTTAGAACCAAATGACGTCTTAAATGTTCTAGTGTGTCACTGCTCTGGCTGTGACGTGAAATAATCGTCTGTCCGGAACACGCTCGGGATCTCTTGGCGCTGATGTGGTGCTGGTCTTCTTGGGCTGGCTGGTTTCTGAGTGTGAACAAACACAAAGTTATCCAATAGTTTGGTGTAGAATTACAACAATTTCTGTGTCGGATTTAAAAGGAACCTATTACACTTTTCCTTATCTTCTGCCAGATACAGTCATGGAAAAAATAGTACACCATTGTTTTCTTAATTTTCTTGTTCATTTTAATGTAATAATAGCTCAAAAGAGCCATTGGTTTTCTCCATAATTACCAAAATCATTATCAACAAAACCATGGAAAATGCCTAGATATCAGCTCTTAAATTAAACTCTTATGAGCTATTTTTGTTGTTATCATTATATTTGTCCAAACAAATGTACCTTTAGTTGTACCAGGCATTAAATGAAAAACAAAGCAAGGAGAAAACAAGGGTGGTCTAATATTTTTTCCATGACTGTATATATAATGTTACAATGTCTGCTTCTTATATTAAATAGGGCCAAAATCTCAAATAATGTATGTAAAAGTAATCCCTGCTTTGTTTCCAGTGAACAAAAAAGTAAGTGGCATATAACAGTTTCACAACACAATTCCTTGGTTATTTCATGATTCTTAATGCCAGAACACATAAAATTCATAGGTACTGAGCATAAAAACTGACAATGTAAAACTACAAATTACAAGAAGACGTTCTCACATTTAAGAAGCCTGGGACACTCATTGTGCGGAGGATCTTCTTGAAAGCACCCGGTAGTGTTCCTAACTCTCCCTCTGCCTGCGTGACCTGCTCCTCCATCGCATTGACATTGGCTCCCACCATCTTTACAAAGGCCTGCAGGCACACCAGAATGTCGTAATAAAAGCAAAAAGCGGATAAAAGTAAGATACTTTGCAACATTAAAAGTTTCACAAGCCCATGCAGACATTTGCTTATCGGTTCAGGTGAAGAACCATTTTTTCCCCCCAGTCTTTCAACGGTTCAACTTTAATCTGATTGTTTTTGAAATAGGAGGCAGTTGGGTGAACTGGAAAAAAAATAACCAAACAGAAAAATGTTTAGGGGAATCAAAAGATAAAAAGTATCAGTAAAATAAACATACAAATATTACATTGCCAGGACATTTTTGTCAATGTAACAATGATAGCCCTTTAGACGAGGAATGGAAAAGTTAAGAAAACCAACTATGTATGAAAACAATGGCTTTCATAACTTAAATTGTTATGTTTTGGATTGTATCTCCATAGTTACACAGTGAAAGAATTATGCAAATCTAAAAACAGGAACACACTAAGCTCCTACACCAGTGTTTACTTCCATTTTTGTAAATGGAAATTGTCAGCCAGTACAGATTATCTTTTTCACAGTATCTTTCAGAGTTCCTCCTCTTGTGAAGAGGATATTGTTCTGAGTTAATTATGACTAAAAAACGCTGCATGCAAGTCAGGTTTACATCTTAGGTTTCACTGTACATTAATCGTAGAATCCTTGATCAAGGAGCATTACAAAAACACCAAACAAAATTTTATTTAAGAAGTAAAAACGCTAGCATTCAACCTAATGAATTAAAATGATCGCTTGCCTCTAACTTATCAATTCTTCTGTATATTTGTCTCATTTCCTCCGACTTCTGCTGGATTTGAGGTAGGTTTTCATTCACTATCTGGGAAGTATCATTACGGATCTAGAGGGAAAAAAACACACAAAAGGGTGTGAGGGACAAATATGTGTTTTATTCAATAAAAATAAGATACAGTGCATTTATAAAATTTTACGGCTTACCATATCCAGCATTCCGACAAACTCGTCTACTCGCGTCAGCATTTCTTCCAAGCTCTTGTCCAAGCACAGAATCTAGAGGACAAAACATTAAAGAAAAGTCTTTGAAACAAACTATGCCTAAACCAAAGCTACTGAAAACACATGAAATGAACTGAGCAAGCCTGGTGCTTATGTGACAGTTTTTGTGCACTTTAAAATCTGTCACACACACCAGTTACAGCTGGAATGCAATAAAGAGCCTTTAAATTGAGTGAGCGAGGGCCACAGGGCAAAACACAGGGGAGCTTTGTCTTCCTACAGCAAGATAGCTCAGCTTCTTTTCAAATGGACTGGTATCATGCATTTCCTGTTAATGTCAGCTTAGGAGTGACAGCAATTTGGTCAGCTGACCATCACAAAAAAACACAGTGAGTTCCTATAAATATCGTCACTGTCACCTTAAACTGAAGGAAAGTGACCTTTTTGGTGTTGACAATGACTGACTGTCAGTCTGGCATTTACCTAGTAGTTTATAATGATGTAATAGTACATCTTAATTAATGTATTTGAATGCAGGGTAGGGTCACATGACTGGGACACAAATAGGTCTGTCTTGAGTAATCAATTACTCATATTACTTGTGACTTCTCTTGAACTTTAGACAGAACTAGACAAAGACAAAATAAATTATGCTTAAAACAGAATGCAGTGAATCAAACTTTCATTTTCCTGAGAATAGATTTATTTCAACCTGGTGGCAGCCAATCACATTGTCTTTCCAGAAGGAAAGATGATAGCACAAACGATCACATTTAAATGAAGTGAAAGCTGGATGGGAGGAAACATGCAATATATATCCAACCTAACCATTACAAACACCAAAAGAAGACACACCTGACAGAGATACATGATGGCATAATCACTTTTTAAAACTTTGCAATTCCACAGAAGGCATTATGAAACAGTTTTTTTATAGACATAGTAGTGCTAATCTACATGGAGCATCGTTTCAAAAAACCTTTATGGTGCTTAACATTTTTAAATGGCATAGCTTTGACTTTTTTTTAGGACTTGGACTTGGGACAGTTTTGACCACTACTTACTCGAGACTTCATAGCAGAGACTTGACACTTATTTGCACTTGTTGCACTTTAGCCTCCTTATTATTATTATAATACTTATGAGTATTTTCTTCTGAATTCACTTTCTACCTCTTTGCCACAATAAGTTTGAGGGAAATATTATACTTTTTACTTACTTTACTTGACAGATTTTTGCACACAAAACATGTGAAAACACAACTGAAACAATGAACTGATTAATCGATTGATTGAAAATACATGTTGTTATGCATGGCATTTCTCATGTATTAATATTTTGCAGCTCCAGCTTCAAAGATATGGAGATTTGCTGCTTTTACTTTAGTCACTAAATGTCACTGTGTGCTCTAGGTTATTGTGTCAGCATATCTCACAATTAAAAAAAAATGTTTACAAATCAAATGTTTGGTTTTTATGCCAACATAGCACAGCAAATCCCTAATATGTGAAAACCTACTTGGCAATAAAACTGATCCTGATTCTATAATATATAACAGTGGAACAGTCACAGGATACATTTTCCATTTCCCTGATTTTTACTTGCACAATTTTACTTGACTAACATTATCAGGCCTTTCACTTATATGAGTGTTTTCCCAGTGTGGTATAAGTACTTCCACTTTAGTAGAGCATTAAAAGACTTCCTCTAACCATAGTTATTAGAACATTTTATTTGAAGCAAATACTTTGTCTCATCTCTGCCTTAAAATATCTCCACATCCCAGTAAATCAGCATAAGTGCTGTAGAAATGTAGAAGTCATTTTTTGTCAAATTTTTTTTTTTGCCTAAATCATCTCCTCAAGACGCCGGCCACCTATGGTAAAATCGCCTACATCCTCAGTTGATCAGATGATGTGATTTTACCCCTTTAAGATAATGGCCTGTGTCAAGTGTGTGACTTAAGTGCATTTATTATGCCTACGTCGAAATAAAATGTGACTTAGGCAATTTTTTGAACATGCCTTTGTGACTTAAGCAAGCTATGGTAACACTTTATTTTGAAGGTGTCTACATAAGAGTGACATGAGCGTGTCATAAACAAAGCATGGGATGTGTCATGAACATTAATGACACTTTGAAGTAACATTAATGCTCATTATACTTGTCATGTCATGTTTCTGACAGGCTTGTGTGACTCTTATGTAGACACCTTCAAAATAAAGTGTTACCATATCTTGCTTAAGTCACAAAGGTATGTTAAAATAATTGCCTAAGTCATTTATTTCTCTTAAGTTACATAATTTACACACAGTGTTATTACTATGCCAATAGCCATCCTTTGTTACATCCTTTTTGAGTGGAATGATCGATAAATGTCATGTGTTACACTTTTGGTTAAGTTTTTTGTGTTTTCTGCTAAACCTGAAAAAATGAGTTAGGCGATTATTTTAACAGGGTGACGATGTTTAGAACCGAACCTGTGGCGGCCAACCAATCATGTCACTACTTCAGTGTCGCTTAGCAACCACTTCACTTTCACCAGTTACTCAATAATGGGATTTCTCGAAGCTGAAGCCATATTTTAGCCACTTAACTTACTTTTTATTGCAGTAATGAAAGTGTGAGCGACATTACTTCATCAACAAAGAGCTAACGTCAAGCTAATTAGTACATACAGCTTTAAATAAGTTGGTGTGTAAAAGCCATGAGCACAGACCTCTTCTCCAGCTGTCGCCCTGATGTAGGAGGAGTAGCTGAGGGCGGTGTGTCTCAGGACCTCGTCGTCCTCCTCGGTGTAGTGCTGGTCGGGTGTCCCGGGCTCTGCTACTTCGTTCAGACTCGGGCTCTGAGAGACAACGTTAGCTGCTGCGCCAAAGCTGGGGCTCTGCGACACGGTACCGCTGCTGAGGATTTCGCTCACCATGGACAAACTGCTCGCACTCTGTGAGACGATGCCGCTGTCTTTGCTTATCTCAGCGCTGGACTCCTCCAGGGGAGACAGCAGGCCCACCCTGTCAGCCCGATGATGCTCCATGTCGCCCTGTCTTTCTGATCTACTGCCGTGTTTTGCCTTGTCAACTGACTGGATCACGTGTGTTGGACAGTCGACGGTGGCTCATAAGGGTCAAAACTGCGAAGTGCACAATAAACCTTTTAGTTTTACTTTTTATCCTATAGAAACAAATCCTTATTTTACCCCTATTGTTTTATTCACAATACAGCAGTGGTGTAAAAAGTATTCAGATCCCTTACTTAAGTAAAAGTACAGATACAACACTGTGAAATTACTCCACTACAAGTAAAAGTCCTGCATTCAAAACTTACTGAAGTAAAAGTACAGAAGTATCAGCATCAAAATGTACTTAAAGTATCAAAAGTAAAAGTACTCATTATGCAGAATGGACCCACTCAGATTGTTTCATATATTCTAAAAATATATTGTTGGGTTATTATTTTTGATGCATTCATGTACGGACCGCTTTAATTTTCTCAAGGTAGGGCTCATTTTAACAACTTAATATACTCTTATGATGTTAAATTTAAAACATGTTAACATGTTAGCAAACATTTCATATTAATTATGTTTTTATGTTAAATCTTGAACTGAAAAGTAACTAAAACTGGCAGCTAAATATAGTGGAGTAAAAAGTACAATATTTGCCTCAAAATGTAGTGAAGTAGAAGTATAAAGTAACATAAAATGGAAATACTCAAGTAAAGTACAAATTTCTCAAAATTGTACTTAAGTACAGTACTTGAGTAAATGTACTTAGTTACATTCCACCACTGCAATACAGTATATCTATATAGTTCATCAGTTATTTAACACAAACGGATCATTACTTACATATCAAGAATTTATCATAAAAATATAGAATCCCAATTCCTATAAGCGAATTTAATATTGTCATAAATGCAATCCCTCTAGGTGTAATTATGTTATTTAAAAGTACATTAATACAAAATCCATCATTATTGCCCTTTGATCCAACCAAACTTGAAATCGGCCAAACTCCTCTGAACTCAATAGTAACCGTAATATACGCTCTTTATTTCAGAAAGAAGTCGTATCAACTCCATATGTAACAACCTATTGGAATAACCTTATTAATAACCTTAACTGGAAAAAGATCTGGAATTTACCTGCAAGATATATAATCAATAATAAGGTTAAAGAAGTATATTTTAAGATAATTCACAGAATTTACCCATCTAAAGATTTTAAGAAAGACAGACTTAAACTGCTCTTTCTGTGAAGGACACCCTGAATATGTTTTTCATTTATTTTGGTCTTGCCCTTTCTCAACTAAATTATGGGAAGATATTTGTAACCTGATTCCTTTTTCGATTGAACCTCATTTGTCCCTGTGCTTTGAACATATACTGTTTGGTTTCACTGACTTTCCCTTTGCAAAAGAAAAACAATACTATATCATCAATCTCATGATACAGTTAGCCAAATGGCATATCCAATGTCGTTACGTTAATCAAAAACCTCTCTTTCTTGTCTTAGAAAATGAAACCAAACAATAGCTATATTCAGTCTATTAAGAAATCTACCAACATGAAAGCTTTAAAAACTTTGAATTTATGGTATTTATAACTACGAATTTTACGGCGTTTTGTTGGTGTATTGTCTTGTATTGCACCTTGTTGCTTTAATAAAGTTGAAAAAATATATTTAAAAAAATACCTTTTATCCCACTTCATTATAAAATAAATATTCTGTACATGCATATACGTTTAAAGCACAATTGAGAATAGTTCTAAAATCGAAAGTAAACCAAACAAAGAATGAAAAAACACAAATACTGTGCTTTTAATTCGCAATTAGGATGTATAATTTAAAAAAATGGGCAATAAGCAATTTAGCCTTGTGAGATCAATTATAAATTGCAGACGTCAGTTTGACACTGATGTTCATTGCCTGCTGTATTGTACATTTCATGACATGCCATGTCGTTGCAAGCTTGGCCAGCAGATGGCAGCCAGAATTACTACATGACAATGGACTGATGAAGAGGCATATACTATAGCATTGGTTTAAAAAACAACACAGCTTTCAACATATCACATATGTAATCATATGTAATAGAAATTATTAGCTAAAAATCTGTTTATTTGGAGAGAATATAATGTAAAAATATATTTTTGATCAGGGTCAGGTAGAAGAATCTCACAGGTAGAATAAAAGTGATCACATTTTCTTCATATCAAATTTTGAATTTCCTTTTATTTTAGTTTTTTGGATATCTATCTATCTATCTATCTATCTATCTATCTATATATATATCTATATATATATCTATATATCTATATATATATATATATATATATATATATATATATATATATATATATATATATATATATCTTTAACAGGAGTTTGTCAGCTTGAATCAGTCTACACTTGAACCTCAACATTTCCAGCTGAGCATCTGTGTCACATGTGAGGAGCATTCTTTCACACATCAGTGCTAAAACTATTTCAAACTACAAAGACCTGCTGCATGTGCATGTCTTCTGCTGGTATTAAGTTTTATACTTCATATGCAGGTTGTCCATCAGTGAAAGCCAGTCATAGAGACACTGATAGCAAAGATTGAGTATGTGACAAAGAAAGGGTTTTAGGTCCTGCCATTAAACTCAAAATCTGCATCTGATTAGCGGTGCAGACTGCAGCCAAAGCAGACCAGTTGGATGTCAATGATCTATTAGCTGTTTGAGCAGTGTGGCATCTTGAGTAAACACAGCAGACAAACATTCATTAGCAGGGAGGTGAGAGGAGCCTCTGACCTACTGCAGGGCAAAGCTGCTGCATGCCCATGTTGAACATACTGAATGATAAGAAAGAATGTTTGTGTCTGAAAAAAGGAGGCCAACCTTCAGAGATTCAGTCTTCACTTTGTGATGTCTGGAGAAAATGATTATGTGACAAAACTTGACATTTATATCCTACCCAACCTGAATACTATCTCTGACAGGCGTGGACTTGTTGCAATAAACTGCAGATTTACATTACAGGTGACAATGAGAAGTGCTCAAAGTGCTCTTAATTGACAATCATCTTTTGATAGTCATGTTATCAGTAAGCAGTGTGGGTTTAACTAGTTTGCTGTAGGCACTACAGTTTTGCTCCAGCTGCAAAACAGTAATAACACTCCCAGTTTCCAGAAAAGCAAAGTCACACCCCTTGCAACATGGTCTGTGGTTATGCATTCCTTGTCAGATGCTGCTGTTGGTGAGGAAATTGGGATGTCAGCCTCAGCCATAATTATTTCTTTTGTTGACTGTGACTCTGAAGAAAATCTTTTGACTTTTGTTTCTGACGGGCTGAAATGAAAACTTGATTTTTTTGTGTTGTCTTAATAATTTCCCCACAAAACTCAGTCAAGCTGACCTGGAAATATCTCAGGAAGGCACCTTGTCTTTATATTTTAAATAGAGCTGGGCGACAAAATCTTCAAACCCAATATATGCTGGTCATTTCATATCTCGATAACTATATGTCGCAATATAGCACGTTTCCTAGTACTTCAATGAATAGTTTATATGAAATAACCACATGGTACGGCCTATTTTTGTACACTCCATTCTCTATGTTTAAACTGTGCCTCTATGGTTAGCACCAGCTTCATGCCCTTGTGCAAGGCTCTGAATATAAAGCATCATTGTGATGTAAATGTTGCCATAACGCAGTTTAGCTGCTGTATTTGACATCACGATAGAAAGAGTGTAAAATAATATAATAACAAAGATATGTTACATGGTTTTGACCATATATATTATGTTGCACAGCCCTAATTTCTATTAAATCTGCATTTAGTGTGCAGGTGGGCTTTTTTTTTTTTACTATAAATGTGGTGAAACTTAAAAATTATAGCAAATTATGCACCCACAACTAAGTGATGATAGTAAGGATTTAAAATGTAGTCAATATAAGATAAATTGCTCTTTTTCCCCCTTTCATTACACAGTCTATCCGACAACCTTCATAACATAAACAAAAAAATGGGCAGTTTGCATTTCCAAAATTTAACTATTATCCACATTCTCACAAATTCAACAGCAGCGACTGTTCAAGAGAGATTATATTCTGAAAATAGAACAGCTGCAGGACAGATAAAATTATGCAATCGAGGAATCTGCACAATGTAAAGCTTTAGGAAGCATAAATGTAACTGCTGAACCAAGCATCACATTTCTAGTTTGCAGACTTAGAATAATTTATTGGAACAGATACAAGGATTTGATCACAATCATCAATGCATAAAAGAACTATTAAAAAAAATCATACTCTAAACAGCATTTATCAGAATATAAGAAATATAGATTTACTCTTTAAAAACATCCATAAGCAACCCCAAGTTGGTCCCAGTAATAAGAATGAAAAGGATCTTAATAAAAGTGGTCACTAACAAAAGATATTAGGCTGTAGGCACATTCAGAACTCTAGAATACAGTGGACTCGCCTAAAAACAGTTATTTGTTCTGATGCTTATTACATACATACGTACAAATCTTTTGATGTAAGACAATGACAACTTTAAAAAATACAGGAAATATATACACTTTTTCTTGTTTCCTGGCTTGTAACTTCCAATTATCAATCATCTTGTAAAAACAAACAGAAGTTACAAAATTAGTATTTGACAAAACACACTTGTGCTCATATATATCCGGCCTGATGTTCCAGTTTAAGTCTTTGAGCAGTTGGGATGTTTCTGTCTGTGTGTGTGTGTTTGTAAGTATTATAGGGTAATGACGGTGCCGTCCTCCTCCACCCCTCCCCTGGGCAGTGCGAGACTGTGTCGTGGGTCCGTTTTCAGGGAGCTGAGGATTTTGTGCAGGCTGCCGTTGCTGTGGCGGAGGGCTGGGTTGCTGCTGTGATGCGGAGGCTGTGCTTGGTGATGGCGGTGCTGCGACTGTTGGTGCGGGTTGTGCTGGTTCAGGCTCAGGTCTCTGTGGAGCTGGTAGCTGAGGCTGCTGTGGTGGTGTTGTTGGTGGTGGTGGTGGTGGTGTTGGTGGTGGGACCCTCCGTTGAGGCTGGGCTGGGAGTGGAAGGAGGCAGTGGAGACCACTGATGGCGGACGTGAGGGTGGGCTTGGCGGTGCCACCGGGCCTGAAGCTGTTGTTGGCGTCTGCTGGTGTGTGCGAGACGCGCTGGACGCCAGGGAAGCATTTGACCTCTGAGACGGCCGTTTCATGCTGCTCTCGATGACAATATCAGTCTCCTCATCACTCTCCAGGTCATCTTGGTAACCATGAGCTCCAGGGGTTATCACCCCCGCTGAGGCCACTGACAAACTCGGGTAACCAGTTGACCCGCTGCTGTCAGACGACTGGCCCGAGCTCCCGGAGATCCTGCTGCTGCGGACCACATTATTACGCTGGTTCACCGGCTTGACTGTCACGATCAGGTTGTGGCTGTTGGCGATCATCATATCCGTAACCTGATCTAGGGATTTCCCCGTCACTTCAATGCCGTTCACCTCCAGCACCTCATCGTTAACCGCCAGCAGCCCGGTGCTCTCCGCCAACCCTCCAGGCACCAGCCGGGAAATGAAGATACCGGGGACTTTCTCGAGCCCGTGCGGGGTCACGCGCACGCTGGTTCCATCCCGGATGTAAAAGCCCAGCGGCTTGTCCGAGCCGTGACGATACAGCCGGACACGGCGGTGAGACTCAGGTAAGATGTCCACGTCAATGATGGAGGAGACGGGCCGGAAGTCCTGTGGCATGCCGATGCGGATGTGTGGCCTCTTGCGGTTGATGTCGTTGTTGCGCAGTGCGACCACTGCCTTCTTCTTACGAGTTAATGTGTTGGTGCCATAGCTTGCATAGTCCGCCTCTTCTGTAAAGAAACAAACAGAAACAGAGAAAGAGTGTTTAGAAATTAGGTTTTATCATTGGTAATGTGCAGGCAACACAGGTTAAAAACATTTTCTCTCCCATGTTTACTTTGTCCACAAATGTTGAAGGCAACAAGGAAAAAAATCAATCATATTAAAGGCATATTATGCAGGAATTGTCGCTTACTGTTTGTAAACACAACATTCAACTTTGGCCCCTCCTCCCCAGCTCAACAAAAGTGAAAGCAAACACCCAATTTTCTTTATTTAACTTGCTATATTTGCATTTTTTGCCGTTTGTGGCCAAAAGGTGATGACCAGAAACGTCTTCAGCGAAAATGAAAAGAAAAGAGAAAAAACAGGCAGTGGGGCACAGTCTCTGCCAATACAGAATCCATCACAAACTTCTAGTGGGTCGCATGTGATCATTGAGAAGGATTACTTTTTGTGTGTGGGAAAAACCTGTGAAGTATATCTTAAAGGCACAGAAAGATTGAAATAGTTGGATCTGGAAAGTTAAAACAAACTGACAACAGAAAAGTTTCCATCCTGGAACAACAAAACTTACATGAGTCTTACCCTACATCTTTAAACCAAACCACCTGCCTTACAAATTCAACATCCTTTGATCAAATCATGCACAGATGTGCTTGAAAATAACGTTCCTGTGGAAGTCCTGCTAATCATTTAAACAGATTTTATTCCATGTGTGTGACATAACACAGTCCTTATTACTGAAGCCATAAACAAGGCTTGACTGCTTGCTGTGTCACTCTACAAGTTAGTTAAGTTTGAATAAACGTTTTTACGATGAACCTACATATGAAACCTATGTATGAAAAATGAACTGGATTCACATTATGCCTAATAATGAGCCTCTCTCTGTGCATGTTCGTATAACATGCTGAGTGTGCAGAGCATTCCTGCCTCTGCTGACAGAGGTAACCCACCCTTCTGCTACCAGGCAGCAGCTTTAGGTATTCCCAGTGTGCATTTTTTACACAGGCACATACATGTACTATCGTGAGTATTAAAGATGGCAGAAAATGCAGTTTTCAGCCTCTCAAATATGGAGATTTCCTGTTTTTCTTTGATTTATATCATGTTAAACTGAATATATTTGAGTTTTGACTGACAAAACAAGGTATTTAAAAACTGCGAGAAAATCGGGTGGACATTTTTTACTTTTTTTCTTCATTTTATAGACCTAACATTTACTCAAGTAAATAATTGGCAAATTAATCAATAATGAAAATAATAATGAGCTACAGCCCTACAATAAAGTAAACAAACTTTCACTAGCTCAACAAGTAAGAGACCCTAAAGGATATAATACATGTGGAAAGAATGAGCTGTGAGGTCAGATCAGTGTGGTAATCTCAGTTAAAGCATGATGTTTCCTACCAGAGATTAAGAGCAATCAATACAACAATGAGAACCCTCATAGAGGACTGGCTTCTTCAGAACAACATAGCTGCTGCCAAACATGTACTTGCTTAGCTAGAGTAAAATAAAAGAGGAATGGTTGTAGATTTGCAGGAGTGGAGTGAAAAATATACTCACTTTAAAAAAAATGCCTGAATGCATTTATTCAGCTATGATTCTGACAGTGTGAGATAGTAAGAAATGATACAATGTGCTCCATGATGACAAAAAACAAACTTTCTAATCTTCTCTTCTCAGGCAGACAGGAAATCTGGAAACAGCACAACCTGATGTGACAGGAAGTGAAGGTCCCCAGGCGGGAGGCATCAGCTCCTGCACTTCCATGGCAACGGCAATGAGTCATCTTTGCCCTACTGTTTTGCACACCTGCTTTCTAAAATTATTACTGGTGAGCACACTGTAATTTTTGGCCTCATCTTCAAAGTACACTGTAGAAAGGAGAGAAAACTGAATCAAACATGGTGTCTCCGAGTGGGGCCAGCTGGTCGGTCGACCCTGCGGCCCTCAGAGGAGCGTGGACGTCTGCCATACAACTCCCTATGCAATGCTGACTCGTCATTAATACACGTTTTCTTCCTGGGCTGGATCCTCTTGCTCCTCCTGAGCAGAATGTTGACTAAGCAGCATGGTTTAATACGGCTTCAGAAATGGAGGGTCTAGGGGGGGAAATTGTGTGAAATCTGGTAGAAGGAGAGAAGAAGCAGCTTTTATGGGTGTCAGCAGTGACACTTACCACAGTGCACTTGGGGAATCGGTGATGACTAAATTGGGGGGAAAATAAGAATGATAAATGAGCGAAACTGATGGTAGATTGACATTTCTTGGCACAGCATTAAATAATGTTAAGTGCTCACAGACTGCTGCGCCAAAACTGTCTTATAGCAGATAAATAAACAGCCTCATCTTATCAACTTCTGCTGCTTCAAGGTGAGTCTCTTTTAAAATGCCAAAAGCTGTTAAATACCATCAACTTAAAGTGCATAGTATTCTTAGTTTTCTGGGCATGCCAAGGCAGAAGCTCATTTGATTGAATCCAGACAAGGCATCTGCTACAGGGCTGGAATTTATGCCACAAGTGCAAGTCTCCCTGATGGGACCCATGTTGGAGGGGAATGGCTGCAGAGTCTCATTACAGGTCTATGGTGCAACACCCTCCTCCTTCCACACCCTCACCTCAGTCTGAAACCACACAGCATACCACATCACCAGTGCACTTAACAGGACAAAATGATCTTCCAGTCAGAAATCCTATGTGTACAACCATAATTATGCTCTCTGTTTGTAATGTCTCACAGCTGCTGCTGCAGAATCCCAGAAGAAGTGCATGTTGGTGTAATTTGTTTAAAGAAACCTACAGATACAAAGACAGCGGGTGTGTTTGTGATGTCCCGAGGCCGCAGCTGAAGAGGAAAGATTGAATTTGAGCTGGGTTTGGGACACCTTGTGCTCATTACACCGATCACAATTCACTGGGAGCGGTTCATTTTAAAAGGGTCTTTGTATAAATTCTGTTTTGCTGATTTATTTTATTTTTCAGCAATGTAATAAACAACTACGGCTGGGTAATGTCATTTTGATCCCGAAGGTCCAAATTCGATTCGCTTTGCAATTCAGTATCGATTCGTTTAGGGGTTATTTTAGATACAATACCATTTTTTTTGGATATGAAGTCTCAGAGATCTGATGCTGTAAATTGTAAAATCAACCACTAACTGCTGTTTGTCTTTTCTAAAAGTAAGATCAGCAACTGAAAAGGGGAAGCACTCAAAGTGAGCAGAAAACTAACACAAGCCCAGTTAAAATCAACTGATACAATCACACAGGTGCTGACGTTACAACAAAGGCTGTTTACTAGACTAAAACGTCAATTAAAGCTTCCAACTTCCTGTACATATTTAGATAATTACCAAGCATCCGGAAATGTCACATAGTTTGCGAAAGAATGGGAACGTGAGCCAAGTAAGTATAAAGTAAGAAGGTGTTGAACAAACACAGAAAGCTGCAGGTGAAGCAGGCACACGGAGCTGTGAACACTGAAGTCATTTTATGTTTCAGGAAAGCAGAAAGATAACACATATAACCTTTAAGTGTTCTTAAGGAAGAAAATGTTAATTAATTAAGGCCCTTTTCAATCAGTATCAACATTCTCTGGTTCCAGCTTCTCAAATCAGAGAAGTACGCTTTGTAAAGGTTGTAAAATAAGTCTCTTTTGGTTTTGGACAAAAAAAACCCCAAACAATCTGAAGATGTCTCCTTGGGCTCTAAGTAATGTGACTGGCATTTTCTACCAAATAAACAATTAATTCAGCTTTAATTTCAGTTAATTTAACTGAAGTCAAAGAGAGAGTCTGTATACTTCGAAAAGTCATTAAAAAACAACAGAAAGGAAAATATGACATGACATGACATGTTAAAGAACACACATGCATACACAGGTATTAATATTAGTATTACAAGGGTGAGGTAAGTAATTTAAAAAAAACACCAATCAAACAGTATAAGTGTAACAGGATAAGGGTATGTAGCCTGTCAATGAGGAAACAGACAGTCAGTAATTTGGGTTAACAGTTGATGACATTGGAAGAGATCATAGGCTGGATTTCGAAGCACAGATGTGCAGTGGGAGATTATTCCAGAAAAATGGAGCTCAATGGGAAAAGGCTTGTTCCCAAAAAAATGATTGCTTGGGATGGTTAAGTAACCAGCATCAAGGGAGTGTAAAGGCAGTGATGGAAATAATAAAAAAACAGCTGCTTGATGTTGAAAATAACAGCAGCAGCATTTAAGTGCAATTCCATCACAAACGCTGCTAAAGCTACAAAAAAATCCCCTGGTAAGTAAAACCACTGGAGCATCATGGGATTGCTGTATGTGATGATGCCAAACAAATTAACATGCCGAGTCACAGAAGCAGACTGTGGCAGCAGAAGCCTGTCTGTCTGTCTGCAGGGCTGGGGTATTATATTCAGGACCAGTGAAACTGGAAATGGGTTTTTTCCATCTCAAAGTTAAACATTATGTTCTCGGCTACTGTAGAAAACCCTGACAAACACACTCCACTGTAGAAACTGTGTGTATGTTTCATTGTAATCTTGCATGTGCTTCTACCACTGTACTGTGTAGTTTTAACTTTATGTGATTGCAGAACAGGATAATGCCAGAAAATTACTCCGCTCCTAAAATTACTGATCAAAAAAGACTTCTCTGAACCAGTCCGATCTCATAAAGGTTACGGATTACTTCAAAGAAGCAAAGTAAGGATGAACTATCAGGTGTCACAGCTTTCTAGTCCTGACTTGATCCTGCCAAGTGTGTGAGACCCACACACACACACACACACACACACACACACACAGATTGTGCTGCAGAGCTAAGTGAGCACGTTCCAGCCGATCACACAAAGGTTATCGTAACAACTCCTGACAAACCTAATCCCTGCTACACTGAAGCATGATGGGTAAGCCAATGTGAACCCGTTAATCACAGACCGTCGGGTCACTGCCAGGCATCTGCAGGCTAAACAGCCGCTCAGATCAAAGACTGACAGAAAAGCTGGGCGTTTCAATTAGCTTTAGCTCAATATTTCCACAATGTTATAAATCATCAAATGTAATTTACTCATCAGATTATGGAACATAAAATGACAATTTAGGTGATGCACAAGTTAAGAACACACACACACACACACACACAGGGCACACACACACACACACACACACACAAACACACACCAGCTGTTTGCATTTACCCTAAACTTCAGTTTGTTCTGAAGTTAAGGTCAGGAGCTAACAGCTAATAGTGAGGCTAACTGCTGACAGGGATGGAAAAATACATTCATTCACTTAAAAAACATTTAACAACTGTGGTAAAGAGAATCAGTGAGGGCAACATGAGAGCTCTGACACCGCTGGATGGATAAAGAAAGAAGGTCAGAGATTGACAGAGGGATTTCCACACTGCTATGTTTTCCAGCATTGTAATAGGGCTGTCAAAAGCATTGATAGACACTTATTTGACACCAAAGCGATACAATCTAGGTTAATTACACATTAGATATTATCAGATGTAGTAGAGATATCCCGTTGTATCCTTCCTTTAGACATTTTTCAAGTTCTGTTTTCTGGTAGTTCGGTCGTTTGCCAGTTTAGTCCGGCTCAGTGTGTGTTAAAGAGTAGAGCCGGACTGGTGGCCGGTTTAGTAATTTTTTTGGGCTGGAGTAAATGTACCCAGAGAGCTACTTTGTCAAACATAAAACTTTATTGAATAATATCTAACATTGTTATACATTATTACACATTATACAACACAATGACTTACATTGTCAGACAATTCTATAAATGGTAACTGAGAAAAAAAAAAAATTAGGAATAAAATAAATAAAAATTATGACTGTTCTGTTTAAGTCAATTGCTGAATATAAAAAAAGGAAAAAAAAGAGAGCAAACATCATTTTTAAATCATGCCAAACAACGTTTTCTGCATTATATATTGTGTGAAAAAGTTTTCATAACGGCTCATATCAGACAGCATATACACCGATACTGATATATGTCAGCCGATAATAATATCTGTCGGACTCCAATAAAGAGACACTAGATGAAGACTTTATGCACTTTGTTAGATATTCTTCCTATCAGTTTTCAAATGTGAGTGGATAAATATACTGTATATCCTGTTTTTTGCCTCTTTAGGTTTTTTCTTCTTCTTCAGGTACGATATTGTGATAATACAGATCATTGTTTTGCAATGTATTGAGTATTACATAATTGCTGCATCGTAGTATAATATCCTGAGTTCTTCTGTGATTCCCACCCTTCATACTACAAGTTAACTCCAACCCACGACTCACAACAGGCCAGGAGGAAGAGGTCAGAGGTGGAAAGACGGCTTCTTCCACATTCTGCTCTCTGCTAATGTGTGTGGCTGCGTGCATGAGCCTGCGTGTGTGTGACACTCGAGGAATGTGTTGTAAACGTAGTTGGCGATATCTCCGAACAGGTTGAAGACCTGCATAACTTCTCCTGACAGGCACTGGCTGCTTTGAACCAAAGCAACTGGCTATTTCAAGCTTGCCTTGATGCTGTTTAAGTAATGTGATCCATCACTGGCATATTGCTAATCTTTCTCAGAGTCGCACTGGATGTGTCTTGCAGTGCTAAATGAGAACTTCCTGACAATCCTATAAAGAATAAATCCTGAAATGTATATGTTTTGTAATGCAGCAGTGGGTCGGGGGAAAACTGTCCAGTCAGGAGCCAGCTAACTAGTTTGCATCTGGCTCTAGTTGCTATTGAATGTCTCATGCTGTTCTTGGAAAAAGAGGGAAAATAGTCTTTGTTCCATTGAAGCCCACCTCTAGTTAACCAAAGCTGTGAAGAGAACGCCCTTTAAAGTCCTACTGCTTTTCCACCTTCTCCCATAAAAAACAGGAATCTAAAGAGTTTTATGATCAACCATTAGGGCCTCTGTGCACACTTGTTCCTGGCAGGTCTTCTGACTCGACACGACTGTAAACAGACTGAGGAGACGCTGGGAATGAACCGAAAGAAAAACACACTTCTATTTTGACAATGTGATTCGAACCCTTCTTATGCTTTGTGTGTTCCTCACATTCCATTGTACATTACTTTAACAAATGGTATGAGGAAATTAATCAACAGGGAGTGTGTTGATGTGTGTTTGTGCACGTTACTCTGTGAGCAGCGTTGTGGAAAACGTGGCTTTACATAAGTGAATATGCAGCAGCACAGCCACAACATGACTGGAATGCAGAAGTTCAGACTAATAATGTTTGAAAAGGTGTTGGGGGCCGGCCTCATGTGTGATATTTCACACAGGGCTTTGTGAAAGTCGGCACGCTATGTTTAGTACTTTTAGTGTACATGTGTTGGAACGAGAGCCAGAGTTTATAATCATTTTTTCATGATTTGTCAGTGTGTGCTAGCAGATGTGAATCCACAGTGCTTGCATGTCACAGCACGTGAACATGCTTATCTATATGAATGGAAGTCTTTATGCTCGTGGGCAGTACATGGAGGAACGTTCTTTAACCAACTTTATAAAAAGCTCCAATTATCAGCTCTGATTTGCTACGTCACTGTCAAAGCGGTTTAAGATTTAATTCTTTAGGCAATTTATCATTTCAAACGTACATTTATCAGTGGAAAGACTTATTATCATGTGTATGTGAGACTCGGGGTAAAGGCAAAAACATCAACACCCTGCTAACAGCTTTAGCGGCGGCCCCTCGGGGCTGTGACCCCCTGGTAATGATATTTTGACTCAGTGATATGACCCAGACACGAGCAGTCCAGCTGAGGAACTCACAAACACACAATCCTTTCAGACCGCTTCACAGAAGCAACTATTATAACGACACCATGCAAGGAAGAGTACATTACAGCTGGGGATTCAGATGCATGAAGCATATATGAAAATCTTATTCAATTCTACAAGATAGATTTAGAGGAAGTTTTGTGGCCTATGGACAGAGCAAAGCTAGCCATTTCCCACCCGTTTCTAGTCTTTGTGCTAAGCTAAGCTAAGCTAACTGCCTGCTGGCTGTAGCTTCAGGTTAACTATGCAGGTATGAGAGTGATAACAGTTTTCTAAAGTCTAGGCAAAAAAGCAAATCGTTTTTCCTTAACCATCCTGTTATGTTTGTTTCTCAGGAACAGCATAATGTTTAATTATCCAATAGTGTCAGAAACCAAAAACTCACAATAAACATTGTTTATATTTCATGACTAACTCCATTACCAACCATCTCGATCAATATTTAGTGCAATGGTGTTCTTAAGTCTCACAGATCAGGTTCAATTCGGATATTTCACTTGTTTTTCATTAAAAAAATGCATGTTAAAACTTTTTTTCATATAAAAATCTAGTATTTTTACATAATATTGAGCTTTTGTAAATTTTATTTTGCATTTTTTGTACATTTTTTTTGATGTTGATAAAGTAACACAAATCACCTCAGTATCGATGTAATATAAACATGCAAATATGTGAAAGGAACAATTTTCATTTTATATGACTATTTTTTTTTCTTTTTTAAACTTTGAAATGGGTCAAATTGACCGCAACATAACAGGAGGGTTAATAAAAAGAGATATGAGGAGACATTTACAAGCAAAATTATATCACTTGAATACAAAAAGTACACTGTGTTTTTAATTATTTCAGCTTCACACTGTATTTATTTAATAATTAACTTAATTATCTCTATGCTGCTTTAAACTATATAAATGATATGATGGACATGTCCATAACAAAGCAGTTCTTTATTTTTAAACACCAAAACAAAAAGAAAGGAAAAAGGAAGTCTACTCAGGCAGTTTAGACACAAAAGACATCACTGGACTTGCAGCTTTTGTAAGTGGCCAGCGGTCCACAGCAGGACGACAGGGCCCTTCGCACTGATGAGTGGAACACACGATTTTTCCAGCAGACAACATTGGTTCAGTGATCTGACCGTTAACATCAGTCATTGTTGCGTATCAAGCTTTGTCTGTTTCGGCTGATTTTGTACTTTTTTGGCTCAACACGTCGTCCCATAGGGTTTAAAGTAAAAAACAGAAGAAAAGAAGAGCCAAGTGTTAACACACCCTACTGTTAGGCTATTCAGATTCTCCACACATGCTCCCTAATACATTTTGCAGCTCGCACAGATCTATTTTTAGTCTCAAATGGGAATAAAACATTGGCACTCCAGAGCTCTGCCAACTCTTCTTTATTAAATATTCCTTTATGGTTTGAGAAAATTCTCTTACTTCTTAAGATAAATAAATCATTAAAAAACACTTTTATTATCTGAAAAAAAAATCCTGCACTGTCACAAAGCTGAAAACAGGAAAGCTGGCGCTGCACAGTTTTCACAGGAAAGCCTCGATATAATCATCACTTCACTTCTGCATGCTAAAAACCCCGGCCCATGACCTCCAGCATGTTGCTCTGTCTACAGCATATCCAACTACAGTCCATCTATGCAAGTGACATTCCTGCACCCCAACAACCCCCCCAGCCCCCATCATGGTTTTCGGCCAAGCGTGACAAAGTGCTTAGTGACAGGAGAGACCATAATCACTGGAGAGGGGGAGAGACGAGGCACACAGAGAGAATGGTGAATAGTGCTAGACCCTGCTGCCTTTTGCATTAGGTCACTGGATGCTGTGGCAGTGGGCTTCATTCCTGGGCCCCACAGACGGACACACACCCACACAAACACACATGCACACACAGCTGGAAGCTCCTCACTTTCAAAACCACCAGGAATATGGCATAAAGTAGAACGGGATGAAACAGCACATGACAGAGCACAGCGCGATACAATGCAGTACAGTAAGCGAATGTGTCCACTCAAACATTTTCCCCCTCAGCCACATTTGCATTCTTGTGTCCTGTTTGCATTAGAAAAGACATGATTTAATGAAATGCAGAGCGCTTTTCTATTGCTTTCTCCTCAAAGCGTGGGCTCAGAAATAGCTGGTTTTCATGACTCTCTAGTGGTTTCATACAACACATCCAAATACAGCAAAATAAGCTGCATTCCTCTTCCCATGCAAATAAGCTGCAGCAAACACTAAAACAAGCCTTTTTGCCTCTATATTTTGAGCTGCCAGGTCAGGTTTTCACCATTATCAATGTACAGTGCACTTGGAGCCCCTTCCAATGGGACGTACACATAGAAATGCGAGGACCAAAACAATCAGTATTCTTGGACGTCTCTTCTCTTCCCCGGTCGGAGACGGCCGGGAAGTCTATCTGTGTGTTTAGGGGGCTGACCGCTGCCAAGACGTTCAGCTAACACTAACATGGAAAAAGAATCCAGACAGAATAAAAAAGACGTTTTTTTTTTTAAACATGCAAACATATTTCACATTCTTGCAGGGGTGGTTGAGGCAGGGCCTGGGTGGAAATTTGGAGAAGCTTGATAAACGTACGTGGTTATAATCGACAGCTGCACTGAAGGTTTGGATAGAAGCTTACTGGAAGTTTCTGTGATCTTGTGCATGCTGTATTATGATAGGTGTATAGAGGAGAATACAAGTACAGTAAGTGCTTTATTTAAGGTACTTGTGCTTTACTTGACTATTTCTTTGTACTTCTACTTAACTACAGATGTTACCAGTTAGCTTACAGAGTAAAAGTTTACTTGCAAAACACATCAGTTTATAAAATATGATGCATTGTTACCTCCGCCAAGGAGGTTATGTTTTCCGTGCGGTTTGTCTGTTTCTCGGAACCGAAATCTACCAGCCCGATTTCATGAAACTTAGTGGAAGGCTGCAGCACGAGCCAAGAAAGAACCCTTTAAGATTTGGAGCGAATCCGGATCACGGGGCAGATACACTAATCATTTTTTACTTTCAGTAACATTGCAAGACAGGGAACTTAAGCTGCATTCATGCACAAACAGAATAATGTGAAAAATTAGTTTCCTGATCATATTTCATGGCTCACCTGATCTGTTTATTTTGCTCTTTGTTGTCAAGCATATACTGGAAACAGCCTAATGTGCTGTTTAAACGCTCTGAGCAATAAAATACAATATGACAAAATAAAAATTAAATATGACTTAAAAACTCAGGTAATAGGACAATTCAAGCATCAATTCTATACATATATTTAACTAGGTATCAGTTATATGCATTGACACATTCAAATGCTGCTCACAAATGAATGCATCAATAATCAAAACAATCAAATTTTTACTTTTGATACACTGATTTTGCTTGAGATGCTTACGTATTTGGTTTTACCTGAATACATTTTTGCAGAACTTTCATGTATAGAAGACTGTTTTTTTAACCCAACTAATGTATCTGAATACCTCTTCCGCCACATATAGGAGAGTATAAACACACAACTATTTTAAACTGCTTGTTCCAAAAAGAGAGGCATGAGTCTGAACCATGTTATGTATCAACATGCTTCAAATACTTCAAATTATCCGAGTGTGCACTTGTTTTGCTGCATGTAGATAAAAGAAGAAAAATGAAGGGATTTGAAAATCCAAATGAAAATCAGGCGAGAGTCAGGTTAAACAGTCTGAAAGGCACGTTTTTCCTCCTGATAAAACAAGACAAAGCTCTAAAACTTTGCATGCATATATGTTCTGGGTAGCACTTTGCACGCACCCCCTCCATTCCTTTACTGCCTGCACTCATTTCATTCGCAGTTGCCGCAGCACACAGGGGCCGGGCTGCACATCTGGGACACGTTAAATGGAGCTGCCTTGTCTGCTCTGCTCTGGCTCGGCCTGTGTGGTTGGGTGGGGTGGGGTGTGGAGGGCGTCACAGGTTTAAGATTCGCTGCAGGTATCACCCACCCCCCTCACACACACATGCACACACAAATGTTGGGCCAAATCACAAGGGGAAAGGAGGTTAAGATCAAGAGAAAGGTATTTTAAGAGAAGGGAGTGTGTGTGTGTGTGTGTGTGTGTGTGTGTACATAAGGAGATTAACCTGTGTTTGTGTGTGTGTGTGTGTGTGTGTGTGTCTGGTTGGGGGGGTGGGGACATCAAAGGAGGAGGAAGAGGAGAGCGATGGAGTAGACAGGTCTTGCATTCCTCCAACCTCTGAAAAGGAACAATTTCCACTTCATCAAGTCAGAGTCCACTAACCTTCCTGCCTCCCTCCTCCTCTCACTCTCTCTCTCTTTTGAATATAACTAACTACTGCTTCTGGTTTTAATCCAGCTGCCTCTCTGCTGATCATATGCATGTTTCCAACCAAGAAAACACATGCTGTTGATTTAAGCTCCACAAAGGCTCCGCCGCCATCTGGCCCACAGGTACCCGGCCTCTGCCTCCGCTAACCCATGAGAAGATATAAATACATGTCGGTGTGGCAAACAAAAGTTAATGGAAATCCTGGACTTTTTGCTTAAAACGGAGCTATAAGAAGCAAACAGATTTATGAGATTTAACATTTAAGAATGTTAAAGTCAGTGAAACACACTTCTGATAACAACCCAATTTATATAATTTACATGCATTTTGGCAAAGAATTGATCAGGGGAAATAGATTCTGGCAGTCCTCCGGTGACACTAGTCTCAGCAGCAGACTTGGACTTGTGTCCTTGCCACCTGTCGGGCCTTCTGTTTGTGTGAGAGTCCATGAGTGATTAAGTGTGTGTGTGAGAGGGACGGACAACAGAATGACTTTAAACTACGAGGAACCACAAGCTACGCCTTCCTGAAATCCAATCCGTCCTTCTATATTCCTCTTCTTTTATACACAGCCAAGACTTTTATACACGACAAGAGAGATACTGTGACTAACACAATAACAACTGCTGAATTAACTCAATTCCTCTCCCACACTCACAAAGCAAAACACAAGCTTAGCAGCCCATCAGCCCCTTCGACCATCAAATAATGTTTAATGAGCCCTGAGGCAGAAAAGATTTGCTCTCAATTGGATTTGCTTCACATTGCTTAATGAAGAGAACAATGTTTATGAGTCCTGTGTGAATATTATTCATGTGGGCTAACTTCAGGAGAGGGGAAAAGGGAATATGGTTCATTTGCAACAGCTTGCTGAGATAGTTTTATAGTTTGAAATTGAATAAACTCATCCAGCGTTGTAGTCGTGCTGAGATTATTCAAGTTATTTAAATAGAGGCAAACAGGTTTAGTGAATTGCAATAAATGTGGCCACACTGGCAGCGAGAGCTAAAAATAATAAACCCACATGTAAAGAGAATGCGCTGGTCGCTGTGGAGAAGTGGGTGAACTGACACATTTACTATACTGTATAAACCAACTGAATTGAACTAAAACACTGAGGCTTGCAATAACAAGTCTTGGTCTGTGTATTTAGCTAGAATTAGAAGGTTTGGGAGCCAAATATAGAAACAGACAAGTCTGTAGTTGTGAAGCTATATTCTAGATTAGTAATAAACTTAAAAGGAGACATCTTTGGCTTTTTGATGTTTCTGTTTTGCACATGTTTGTGTGTCTAGTTTGTGTTCTCCCGTCTGTACTAATGTGTAGAGGTCTTCATGGCTCCAAAATGTAGGAAAATTAGACCAGGGATGGATAAATAGACAACATGAAAGAAGTAGACAAGCCTCCTGATCTGAAAAGTGAAGCCAATTCAGAATAACTTTAAAACTGCATTCTTTATAATGGCCAGCAGGAGGAAACTCCACGGGTGCAAAGAGACTGTATAGAAGTCTATGATAAAATTACCTCAATATATATTTTCCTAATGAGTTTATGGCCCAAACTGCCAATTTATACTATTCCTCAATACATCAGGATGTTCATTTTTGTAAATTATGGTCATATTTACAGTATTATACATGAAGCAGGGTATGATATATGCCACACATGAAGCTTCAAAACGATATTTCACAAATCAATGGGTGACGTCATGATTGCTACGTCTATTATTTTATACGATCTATGGTTGCATCTCAGTTTCTTAAAACTACAATTGAACTCAGAAAGACCTCAACTACTGTCTTAGTTTGTTTTCTTCACCTTCATCCTCCTACACCGTTTGGCGCTGATCCGAGTTAAAGTCACTTTCTAATCTTTTATCAGTTGCAGGTGACAACAAGCAGACGAGGAGGATTATGGTCTGTCTGGCTCTCCCTGTCACAAACACAAAATGTGCAGACAGGACAAGGAAATGCTGGAGGAATTCAAAATTCAAGCAGACAGGTAAGGAAATGAGAAAACCAAGCAAGTAAACACACACACGCAGACTTGGAAATTGACAAATTTCCTTTTGTAAACAGGTGGAAAGAGAGCGACATCCCGTCATACCGCCTCAAAGCCAATTTTCATTTGCGATCTTCGAGGAAAACGGAGAGACTGAGAATGTGCGAGATCGCCCGTCTCACAGAGGACGCCTTGCTGAGAAGGTCTTACATCCACCCACAGGAAAAGTGATCCTCTGTTATGAAGCTGCCTCTGGAGACATTCATCTCATTCACACTGTGGGCAAGAAAAATAATCCATCACACCGCAGCTCGATTTATAAGTGGCCAGAGAAAATGTTGTCTCCAAAGCTGAATGAGATAATCTTTTATTCTTATCCAAGCAGACAAAAGCACAGTCACGCACACACCACAACAAATCAGTATGATGGTATTGGCTGAATCTGAGCCTCTCGTCCACTTGAATGTTGGTGTAGTTGGAAATCACTGGTAATCCTCTGAGGGGGATTCAGCCTGATATCTCCACTGGTATGTGGCGGACCCTGCCATCAACGTTAGCACCCTCATTGACCTCTATTCAGACATGAACATGGGTCAGTGAAAAGCTCCATCCTGGCCTCCAGGTGAGGCCCCCCATTCTCAGAGAGTGATTGGGCAAATCCTCTGCAAGCTTGGACAGGCCTCAGTCCCATCCTCCCCTGCACCTGAACCACCAACACCCGGTCTTACACAACCACAGAGCATAACAGAGCACTTCCTGTGTGTGGTGACACATATCCCTGGTTCTTCCTGCTCCATGCTTTGCTCCACTGACTTCATTTGTGGTGTACTTCATCTCGTCTCCGCAGCCAAAACACTACTCTCTCCCCTCACACACAAAAACACACACACCATGTCAACACTGTCCGTGGGAGTATTTTCACATGAGCTGTCAGTGTCCATTGTTTCGGAGAGTCTCTGGGACACAATTCATATCAGGACAAGAGTCAGGGCTCATTCCTCCCCTCCTCCATTCCTTTCCTTCCTCTCCCATCCTGAACTGCTGAGTTGGCCTGATTCAACCACCAACTCGTGGCCCACATGTCTGCAGAACGGGGGAGGGAGGGTGGGAGAAGGGGCAGCATCTTCTCACGGTGGGCAGGTCTACTGGTGCCAGACATCTGAGTCAGTTCAGGAGATAATGAGATGGCAAACTTAAGGCTTAAGGTTAAAACATTGTCTGTGGAAATTTATTGAAGTTTGATGTTTTCATGCTGAGTGCACCAATGATGCATTCATCTGAAATGGGCTGAGAGAGAACAAGATAATCCCAAATTTAACTAGATAAGCCCATCTTCATGACTATAGGTATGCGAGCGGGGATGCCCCTCTAAATTAAAGATTAATAACTGGTATTTTCAATCTTTTTATAAGTAAGTAAGTAAGTAAGTAAGTAATATAGTAATCATTTTTATAAACTGTTTATTAAGGAAACTAGGATCATCATTCTAGGATCTTTTTTCAGCAGCAGTAAGTTTGTTCATCCCAGACCACCTCCACACCTCACGATTCAGAAAACTCTCTTTTGCTGCCATTACACAGGTTAGACCTAGCGCACTACTGGCTATTTGAGCTAGCTAACTTCGACTTCCTACAGCTGTTAACTAAAGGTCCATCTCCGGAGCTTCCACCTGCTCTCCATTAGGCGAAGTAGTCTCCTAATTCTTGTCTCATTTGTGGACTCATAAACAGTAAATTCATCAGATTCAATACCCCCAATTGCCCTTTTGCAATCTACTATAGTGGTCAAACTTCAGGGGAACCACATGAGCGTCGCAGCCATTAAGGTTTTCGTCCCGGTTCGTCACATTGACTGAGCACAAAATGTTGTATTCGTGCTTTGGTTGTCAATACAACTGACTAACATCCTGTCAACGTAACAGTTGTTTATCCTTGAAGTGGAGAGAGCAGACAGCTCCACAGTCATGTTATTGCGACCTCATGACATTTTAGAAAATTCTGAAGCAGTAGCGGCAAAAATTCTGCAAGAAGCATACAACGGAAACACTGGATTTTGCACAGTTTTCTTTAGTAGTCAGTTGGTGAGCTGATCTTGAACCAGCAGTCAAAAGTGTGAAATAAAATGCAGCTCCAAAAAAAAAACTGCACTTTTGAACCATTTAGCTGATCCCCAATTGGCTGACTATAGGCTAAACAAAACATCACAACCAATCAAATGATCAAATGATGATTACAGAAACTCCTCCAAGAGTAATCAATTACACAATTGACAAACCACAGATTAGATGTGTGCTTTAGATCATCTTAGTGATTTGCTTTGATGTTAAATGAGGTTTGAAATGGCTGCTGTTAGCTCTGGTGATTTGTGATCAGCCAATGAGATACTTTTGGCTCACTTCTAGCCAATCAAATCCCTCCAGTGTATGTCATGGCTGAACAATTGCCAGACTGGTGAGGGGGCATGACAGCTTGTCTCATTGTTTTAGCCTCATGACCTATATATGGCTATACTCGGCCTTTTAGACAGATAGAATTGTTCCTTTAATTCCCTGAGCGCCCCCCACCCACCCACCCACACACACACACACACACACACACACACACACACACACACACACAAAATACAGTTGCACTAGTCCACACAAATCAAATGTAATAATACATAATACACAAGTTCCAACTCTGAAATACTTCCCTTCCTTTAAAACAACAACAACAAAATGGCTTCTTATTTCGTCAGTGTGGCTTGGCCACAAGGGAATACCAGAGGAGTAAACAACCCTAAAGAAAAAGCCAACTCCCTCTCAGCAGACTGGATCACACCATTTCTAGGAAATACACAATCATAACATGTACTGAATGTGCCTTTATCATGCTGGAGGCATGAGTGAAGACATGTTACACACATGTACTTTATGCACACAGGGGATATTTTTGGAGTCTCAGGGATCCAGAGGTCCCACTGACCAATAACCAAGAAACACAAAAAAAAATGAACCTTGACTCAGACAGACACACTAGTGTCCACACAGGCCAAATGACACAAGGGTTCATACAGTGCACTTACAGTCGTGTTTGCACAGGCTTTCATGTTGAGTGGATTTAGTTCTGGATGGTTTTTGCCTCAGAGACTGTGAACTTCTGACCAGGGTCATCAAATGGGGAAAATAAATACCCTCACATGCTGCGTGAGTGCATGTGATTGGTTTCAAGGGACGAGGAGTGTGTTTGCAACATACATGTGCCTGCAGCATCCACAAAAAGATCAAGTCATTTCACTGCAGAGTGGACTGTAAAAGTAAACAGTGGAAAAGCTACCAGCAGTTAGCATTAGCCTGTTGTTGGAGCCAAGACATGGTTAACCAGGAGTAAGCTGGGTGGCTCTTGAGCCAACCTTGCCAGTGGTGAGTGTGTTTGCTGCGGGTGAGCTGACGAGAAGCAAAGTCAGTCCCTCCTTCATAATTATGGACTCCCAAAATAACCCTTTGCAAAGGCAATGCTAGGCTGATGTGCTAGCTACTGTGCACTTCTCATGGCGCAGCTTGCTTAGACCAGGTTGTCTCAAAGGCCAGAGAGATAAATATTGAAGATTAAAAGATTAAAAAGGATTCAAATGAATGGTTAAATGATCCTTAAAGCACAACTTCTCCTGAAATTTTAACAGTGAAAATGATCTAAAAGTTTTAAAAAAATATCAAACTGTATCCCAGAGCAAAAACAAACAAACAAAAAAAGAAGACAGAAAACACTTAAATAGGTGGAAATTTGTGAGATTACACAAAATCAGATATAATATGTATGTCAGGGACACTGCAATCTTATCAAGCCAACCTCCAGCTTTGATAATGCGAGATAAACCACAATTTCCTCAAAGGACACAGCTCCTTTGCTCAGGCTTGCACTTGTGTTTGCTACATTTGTACGTGCAAACTTGTGTGAGTTTTCCAGAGCAACACACAGAGCATGCCTGGCCTTGTCCTCCAGTAGAGCTGTAATTAAGGAGGCACTGCAGTGAGCAGTCTCGCAGCAAGTCGTCTCTGCACAAAACCAGCAACTCCTCCCTCACAAACCCACTAACATCCACCCAGCGCCCATATCCCCCGCTCCCTCAAACCCCAAATCTTCACCCTCTTCCCTCATTTTTGCTCATGGCTTGCTTCTAAACTTGGCCTGGGAATTTTCCACTGCATACTCTTATTCCACAATTCTTAGTATTGTCTCTGTCCTGTTAAAGGGGAACTTAATCTCAAGATTGTTTTATTTCATTTAGCTGTAATATTTAAAGCAATATGTTGAATATGAGCAAATATAAATGTATCTGAACATAAACTCTATTAGGATGATTTATGATAATTAAACTGCTTTCTTTGCTTCTTCTTTGACTGGTTTCTCAATACAAATGTTTAGTTTAAAGTAATTGAAAAGGGACATACTGCAGAAAGTGATGCTAAAGTTGAGGTATTTAATGAACAAAAAAAGGTAACTTATCAATGAAAATAAATTAAATGTGCCATAATTAGTCCAGGAATTGCTGGAGGTGGATTTGAAGTTATAGTTCTGCATTTTAGGAGATGTTTATTTGCTTTCTTGCTGAGAGTTAGATGAGAAGATTAGCATGGTGACTTGAAATGTGGGTGACATGGAGCGTGGCTCTATTTAGCCTAGTGATGTCACACTCCTTGACACTTATACACTTAAATTTGCAGACAAGACAGTTTTCTTTGGAATGTGATAGCTCAATAATGGCAGAATGGATATTTACTGTTAAAACTGCACTAGAAACATCCACCACCCTTCATTTGTGTGCATTTTGAACAGCAAATCTAGTCCTTACCAGTCACTTAAAATGTTAGTGTGTGTCAATAACAACTTTTCTTAAAGAAAAGTGAAATCTGAAAGTTTTCTTTGGGCATCGAGCACTTTGATATACAAATGTGTAAGAATTACTGGATTATTCTATCAAGTTAAGTCAGGGAAATCCGAAAATAAACCCCACACCATATATTTATGACCACATACAAACAACAACATAAACAAAGAACAAAACCCCACACACAGCTGGACACTCAGCCACACATGTCCCAGGATCACATTCCACTTTCAAGCCATACAACCAGGGAAAGAAATAACGCACGGAAGTATCTAGGCTTGTTTTTTTCTCTTTGAAGGCTCATGCTGCCGAGGAGTGGCCTGGTGGTGCCGGTGGCTTTAGGAAGTTGTTTGTTTGTCCCTGAAGGCCCGGCTATATTCATCGCATGCAGCATACAATTTCCAAAAGCCGTCGTCTCCGAGCTTATTTAGATGCAGGATGAGGTCAATTTCAGCCGAGCCACTGGGTTTTTGGAAATCAGAGCAGTCATAACAGAACGTCCTCTGAGGTGTGATGGTATTCCTGAATTGAGAGCAGCTGTGTGTATAGTTCATTTTT
Source organism: Centropristis striata (assembly GCF_030273125.1). Lineage (NCBI taxonomy): Eukaryota > Metazoa > Chordata > Actinopteri > Perciformes > Serranidae > Centropristis > Centropristis striata. The sequence continues at coordinate 25,755,547 of NC_081530.1, forward strand.
ACCAATATGGAGAGCTGCAAACCGGCTGCATCCTTCAGGAAATTTGCAAGTCAAACATTTGAGTGGATGAATTTTTGCGACAATTTGTGACCATGCAAAAAAAAATATGGAACATTATTGATTAAAATGTGAATTTAATGGGTGTATTTTGATGTTTTTCCTAACTCAAACGTGACAAACAGATGATAGGAGCAGTGCCCCGACGCAGACACTCCTGTCTCACAATGTCTGGAAACTTCATTGTGGGGGAGCGAGGACGCAGTTCAAAGCGGGGTCGTAAACCAAAATGAAAGCAGGGAATTAGGAAACACAAACACTAATATAGTTCTGCCAAACACAACAGCCCTTACAAGTTTAATTAAAACACAGGACCGGCCCTCCCACGCCTCAACAACAGAGAGAAGATGTGTGTCAGCTGGGGTTTGTGATGCATAGTCCAACAGCAATCACGTGTACATCTTCTGCTTTGTTACCACTTTTGTGGTGCAATTACAATAAAACGACTCACTTCTCAGATGCATAACACAAATTAGATGACGAGTGTGTGTGCATGTTCGGCTCTGGCTGCATGTTTAGTATGGGTGTGGATTTGTGTTTGTCAGTGGCGGTTCTACACAGGGGCCTCCAGGGGCCACTGCCCCTGTGAAGAAGCCCTTGGCCCCTGCTGTGGCCCCTGTGTCAAATTAATAATAAAATGATCAATTTATTACTATGAACAATGGAACAATTCTTACCTATTTTTTGTTCAAACAATATCTCATTGTACACAAAAGGAACCCAGAATGTGTACATTGTATAATAGTTTAATTGTGCAATAAAAGCTAAATATAAAGATTATTCTCACTGTACTGCACTTTCAAAATAAAAATAAAAAGTAATTGTGCACAAAAATGAGAAATGTCATTGTCATACAAAAATAATTGATAATGTTGGTAAGTCTCATTGCTTCAATGTAGTTCTTCCAAATATGAGACTTTTTAGCTAAAATAAAGGTTTTGAATGCTTAAATATAATTTTTGACAATTTTCAATGTGCCCCTCTGATTAAACACTGGCCCCTCCTTGGCCCCCACAGTAAAATTGGTCTAGAACCGCCACTGGTGTTTGTCCCTTATTGTGCCAGCTGACATGATTTACAGCATCAGCCGAGCTGGTCTGCAACAGCTCTTCAGTCAGAGGCACAAAGAGACACAACTCCCCGTCGGACATGGCTGCCGCTGCTCTGTCCGGCTCCTGGCAGGCAACAGGCACCTCCATCACACTTTAACTACGGCTGGCATTGTCTGAAGACATGCAGAGAAAAGGCCACACACAGGTTTTATTGAGAAGCCCACACACACTACCTTAAAAAAAGTTTTTTTTACGGCACTGGAACTTTCCCCAGGAGAGATGGGGATTTATTTGGTATGGCGCAGAGATGCACTGTGACACACACACACACGCGTTCACAGCAAGCGGGGAAAAGGTTTCTGACACTGACGAGGGTTTGAACAGCTCACTTGCTTGAGATGAGCTATTTTCACATGCTGCTGCCTTTTGAATTAGAGCCCGACTGATTTTGTAAGATAAGTTAAGACAAGATATGACTTTATTTAGTTGTCACAGCAGCTCAAGATACAGCCACAAGACATAGTAGGAATATAAAAAATAAGACATACACATACATTCTATACACATTACATTCATATCAGCCGATATTGGCCTATCATAGACATACACATATTGGCATATAAGTGTTTTGTTTCAGAAAACAATCTGATGATTTAGAGATGTTATGATATTTATCTTTTTATTTAAATGGTCATCAAGTGACTGATTCTGAGCTTACACTGATATTTATTTATACATTTATTAAATGTTTATTTATTCTTTAATTAAATGTTCACCAAACATACAGGACTTTGCTATTTATTTATTTTTTCCCCATTATTTTCTCAGTGTTTAAAGAATTACTTGACTATGCAATACAGTGTATGTATAATTGTTAATATTGTGAAATAATGTTAAATAATCTTTAATACGGTTATCTGTTTAAAAAAGCAGCCTTTGCATCGTTTTATCAGTTCAAAATCCACATAGAAATAAATATGTACTATATCTGCTGCCCCTCTAAAATCAGTATTGCTCTTAATAATCTCATATAGGTCGGGCTCTGCTTCAGAATGTGACCCAGATGTGTCATCAAAGTATCTGTGTAGAGCTCACACTGAGCTCTAATAAAAGGCTTTTTGTCTCTACATGACATTTACTCGTGCCACCTCTGCCTGCACGGGCTTCCCCTCTTCTCCAGAAAATTCCTGTTGGCTCAGATTGCATCAGGAGGAGAGCAGCCAGACCGCAGGATGGAGGTGGACTCAACCTGCCCGGTCCTCCCTCCTTCCTTCCTCCTCCCTGCCTGTCTGTCTTTCTTACTGTCAGGCTGACTCCCCACTGTCTGCCGTGGTTTTTCTCCCCCTCTGCCCCTGACAATTGAGTCATGCCTGAGCTCTAATGGGAAAAGAATGAGGATCGGTCTGAGCAGCTACCTAAAACAGCATTCTTGAAAGTGGACCAAAGATGATCAGACGGACGAGTTGCACTGTTTTGTTGCTGACCTTATCTTTCAGCGCTCAGGAGCAGGGAGCAGGGTGGAGATGTTACAAAGAAAATAAAAGCATAAGAGGGGGAAAAAAAAGAGAGCTATAACTGACAGCTGCTGTCTTCTTTTCCTTAGAGTAGCAGTAGGCAGCGCCTGTTGTTTCAAAGTGAATCCTTTCACTCAGCCGGCTCAGCCTGAGGCAGCTCTCTGGTACCAAGCACAAAGAAGACCAGAGATAGTGCCAGCCTTACAGCACAACAGCACAACCTCACTCTTAATGACTCTGATGTTGTGTTGAGGACATCACAAAAGCACACTGAGGCCGTGCAGTAAGGCAGTGCCTTTACGTGACCAAAATAGATCTGCTGGAATGAGGAAAAGGATGCTTTCTGCCCGTCATGCTATTTGATTGTGTGGCTGGCATGCAGGTTTATAATCCACAAACCGAACAGCACACACAATGCAAATTCTGAATCGTCTACACTAATCAAGAGATCTATTCTAATCCAGTGTCCGAGGACTAAATCAGCTTTGTGAGATAAAGAGCTAATTAGTGAGGTGGCTCTTCCTCCAGTCCACATGGATCAAATGCTGCGGGGTCAAAGCTTTAACCTACAGCTACCATGACTGAGCACTGGCATGTTGACACATCTGCAGCACAATCCCATTTAGTGAACAGGGCATGTGGACAAAAGTACACACAACACACACAAACACACACACACCACGTGTTCTCAGAAGCCCTTTGGCCATCGTGTGAGAGTGGCCAGATGTGCTGACAGGGTCCCTGCTGTCCGCCACTACAACAGCACACAGACAGAGAGGAACACAACACAGACTGAGGCTACTTTATGGATTCATATAGAGACATGTGACATTATATCTGTGCAAATGTGAGACATAGATGTAATAAAATATGTCGTAAGAGTTACTGGATACGAGGGATGCACAATATAATAAATACTTGATACAAACATCAAGGCTTTTATAGGACTGAGAGCCTTGAGCTGCTCAGTCTGAAGAAAAAAACAAGACAACAAAAGGCATCTAGTAGACGTTAAGCTTAAAATAGAAGTGGACAAAGATTGAAGGACTGCCATGCTATGTCAATGAAAGCAGTTTGGTTTATTATCATCAGCTATAATTCAATTATAGGAATAATACATTAAATAAATGTTCCATAAATCGGCCTGATAAATATTGTGCATCCCTAATTGGCACTGATACTGACCCAATTACAAATTAACTTATATCAATTCATTTCAAAACGTCCTGGTCCAGTGCAACCTTAGATAAAAATCATTCCAATCACAGTGAGATATACAGATTCTAGGTATCAGAATCCAGAGGAAAATGGTTGAACGGGTGCGTCCAACATGGACTTTCCACAAAAAAGTATCTGAAAATAAAGCTTTAAGAGTTCAAGCTTTTGGACTACAACTGCTTGCAATCATATTGTTTTATGAGAGGAAATAAGAGATTATGAACATTTAAACAAAAGCAGAAAACCAGACAAAAACAACAAACACAAGCCCAGCAAACGTCGACTCCATTTCAACAGTTGGATTGTAACCACTGCAGGCATTAAACTACGGCCATGACAGCAGAGGCTCTGTTTCACAGACTTTCATTTTCTTTATTCTGTCTTGTGTTTATCTTTTGGTCTGATTATTTGAAACGACAGAGCGAATCATTAAAAACACATTCCAAATAAAAGTGTGTTGAGCTTGGTTGCTGGTTGCTGGTTGACTGCGGCTCCAGTCTGACTCCAGAGTTAGAAAGGTCAGATCTGATATAGGTCGAGCTTCTGCCCCTCATCCACTGTGTGATCCATCAAAATACACTGTTGGAACATCTACACTTTTTTATAGAAAAAAAGTACCAAGTGCAATCCTGGTTCCAAAATAGGGACGATGTCTAAAATGTAAATAAAACAGAATGTGATAATACACTTATAATCCTTTTTTGTAGACTTGTTTTCTGAATCTTATCATTTTTTTTAAAGAATTGTATATTATGAAAATAGTACTGTTACCTAAATGTCCAAAGTTTTGCCTGTAAGGGGACCACACAAAGTTACTGACGGCATCAAAGTGTGACCTTGCCGTAATAAAGACTAGTGTGATAACAACCGTCCGATTGATTCTTAGGCTATGGAAAAGTGGGCCCCCCCCCCCCCCCCAAATTTAGGCAATGCCTGGACCTTATGTCAGAGATACTGTCTTATGAGCACATGTTAGCCAGAGTTAATAATGAAAATGAGAACTTTAAAAAGTCATGGGACCCTTTTTCTTGCCTTTTGTAATGTGAATGTACTGATTGAGGCAAATATGCTGCTGTGGTGCCTGAAATATTACTCTACACTGGTTTCATTTCATTGTTTTTTCCTTTTTTAGCAATATTTTTTTGGTTGGAAACTCACTTGTGATCAATCTGAGGACATATTACCAGTGGCGGTTCTACACAGGGGCCTCCAGGGGCCACTGCCCCTGTGAAGAAGCCCTTGGCCCCTGCTGTGGCCCCTGTGTCAAATTAATAATAAAATGATCAATTTATAACGATGAACAATGGAACAATTCTTACCTATTTTCTGTTCAAACAATATCTTATTGTACACAAAATGAACCCAGAATGTGTACATTGTATAATAGTTTATTGTGCAAAAAAAGCTTTCAAAATAAAAGAAAGTGATTGTGCACAAAAATGACAAATGTCATTGTCGTACAAAAATAATTGTTACTGTTCGTAAGTCTCATTGTTTCAATCAATGTATTTGTATCTTTCCAAATATATTTAAATTACATTTTTAAATAAGCTAAAATAAAGGTTTTGAATGCTTAAATATAATCTTTGCCATTTTTTAATGTGCCCCTCTGATTAAACACTGGCCCCTCCTTGGCCCCCACAGTAAAACTGGTCTAGAACCGCCACTGCATATTACTGTACTAAATAATACCAATGCTGTCTACTCCATTGTTGTTGTTTTTTTTTGTTTTTTTTACACAAAAACTAAATAAACAGTTGAATTACAAAAAAAAAAAGGAAATTGGTACCGTTTTTAAAAAGGAGTTGTTACAACAATGCATTTGGATCTATCACGTGTATAGAGAGATGTTGGTGGATGTGGATGAGGGGCTAAACCTTGATCTAAACCAGACCTGACCTGACCTTTCCAACTATGGAGTCAGGCTGGAGCTACGGTCTACCATCAACCACACTCAACACACTTTCTTCTGCAGTTGAATCTGGAGTGCGTTTTATTTTAATGATTCAGTCTTGTAGAGAAAAAAAGGTGAATTTCAGTTTCCACTGAAATGAGACACACTAACTGACTAACACGCTGACACATAAAATGAACTTTTCACTCGAGGTATTTCAACATGCTGCATTAAGTTTCCCTCTTGTAGTGTAAATGACACCTTTCTGTTCACGGCCTGCCGAGCTTTGTTCTGTTAACAGAGAGCTAGAACGTGGAAAGCCAGCAGACAGTCGGGGCAGCCATAGAAATATAATAACGCCAGCATCTCTTTGATCTCCAAGCGACTGTGTGATCCAAGTTGTTGAGCAACAGCGCTGGCCTGGATGTCAGCGTTAACTGGCGTAGCTGCTGTTTTATTCTACCGTTGTTTTATTTGTGCAGTGGTGCCACAGCTCTCTGCAGTCTGGCTGACGTTGCTATCTGGCCGTCTAGTTTTCACAGGTGTGGAGAGCAGCCGGAGCGGTAAACCCCGCTACTCAGCATGCAAGATATGAAGCCACACAGACTCGACCTTGGCCTACCTCGTCTGCTTTGTATTTATTTAAACTTTTAGCCCTTTGCCAAACAGGGGTCTCTTCTCTTTGTTGAAAGTTTAGTCTGTGTGCAGGCCACTGGCACTGTCTGCAAAAACAACTCCATTTTACCCCCCAAAATAAGCTTTCAAAAACAGGCTTGTTGTTTTGCTTGGATCACTGTCGACCATTAGTGTAGTTATAGGTAAAATTCAAATGGACTTTTATACACAAGTCCTTATTTGAACCCTGCTTTCCTTCCATTGTGCTTCATAAAAGACTATTATAAAGATTAGTACAGTCATTATTGTGGTGTGGAAATTAGCAGCTATGCCTGCTAGAAAGTGTCAGACTTTGCCAGCTGCAAAAGCCTTTTAGCGCATTAACAACCTCCATTCACAGGTCATATTCCAAAAATAGATATGTGGGAATGAATAAGACATATTCCATCCAGTGTTTTTACTAACAGGGCTCATTTACTTTTCATCTTTAACGTCATAACAGTAAAAGATGCTGGTGAAATGTAGAAATTTATTCGGCTCTGTGCCAGTTATCTTTGCTGTAAATATCTGTGTAGGCAGCTCTCCCTTTCTTATCTTTATACTAATTTGCATCATTTTGCACAAGAGACAGAGTATGAATGAACAGTCAGTACTTCCAGTAGTTTCCCTAGATAAACATTTAAAAATGTCACACTATCTAGCTGAGTAAGTTCACCATGCCTCTGATCAGAATGAGTCGGGCGCAGCAGGGAAAATCACTTGGAACTAAATGTATGTAACAGGAAACTAAAAGCTGAGTCAATATAAGGGTATTATATAGTATTTCCCCCCTCTGTACAAACATGTAGAAACTAATTCCCAAGCACAGAGCTGTATATGTGACCCCAATCTCACATCAATCATCAGATGACCACACATGACTGAGCCACTACAATCACGCCCACACATTGAAGCGTACAAGAAGTCCACCTCCACATACAGAGCTGCACTCCTCTTTGCTCGCAAATCTTTTGATGCGTCCCATTTCTTCCCATCACTTGCCCGCCTGCCCGCCCCTCCCCCCCTCCTGATTGTGCCTGCATGAGAAATGTAGTCCCAGTACAAAACTTCCCTCTGTGAAGTGACTACCCTCCCCCCCATCATCTCTGTCTACAAACTGATATTTTTCACTGCAGGTTTTTTCACATTGTTGGCTCCCCAGATCACCTTCAAAAAGAGCTTCAAGTAAAAACAGTAGAGGCTGCAGATTTGAGCTGTATTTTGCTGCTACTGGGAGCACTGGGGCCAAATCCAACTGCAAGATAAGCTTTCTATTTTTATCTTTTATTTTAATAATTGGAACAGAAACAGATTGCATGTGATACGTATGTTTCTACAGTCAGCGCAACCAGATTAATGCCATTTGCTGTTTTCATCAATGTGCATTCCAATGGAGTAAACTAGACGCGTGAACCAGCAGAGGCCCCACGATACGATTTAATCCCGATACTTTAGTGACGATACGACATTATTGCTAGTTTTAAGCATTTTGCGATATGGTGAGTATTGATACAATTTATTGTGATTTAACAGTTTAACTGCATTTTGTGTGCACAAAATTAAATTCAATCAAGAATTGTTTTGTCAAATAAGAGAAAATTCTCAGTCTATTCATCTCACTTCAGTCTTTTTATTTCTCCTCAATGAGTCAAACCCAGACTGACCAACAAAGTGTTCAGTCAGATTGAACTAAACTGATAAACACGTATGGACGACAACAACTGCAGCATTTTCTCAAACTTTCCTCAACTTTAAGCTTCACTGCTCTGAATTTTTTTTTGAATGAACATAAAAAAAGCATAACTTTGCAGCGTTATTTCAACAACTTCCAGACACGATCCTGACACATGGTGCCTATAGATTCTTCAGATCTACTGGATTCATACGATACCAGTATCTCCAGTATATTCCTAAAAGCAAAAACAAAAAAAATACTGGCGGCCAACCGGCCATCGGAATGCTAAATATCGACACTTGGCGGCCATGAATCGATATAATATTGCCACACAAAATATCGTGATACTATGCTGTATCAATTTTTTCCCCCACCTCTAGTGATGTTGACATGACATCGCCATGGCCAAATAATTTCCCCCACCTCTAGAGTAAACCCAGTTAAAGTGAAATATATCAAAATGTTCTAGCTCAAAGCATGTCATCCTTTAACTTCCTCCTGCTTTGACTGAGCACTGTGCAATCATCAAGCTGTGAGGCTTGTGTGCATTGTTGAGAATAAACCACACAGTTTAAGCCTCTGTTCTGTAGGTGAAGCTCCCCACAGGGAGAAACAGGTAACATCAGCTGGATTACTGCTGCACGTGCTCGACAGATCGCACCAACAATGGCAGTCTAAGCCTGGAAGGGGGGTGTCAGGTAGATAAAAGAGACCCACACGCTGCAATACCTATTGTTAAAGGGACAAAAGTACACACGCAGACACACAGGGCTGAAACTTGTCTCTTGTCTGATCTCGGGGTGGACGAGAGGGACATTTCTCCCACTCTTACTCAAACTTTCCTCCCTTTTTCCTCCCGTCTCTTACTCCGTTTCATCTTTAACTTTTATGAAAGCCTTCAAAAGCTCTTATTGTACAATGTATCCATGAGCTTGAGGCTTTTTAACATTCTGTTCTATGTGGCAGCTTATTTTGAAAGAGCACGTTTTATACATTGTAACAACTTTCTTTCAAATGTGCTCCAAGATGACTTTAAATGGAAATAAAGAGAGACATATAAACTTTGTGGGCTGAGCTGTCAGGGGTGGCAGCCAAATTAAATGTGTTTTTTTCTTTTCTTTTTGCACTTATATGCATGTGAAAGACCAGTCCAGTGTAAGTTACGACACAAACTGTCCATTCTGTATTCGAGGGGTGACTCACTGTGTCTTTATACGCGTGTGTGAAGCCTTTTCTTTCATCTGGGGTGGTCTGCTGACCCAGACGGAGGAGCTACACGGTGACACCACTAATGACCTGTACTAACAGGCTGGTACTGACTGATACAGTCATTATCACAAACATACTTTCTCGTGCCTGTAGCAAACTGGGTACTGGGCAGCTCTTCTGAGACATGAGGTACTCACAGTGAGACACACACACCTCTTTGTCTGGTGACTAACAATAGGCCGCAGTGAGGCCTGAGATGCTCAGGCTGCCTCAGCATCACTCACAGCAGTGCACATTCCCCTAAAGCACATCAGTGCTGTGTTTACATCACAACAATAACAGTATACAGGTCCCTTCATAGGGGTCTGTAACTCTGGTGCTTTATGGTGTATTGGTGTTAGGTATTCCAGAAATTAGCAAGAAGGGAAACAGGTAAAGAAAAGTGATCTATCATAAAGTTTGCCACATAACTCATCTCATTAGAAACACCCCAGCTGGATGTAAAGGATTGATATACAGTCATGAAAAAATTATTAGACAACCCTTTTCCTTCAATGCTAATATCTAGCCATTTTTTTTATATTAACCAAAATAATCATCAAGAAAACCATGGAAAATGGCTACATATCAGCTCTTAAATTAAACTCTTATGAGCTTAACATTTATGAGCTTATCATTATATTTGTCTAAATGTACCTTTAGTTGTACCAGGCATAAAAATGAGAACAAAACATAAGAAACTGAACAAAACAAGGGTGGTCTAATATTTTTTCCATGACTGTTTGTCACATCTCGCAGCAAAAGACAGGGTCAGACTCCTTGCATTCATGGATATGTAGGAAAAAAAGGGTCTCAGGCATGCGTGGTTATAACTAAAAGTGTGGGTGCAAGATTAGTGAGAGGGAAGGGAAGTATCTCAGGAATTTTTTCATTAAACCTAATTAACACATAATTTGGAGGAGGGACTTCCTGTGAGTTTGCAAAAGAATGAATGCTGTCTTATTTCTGGTAAAATGTTTAAAAGACATTGACATTTAGAACCATAGTGTACTTTTGCATCACGTCCTGCCTCCTGCAGCCATCACACCAAACAGAGTATTTCCAGTACATGATACAATCTCCTGTTGTGTGTTGTGTTAAAGGACAGCTCCAGATGTCCAGACCTGATTCTGAGTTAGCATGAAAACATGGCTTAGGTAAAGTCAGGAAATGTAATATATAATTCACATATTACTTATAAAATGGCCTGATAGAATTATTTTTTTATAGAATAGCAATAGCAAGTTTTATGATCAAAAAGTGTGGGTGCAAACCACACAAAGGATCGCAAACCACACCTCCTCTACGGAGAAATGAACGGCTAGTGTCCAGACCAAATCTCATTTGAGATTTGGTCTGGTGTTAGCCAGGCTACAAGTTAGCGCCAAAATCATAATAATTAGAAGAAATTAAATAAATTACGACATAAAATGTTTCATTCTGTGTGTAATGGATCTATATAATGTGTTATTTCCACTTTTTTTTATTGAATTACTGACATAAATAAACTATTCTTTTATGTTCTAATTTATTGAGATGTACCTGGACATATTAAAGATTCCCTACAGTGTTTTATACAGTGCTACCATATATTAAAATCTCAGTTAACCATCCATCCTTCATTTTTTTTTACATTTGACATCTTTTGCTGAGGTCTTATCAATACAATGAGGTAATTCAGCTGCAGCCATATCAGCTCTCAGAACAGTGAATCACACAGTGTTGGAGTCTGGTGGGGCCTCTTGACGATCCAAACACCATTTCTTGCTGCAGAATCTGCAACAAGATAATTCACCGCACGGTGGCTAGCTTTTGTGTTTGAACCACTGGACGACAATTAAAACAATACCCTGGAGTGTACATGTTCATTACACAACCGAGCGAGGGACATTCCAGGAAGGATTGAGGGTATGAATAGATGTGAATGGTGATAGATTCATTTGTATGCTCGCTGGCTGGCTGGCAGGCAGTCAAGGCCCACTCCAGACTTAGGATCAATGAGAGAGAGATGGAGAGGGAAAGAGAGAGAGAGAGACTAGGACTGGTTTCCATTCAGGGTACCGTGGTGTTGTCTTTGAACAAATACACATGCACACACACACACACACACACACAGACACACACACACACACACACACACACACACACACACACACACACACACACACACACACACACACACACACACACACACACACACACACACACACACACACACACACACACACACACACACACACACACGGAGGGAGCTCAGTAAGGAGTCTCTCTTTTCATGCAGATCTTTTGTCTCTCAGTAATGTCTGGTATGCCGGGATACAGGCTTTGCTCAATGACCTGATTTCTATGGGGCTGTCAAGGCACCGGCCTGTGTATATGTGTGTGTGTCTGTGTGTGTGTGTGTGTGTGTGTGTGTGTGCATGCATGTGTTTTTGTGTGTGTGTGTGTGTGTTCATCTGCCTGTGAGCCCTTCCTCTGGATAAGACACAGGACTTAGCCAGGCAGACAGACACAGACTGAGGCAGATCCAGCCAATAAGAGAGCAGGAAACACAACAACACACATACAGACACACACAGAAAGCCTCGCATGAAGTAAACAAAAAGGCCTTGAGCTCCCATAGCGGGAAAAGAGGCATAATTGGATGAGGAAATATGCTGTGGGGAAACTTGATTCAAGTCAGCACTATAATTGCAGCTCCGGATGCAGTTATTGCAGTTATTGTAGATGATTGTTTTATAGCTCTACCAGTTGCAGGATATTTGAAAGCCAATACTGACTCAGTGTTTATTTAAACCAACAACCGGTTTAAGGAGATTTAGGATTCTGATATTGGAGAAAAAGAAACAGTAAGCTTGATTCCTGTTGCGTAATAATTATTATAAGAGCCAAAGGGACTTTTTAAAGAACCTACCTTGTCTCTGTATGAAGATCCTGAGCAGTGGATGAGCCGTCGACACCGCCTTGCAGAAGTTGTCGTCGTTATTGATCGGCAGCAGGTCGCCGTGGATGTCAGCGTAGCCGATCATCACCTCCATGTTGGCGATGCGATGAATGTGCAGGATGAGCTTGTAAAACTCCTCAAACTTGCCGGGCTTGACCCGGTCCACCGAGAAGCGGCGAAACTCCGCCCCATACTGCAGAGAAGATCAAAAGAGAGAGGGGACGTTAAAAACAAACAGGAAAAGGAAACAGGGATGTCCGACCTCATGCACTTATCTAAACCATCTGACTGGCACACATAAAACTAACAGGGTGGAAGTCTGCTGGCTGAGCTCTGTGACAGTCGCGGTCATGACCTTATGTTCAGTATGGCACAGGGGAAGCTGTTTCCAGTCGCTGCGACTCTGTGAAAAACTGATTTGAACACAGTCAGAGCAACATCATGGGTATACGTTTACTCTGCCGACCATAGGAAGAGTTTGATAGTCACATTGGTACTGCTCAAGTATCTGTGCTGCAATTGTGAAGCCACAGTCCTGAAGTACAGACATGAGAGTGGGATCAACTTTTTCCAAGATAGTTAAGATGTGCAGTTCTCAAAAAGAGAACCACAACCTAAACTTAAGTAGGCAGTGGTGAAATGTAACTAAGTACATTTACTCAAGTACTGTACTTATTACTAATTTTGAGGTATGTGTACTTTACTTATGTATTTCAATTTTATGCAACTTTTTACTTCCACTTCACCACATTTTAGGGGCAAATATTGTACTTTTAACTCCACTACATTTAGCTGACAGCTTTAACTACTTTTGAGGTTGAGTTTTAACATAAAAAACATGATCAATTTAAAATTATTATGCATGTTTATACCACATAACAGTATATTAAGTAGTTAAATTGAAAAGTTGAATACTGCCTGGATAATAATAAACATATGCTTACATAAATGCATCAATAATAATAATAAAATAATTTATTTCGAATATATTCAACACTCTGAGTGAAGCCATTCTTCATAATGAGCACTTTTACTTTTTACTTACTATACATTTTGATGCTGATACTTTTGTTCTTTTACTTCAGTAATATCCAGGTGATGCATTTGAATATCTTGTCAGAAAAAAAACCCTAAGATATAAAGTTTAATAGGATGAAAAAGAAAGAAAAGATCGACTGAAAACAGCATTTTCTGTTGCAGCACTAATCACAAGAAGGGATGCATCATCAGGATCGGTGTTGCTAACTATCTGAGCTGAACAATTTCCTGGTGGAAACCCTGCAGCTTAGTTCCCAACAAGATCGAATTATTACAAAAATAAATACGACCTGCACATCATGTGTTCTTTTGACCAAGAAAACAGCAGGAAAAGGGAAGACAGCACTGCACAATAGAACAATACAGGTGGATGAGTAATCCGCCTCAGTATACAGAAATGACAGTGTCTGGCAGCTCCGCCTCCCTCCCACCGTTTACACACAGGAGCATGGACTTGAACAATTGTGCTGCAGCTTTCCCGGCTAGGTCACAGAACCACCAATGAGAGCGCGGCTGAAGGTCACTGCGGGGTCATCATGTGACTCAGAGACAAGAATGGACTTGAGGAGCAGAAATACGACAGGAGCACAAAAGCTCCAGAAACCACAAAAACACACAATTGAAGGAGCAGCAGAGTCTGAATCACAGCGGTAATTTGTAGACGAAGGTGCTGTTTGTAACTGTAATCATCAGCTCACAGCAGAGGAGAAGAGATGATGATCATGGTGCAGGAGGAGGAGGAGGAGGGAGAGCAAAACTGCTGACAGAGAAGCAGAAGAGAGTAGCAGCATACTGACAGGGAGGAAAAGAAGAAGAGCGGGGGATACATTAAGCAGCTCTGTAATTAGAAGATGACATATGAATTTAAGAGGAGGCGTGTTAGGGGACGAGGGGGGTGCCAGGCGGGTGTGTGGTGTGCTGCCAGATTCACTGAAGGCAACAAAAGGCACACATGTGAACCTGCGTTTTGCAAGCGGATCTCAGAATCCAGCTAATAAAACTCAACGTAGATCAGAAGATGGCACAAGAAGCTGACAAACAGGTTCGTCAGTCTTGAGTAGGTGTACTTAACATTTCGGAAAGTGAAACCGACACATGACAGAACTGTAATTAAGACTGTACGACTTCAATGCGAATGCCACACTTGACTTGCAGAATAATAATTATACTTGTGCATATCAGTAACTGTGTGATTGCTCTGATCTGAATGTTCTCTTGGCACCGCGATCAGTCTGAACAATCTGTTTTCCCAAGCAGGACTCTGTGGTATGAACAAGTCTGAACACGGGACGATTGATCACGGGGCCTTGATGCTGAACACAAACCTAAGAATACATCACTACGAACGTGACATCACCTGTCCCCCCGGCCAATCAGGGCGAAGTGATGTCAACAGGTTGAAACACGTCTGGAGACACTAAACTCTGACACACTGGAGAAAAAGGAACATAACTGACTTCTGTCTTTCATCAACACTGGCTTACCCAATACTCCGTAAGTCAGGGACAACTCGTTCTTGCCATTTAAGAAGATGAATAAATATATGATCTGCAGCTCATTGTGGAACGGATCAGACCTCAAACTGAGAATATGTTGATGTTTTCAAAATAAAAGGTCTTGAAAATCTGGCCTTGTTTCCACTGCATGGTTTGGTTCGACTCAAATCAGTTTTGATAGCATGTCCTTTCTTCTGTTTTTTCCACTGTGGATAGTATCCACTCATTGGAGGCTGGATTCCCCATTTATCTGCGTCGTGACTGTGAGTTAAACTGTCATGACATCATCTTCAGCAACGCACTCGCTGAATCTTTTCAACGGCAAATAAACTGAGGGACATCTGCACTTCGTCCGTTGTACAGCGTAGTGTATCGGCAACTTAAAAAATAGCAGGTTTGGCAAGGTTGACAATCTTGTGATGATGCTTTCTGATCATTCAAGTCTGAAGAGTTTTAACTCAATCTACTTCTATCCGGTTTCTTAATACCTCAATTGAGATGCTAACACAACTTATACCAAGTACCTCAGGTTGGGTGATGTCTAGAGGTGTAAACCACCAGAGGCCCCACGATACGATTTTATCCTGATACTTGAGTCATGAGGCCATTTTAAGCCTTTTGCGATATGGAATGATGATATGGTGAGTATTGCAATACAATATATTGCGATTTAACTGTTTAACTGCTATTTGTGTCCACAAAATGTATTTTGATCAAGATTTGTTTTGTCAAATAAGAGAAAATTCTCTTCAGTCTTTTTATTTACTTCAGTCTTTTTACTTCTCCACAATGAGAGTCAACCCACAGACTGACCAACAAAGTATTCAGTCAAACTGAAGTGAACTGATATCAACAACTGCAGCATTTTCTCAAACTTTCCTCAACTATAAGCTTCACTACTCTAAATTTTTTGGAATGAAACATAAAAAACCCTAACTTTGCAGCATTATTTCAACAACTTCCCGACACTATAGATCCCTTAATCTTCAAATTTCATGTGATACCAGTATCTCCAGTATATTCCTAAAAGTTAGCTGCTACAGTCTCCCGAAAGCTGTAGCTGTAATCTCGAAACAATTTTGATACATGAATCGATATAATATTGCCACGCAAAATATCGCGATACTATGCTGTATCGATCCCCCCCCCACCTCTAGTGATGTCTACCAAGTTGACATGACAATGTCCATGGCCAAATATCACAATTTGTTGGAACTGTGAGCTATTGGCAATGGACAATGGCATCGTCCATCAACCAAACCCAGCAGGTACTATCTACAACTTAGAGCCGTAGCATGCAGTTAAAATGCATCAAGGACACTGGGAGGGTTCCCACCCAACCCCCAACCCCCAACATCCCGGAGCACTCTCTGTTTCTGATAAGAGCTTTAAGTGAGTGAAACCAGCTCCTTGCCGAGGCTCCACGACAGGCAGCCAGACACCTCCAGTGTTATCCCTGATATGCTAATCACGGGAACAGTTTCCCCTCCGACAGAAACAAACGCTGACCAGTGAGAACCAGGTACATCACAAACACACCAGTGGCACTCCACCATTGGCAATCTAGTGAATGTGAAAGCTTAATTTTAACTTTGGTAAAGTTTTCTTTAGGACTGACACTTGTTTGTTGGAGTTAATTCTCTAATATGAACTGGTCATGTAAGGCTGTGTGGGAGAGGAGTAGAGGGATGAGGAGGTGTTGGTAGGGTTAATGTGACTTCATTGTTTATTATATATCTCATGGACACTGGGGGGATATTTGGGTTGCACAGAAAAAAAATTGGGATAGTTGTTTGTGAGGTGGATATGTGATAAATATTGAGTTCTTCTTGCGCAACCAAATTCTAAAAAAGTTGCATCCAAAAAAAGTGTATTCTATTTTGAAACTGATACTTTTTTTCCTAATATGCACTCTGAATTTGAGGCATTGTGTTTTTTTGTTTTCTACATCTTACAGTGTCCAAATATTACAGTTTATGTATATTAGGAATTTGGCGTTTGCATTTCCTTTGCATTCCTTCTTTTGTTTTTTTTTATTTTTGTCACATGAAATAAATGAGTAGGACCTCTAGAGACACTAAGTAAACATTTCTGCACAAAGAAATCTACAGTAAGTCCTGTTCACTGTGTCTTAGCACATTGAGATAACTGGCTTCGATTAAAATGTTTATATAGTAAAACTGAAAGAACAGTTTCAATCTGATATCAGCTGTGCAGCTGATACAAGGGTGGAAGGAGAGATTATCATATCTACGTTATAAGAACTGTTAGAATGTGTTCAGGAAATTCCTAATTGTTGCTTTTACACATTCAAAAGGAGACGCGGTCACAATGGCGCTACCTGGTACAGGTATTCAAATACTCTGAGCCGTCAGTCTGGTTTGGTCAGTTGCTTCTCAGCTAAATGTTCTGCTCATAACAAAACCACAGGAAGTAGAACATAATGACGTGATAAGAGTGATGAGTTATCTGATCCAAAAAGGGAAACATGTGATGCTGTAAAGCAGTGAGTCAGCCACTGATGACGCTGCTAAACCTGCTCGTTCTGGCCATGCAGCCCTGGCACGTCACTCCCACCTACAAACACTGACCACTCCTGTCTCTGTGGGGCAAACACCAAACCCACCCTGACAAAAAACAAAACACAGCTCCAACGTGATGCTGACGAGCATCCCACCGTCAGAGTATCTGTCATCTCGATTATGTCAATCTCAATCTATTCTGTGTTTTACAAGCTTTTTTTAGGTGTTTAAATATGCAAATTCATCATTATGTAATACTAACTTTAGGTGAATTTAGGAGGAATCTAGAGACTCAAATAGTCAATAAACATTTAATGTGTATTTTGGATGTTTTCTTTCCACTAATCTGAAAGAAGACATGAAATAGAAGCAAAAAGGGCTCAAAATCTGCACGTTTTTGCCTGTGGTATCTTGCTCGAGCAGCCAAAACTAAAAAGTGAAAAGACTTGTGGACAGCATGAGTCACCTGTTGTCCGTCTCGATGTGGCATGTCGCCTGTGACTCAGGAACTCATCCTTCATACATGTGCTGACACACTCATGTGCTGGCATGTGTAAACACATACGTATGAATACCAGCCTCGGTTGGTGTCACTTCGATGGAATTTAGAGAAAAAATGTTGCTAACAAGAAGTCCTTGAGAGGCTAAGTTATAAATAGTTCCCTGTTTGTTCAGATTGGAGACAGTGTTATGTGTTTATCTGGGATGATTTTAGCTAAACCCACACACTGTAAACAGTAGAAGTATAGTAATCTATTCATCTGCATCAATGATAAAAAGTCCAATATCATCAATGCAAAATCAAAACGTGGAAATATAAGAATTAAAATTCCCACTTTAAAGTGAAAAGCAGGAGGTCTGTGTTTATTCGTTTTAATAAAAAAATAATAGATATTTTACCATATAAATGTCTGAGAGAGCTCAGAAGAAAAGTATTTGCTTTTTGTGAGTTAATATAACTATAACTGTGTCTTATATTGATCACAGGCCCCCAATTTGAATAAAGATTGTATATTGGCAGACTTTGTGATATCACAAATATGGCATCATTATCCAAATAATCGGTATAATATCAGTTTGTGATTTAGATCACTATACATAGTGATTAATTCTGAACCAAACTATTAAGAAATAAGGGTTTTTTTTAGCCTCTTAACAACTTTTATCCAAGGTTTAATGAATTTGATGAGGTTTTACCCAGAAAATAGACACATTTTGCATGAATTGGTGGTCTACATTACATAATTGGTTTATAACTTTGGTCATTTACTTGCTGGTTAACTAAATTTATGCAGCTATTACACTGTCAGCCTCACACAAAGTAACCAAAACAATGAGTATGCTGAATGTAGCGCAAAACCCGCAGTGACCAAGCGAACAATGTTGCAAAAAGCCTCCGATATAAACAGATAACACCTTCTTATTGTAAGTAATGCTACAATGTCAAACCAGTTTTTCCCATCAGCTTCGTGACAGAGAGGGAAAGAGCCAAATCAGCACAATCTGCATGCTCGGAAATGAGAAGACAAGAATCAGTGCAAATTACAGAAAGATAACACAAACTGGTGCATCCAGTGGATCTTTAGTGAACTAGATCAGAGTTTTGTTGTTGAGAAAAGAAAATCTGCGTTGGTTGCACACAGTTTGTCCGAGCAGCTCTCCAGCTCCGTTACGGGACGACCATGTGAACTCGTTATTTTCTGCCCAAATCCCCATTTACAGAGCCTTCAAAAGACTCAACGCTCACCTTGCTTTTCACTTCCACGGCGTTACAATCCGCATTCCGCAGAGGTTGCGACTTATTAAAGCTCCGATTCATTTTTTGTGGTTGCAGTTTAAAAAAAAAAAAAAAAGAAGAAAAAAGTTGAGCCGCCTTTGCCCGCAGAAAGAGGGGCTCTGGTCCCGGGGTTTCTGGTTTTAAAATCCTCCTGCTTCGTTTCGCGTAGAGAAGTTTGTGTCTCCTTTCGTTTATTTCACCTCCTGAAGTTTTTCTTTTTTAACGCTCTCCGTCACACAGAAGAGAGAACTTTACAGGAGGAGAAGAGGTGAGCAACTCGCCGCGTTGACTTGGGAGTGCGAGTTAAGTTTTGAAATGACATCAGCCCTCCTAAAAAATGGGATCCTAAGAGGCTTTCACTGAATGCTCGGAATCCCCAGCTTCATCATACAGGATCTCACAGTAGCCCTATTACCGCATGTGAGAGCTGACTAAAATAACTATTAATAATAGCCTTAAAACGATAGTAACATGTTATAATAATAATAATAATAATAATAATAATAATAATAATAATAATCACAACAACAACAACAACAATAACAAAACAACAATAATAATAATAATAATACCAATACTAATAATAATTGAAAATAAGCACAAAATAATTTCCCGACTGAAATATTTACAAAATAAGAAATACAAATCGTAAAACGCATATATGACACATACTAATCCCCATATATAAAGCAGGGACATGAGAGCACATATGTTAATCAGCCCTGAGCCTATACATAAACTTAAAGATGCATGTGTGAAACTAAAGAAATACGTTTGTATATGAATAAGTAAAATGTGGATTAGAGAATTACGCTTGTATGAATAAAAAAAAATGAAATTGCCACACACACAAACAAATAAAATACACATACAATAAATAATTGCATATTAAGCAGAAAAAACTGCCAATAAAAAACAAACTCTTAAATTTAAAACTGATAAAAGTGCAAAATATATGGAGGTGCATATACCAATACTGAAATGACAATATTAAAACAAGCCCATTTAAATGTGTAGTAGCAATAAAGTTGAAATAAAACAGCAATAAAATAAAAATAAAATAGCTTTTTAAAGAGGAAATATAAAATGATGTGATCATGGAAAAATAAAACATTGTTAGGTGTATCTTGTATCTTGTAAAAGTCTGAAAACTGTAGTTGAGTTTGCGATAGGTATTAACATGTGTATTTAAAATAAACAATAAAAAATGAAGACTAAACATGAACAATCAATTATATATATGCATGTATTATATGGCTAAAATGATCATTTATATAAAAATATATATTTTAATTAATCGTCAAACTCTCATTCTTTACTACTAGAGAAGTTACATTTAGCAAATCAGTTATGTGGCACAAAGCATCTTGTGATGAAAATGGAGCACTAAAATTAAAATTCCTCACATTTTCCAACGCAGGCCTATGAATGAACTTAACTTAGACTCAGGCAGGAGACATACATTCTGTTCAACCATTGTCTCGGCTACACAGCTGGCTGTTTTATTCACATACTTGTCTTGTGTACAATGTGTGTTACTGGAGGTTTTCACTAGAGGGCACACAGCATAAGACAGAACTAATCGAAAAAACTGCATTTTGCAGGATGTTAATAACAACATGGCAACTGCTCGGGAGCTTAGTATATTCAAAGATACTTGAAGCTTCAGAACTGTCACTGCTGTAATGTTTATCTCTAGATTATGGTAGAAAAAGTCACAGCAGCTTCCTGCCTGGATGTCACATAGGCTGTTCAATCAAGCAGGCTGTGAAAATGGTGAGTAGCCTACTGCTCCTACACTGTCCTTGTCTGTGCGGTTTGCACAACCAATGCTCCAAACAGACGCAGGACACTCAAACACATAGTTAACAGCAAGTATATCTCTGGTCCTGTAGTTCCTTAATCCTACCCATACCATTTTTTGGTCGTTTATGACACTTTCCTAGTAAATCTAAAATTTCCGATAGCACTTGAAGGCAACATCACGCACACTGGTCCTCCAGTGCGCCAGAGGACGCATTTCCCAGCAAATGTTTTTAAAGGCTCTGGTTAAAAGGACAGGTAGTTGATTGTAATGGAATATGGAGAACATTTTAAATAAAAATAAAATGAAACCCCAAATATTTTCAGGCACGTTTTAGTTTAGACAAATCCTGTGCAGGGCCATTCAAGTCTCATGTGTGATTTAATTCTAGGAGTGTGTGTGTGTGTGTGTGTGTGTGTGTGTGTGTGTGTGTCTGTCTGCTGGTACAAACATGTTTTACAATAATGAAATGTTTGACATGACTCTAGTATTATCTCTGTAATTGGTTATACTTTTCCTTCATTACAATGTGTTCAGTTGAGTCCATTTTATTTAAACAAGGCAAGGAAATTGATATGTATTCTCACTTTTAATTCACAAGGAGTGAAAACATGTCATGCTCCTCATATAAACAATATCTTATCTATTCTATCCAGTACCCAGACATGCTCTGCTATGTAGATACAAACATAAATGGATATGATGTGAAGGTAACAGCTCATTATCTGTTACCATCTATTATCTATAATCACTTGAGCAGCTTGTCAGACAGGCCTGGTCCATATTATAACTAATTACAGCAACCTTACTGCGCCAATTATAACTTAATTGGGTTTTATTACAGAAAAGTGCCATTGCTGTGGTTTATTTCTTATACGTTATATGTGACAAAACATCTTCAGAGTTTCTACATGTTAGAGCTTGTAGCTTCTGACTACTTCACCATGAAGCGTTAAGTCCAATTTGCAGCAATTCTTAAGCATCACTTAGGCGTAATTGTCGCTGGAACATGATGGATAAATGTTGTGCAGGTTCAATCCCCCCAAAAAGTCCACAGCATTTCCCTGGAGGCCTCTGTGTGAAGAGGCAGTCCCTCCTGACTGCTGTCCTGCTTTAACAACATTCCTGGGCCCCTGAGGCCGCCTGTGTACAACAGCTGCTGTTTGCAATGCCCCACAGTAGCTGCAACTATTGCTTGTTTACTCACCAGAGGAATGCGTTGACCACAGAAACCCACTAAGTACACTGTCAGATGCTGGTTTCACTTAAACCATAAACACGGAGGGTGAAACAGTGTTTCCTATCTGTTTTTTGTGGTGGTCCTCATCTAGTTCCGGTAGATTGATATCTTTGTTTTTATCCCATTAATGGCTGCAGAGCTAATTTTGGCTTCATAGAATCATACATCATGTTTTTTTTTCTAGTGAAACTGATAATGTTCTGCCCCTTTGATCTCAGATTTTCCAATTGTTGACAATAACTATGATGTGGAGCTCATTATGTTTTTAACCTTTATCAATAAAAAGACACAAAAAGGTTTTGATTTTTTTCCATTATCAATAAATCTTCCCATTATTTTTTTTGGTCATTTGATAAATCATTTTGTTAATAACATGGCAGAACATGGTCAAACATGCCCTGTTTGATTTCACAGTATCTTTAAATATTGTGTTTTATCCGACCAACACTCCAAAAACCCAAATATATGCAGTTTAATATCATGTATAACAATTAAAAACATCAAAACTCACATTTGGGGAGCATGAAACCAGCATATTTTTGTCTTTATTGATTAAAAATACTAAAATGATGATCTGATTGTTAAAATAGTTGCCAATTAATTTCTTGTTGATCAATGATCAGTTAAAAGACTAATTGTTGGAGCTATAGACTCACTATAGACTCTATTGCTCACTTCTATGAAAGATCAGGAAGCTTAATTAGTCACTGATTTAAATTACATCATTGCAGCATTAAACTGTATACATAATAAAATGTGAGGTGATCTGATATGAGGAGATGACAACTGATTGAATTATGTTTTGTAAATGTACATTGTACAAATAAATTGTATGTAATTTGATAGTTAGTGTGAATTTAAGAGAAATTTGGAAGTCAAGTTTATGGCGCCCACTCAAGGCCACTATTGAGTATTGCACATATTCCCATTAGATTCCCTCAGCAGTGTAGAGGGACATGAAACAGTCTGGACTGTGTAAGTTTTTCACAAAATTATTGTGCTAGTGATTCATTTGTAAACAATATCTAGAAATGAGCATGTTTTATGGATCCTTATCCATCATCTACTAGTCTTCATCTTCTTTTTAGGCCATTTAGATTTGTTTCTGTACTGTCCTTTTCTAACAGTTTGGAGCTACTTTAACTTTATTTTTACCACACCATTTATAATTTTTTGCTACTTTAAGCTCATACTCTTCACTAAATTTTGTATTTTTTTATACTTACGCACATTTATGTGGTAACCTTAGTTATTTTATTCTAATGGTTAATCCAAAATATGATAAATGAATAAATTGTAATGTATTATTATAGCTTAAGCTACCTCACAATATATAAAGTAATTAAAAAGAGCTCCACCTTTACCAGCTGCAACATTAAAGTTAATAAGTAATTAAAAACTAATAATATGATATTCAGTATATTATTCTGAAATGTGCCATTCTGCATAATACGAAGCATATTTGGATGCTAATACTTTTACTTAAGTTACATTTTGAATACAGGGCTTTAACTAACTTACTGAAGGAAAAGGTCTGAATACTTCTTCCACAACTGCTTACGACTCAGTCTGACAGTGAGGACAATAAAAACATAAAATAAAGCCTAAATAATAGAAAAAAAGAAAAATTAATTTATAATATAACATGTATATGAGTATAGGTATGTTGTTTTTTAACAGTAGGTGCATTCAGGGTTTCATAATAATACTAGTAATGTTATGATACTATATTATATACAAGGAGCACACCTACAACAAGCATTCCTTTTCAATTTATTTATACAGCAACCTATGCCCTTTATACCTAAAAATATGTGTGTGTGTGTGTGTGTGTGTGTGTGTGTGTGTGTGAAACATGTGTATCTGGAGGAGTCTGCGCGCTTACACGCGCATGTGTGTGTGTGTAACTAAAATCACATAAAGTTACGTGTGCGTGTGTGTGTGTGTGTGTGTCTGTGTCTGGTTCTCTCTTTCTGTGAGAGATAGATAAAAGGATCAAAGGATCAAAGCTTTTGGGTCGACCAATCAGAGCAGAGCAATCAACCAAAATTAACTGCCGCTGTAGAATGTTCCGGCACAGTGACAGCAGAGGTGGACAGACTGGAATTTCTGGCCTCGAACAGAAAGCATTTTTGGCAAAACCATAATACCTATCATTGATCCGACTTCACTTTGTGCGTCCTGAGTTCTTCCTGAACAGCTACATATGTTTTTTGTGAAGAAAAATTAAGAAATTGCTTTGTTAGAGCGATCTGAAAAAACTGTTAAATATGCTTTTCTACAGAAATCTTTCTGTGTTTTTAATATGGGAGTCAATGGGGCTGTTGGTGCGTGTTGGTGGCGCATCTGTGCGTCCTACGCCCAAACTATAACTCTGACAGCTTTACCAGAGGATTGTGAGTGAGAAGACAAATTTTCCTATGTTTCTATGTATAAATTATTTCTGTAGAATGGAATTTGCAGCCTGGAGTGCAGTTTTCAAATTTGTTTTTTGACAGGGGCCAGTGGTTCACCCAGAGGTGCGATTGCCCCGTGGCCCTAATTAGTGTGTGGATACATTTGGTGGATAAACCTCAACATTAATTTTTCTCCTCCCTGATGCAGTAATCCCACATATGACCGGCAGAGGTCAGCAGATACCCACAGAAAGCACATACAATAGATCCTCTCTTGATTCAAAGGGCTTTGTCAGCACTGACAACAATTACAAAGCATGTTTCTTCACCTCCTACCTAAATATGTCTGCATCATGTCCCACAGCGTTTAGGTTTGTTGACATTGCAACATGCATACACACACATGCGTTGTTTTTCCTGCAGCAGAAATAGAACATTGGCTTTTGGACTGTATTGCAATTGAGCAAACATAGAAAAAATAAATCGCTCTGAGAAAAAAGCTGTTTTTCTCTGGTCCAGCCAGGGGGACAGATGGTTTTGAGAAAAGAAATGGGAGAGCCAAGAATGACACTGAAGATGTAAAATGAGACAGAGGGAGGAGGGAGGGAGAAAAAAAAGAAGATAATCATAAAATTTTATACGTTGGTGAAACCAGTCAAGGCCAACTCCTAACCAGGTCCAGTCTAAAGGCAGTAAAGACCAAGTCAAATCAAGCAAATCGAGCCCTGTTTATGGCCATAATATGCACTAGTGTCTTTTCAGTGCTAAAATAGTGATTAATGGGTAAGGATGGACAGAAATAACATATATAAAAACAAGATTTTTTAAAATCTTCTAACATTAAACTAATCTAACGCATCATGTTGGTAGAATCAGCCAATCAGTTTACGTTTTATACAACTGATCCTGAATCCACAGCCACTTGACCAATAGTCGAGCCCCATGAGACAAATCCGAGTCCAAGACAAGTGCCAGACTTAAATTAAAAAAAAGTGGACTTAAGATCTGACTCGAGTACTACAGCCCTGGGTAAAATATAACACAATTTTTGGAAGGACGACTGCTCATTAGGCTAAAAACATGATTTATTTTTAATAAATTGCATTGGAATGCAAACTCATGATCATCTGGAAAAACAAAATGCAAACTTCTGCAGCTCGGGGCCTATTGAAGCTTGGTGAAAGAGTGTTTTACCATTGAAATCTTTTCCTGCACTGAACCAGTATGAGTGGGTTTATGTGCAGGAGTGAATGAATGTGCTTTTACTGACATCCTTGTCCTCGCACTGAAAGACAAAGACAAGGACAAAAAAGACAAAGAAAGATCAAGAAGAAAGGAGGGCAAGAGGGAGGAAGAGAGAGAAGGAAATTAATGAAATAATAAGGAATGAAGAGACAGAATGAATAAAGGCGGAAGACAAAAGTAAGGTAAGATGGGGAAAAAGGGTTGAATTAATCATTGCATTCAGACAGCCTCTCTCCCCTTTTCATGAGATCCTGTGCGTAATGAGGAGCATATAGCAGACAGTCACGTTATACTCAGAACTCATTGCACTGTGTGCTTTTAATCCAGCTCCATATGTCTGAATTCAGGTGGTCCTTTGGTGGTAATGTGAGAGGAGAAGATTACAGTGAGATGAAAAGATACTCGCAGTAATCCATCCGCCGCGCAGAGGCAGAGAAACATCCGGAGCTAGTTATTGGAGGGTATTCAGACTGCAGCGGTGCCAACCTAAAGTCAGCCAGACCGGCAGAAAGGCCCCGGATTCAACCCTCCGCTCTGTTCTGCTCCACTCACTCTCTGATTAAAGAGAAAGGAGGGCACACACACACCCACACACACACACACACACACACACACACACACACACAAATACCGCCTAAATATGCATCTCGGATGATCTCAGCATTCAGGTCATATTGAACAGACATTGCGGTTGTGTTTTAACATAAGCAGAGCTACAGCCTTTCCTCCGGATCACACTGAGTCATGACACACCATCAGACTCTCCAGCCGTGCCCTCTGACTCGTCTACCCTGGTGGACAAAATGAAATGCAGACGCTGTGCAAGTTGCAAAATGGAAAAAGTAATCTTTTTTTTTCTTGTTTCCATCACTCTGTCTTTCTCTCCCGCCGTGGAGTCCTCAAAGTATATGTCTGTGCATGAGACAGAGAGAGGGACGAGGAGGGGGAGGAAAAAATGAGGTAGAAAAGGACGCGGTGAGTCTCTGTGGAGGAGGTAGTCAAGTGAACACATGCAGGGCTGCTGGCAGACACTGTGAAGAGCTGTCACCTCTGTGATGGGGGCGACTTGGCTAAGTAGTGCTGACCACACATCATCTGCCACTGGATTTAAAAAAAAAAAGTACCCATACGTACACATGCTGTTCCACCTTTGTCGAGAAATAGTCTTTCTTTATTTCCTGTCTTACTTGTGGTGTGCCTCAAGGCTTTATTCCAATTAATCCTCCTGTTATGTTCGTTTCTCAGGAACAGCAATAATGTTCGTGGGTCAATTTGACCCGTGCATGTTTAATTATTCAAAAGTGTCAGAAACCAAAAAATCCTAATAAACCTTGTATATATTTCATAATAACTCAATTATTAACTATTCCAATCAATATATAGTGCAATGTGTTCTTTACCTCTCACAGATCATCGTTAAATGAGGATAATTCACTTGTTTTCCATAAAAAAATGCGTGTTAAAATGTTTTTTATGTACATTGGAGAGGCCTACATAATACAAAAAAATACTTTTAACCATTTTATTTTAGATTTTTAAACTTTGAAATGTGTATATTTGACCTGCAACATAACAGGAGGGTTAAACATGCTTCTTCTTAGGAACATTTTTTTTCAAATCCAATATAAATGTAAATGTTTATGCTGATGACATCCAACTCTATATACCAGAAATACCTGGTTCAAATGTTATCACACGATTGTTGTGTTATCCATGTCTATCAGCATTATAGATATGGAGTATAACGGACCTGCTACACCTACTATAGGTCCAAAAGGCCATTAACAGCCCATTAAATGGCCTGCTTTCCTAATGTTTATTGTTAGGAGCCGACCTCAAGGTGCTGTAGGAATTATGACTGTATAAAGAGCAGGTTCAACCAGGACATTGTGTTTTCACGTCCAGTGTGAAACTAAATAGTGAAATGAAAGTCACTTTTTAAGGCATTCACTGTATATGTTCAGTAACATAAAGTATTTAAATCCAAACCATGTTCTTTCTTTCCTAAACCCAACCAAGTAGTTTCCTCCCTAAACTGAAACCACATGGTTTTGGTGCCTAAAGGAAACTGAAAGTGAAACCTAATTAATGTGTCACTGGCCATTTAATGTGCTAATATTAACCCTCTAAACATACTAGTAGGTGGAACGGGGAACCTCTTTTTATGTACAGTATGAGATTACAATTTATAATGGACATTAATTGTGAAGATAACATTTGAAACGGATGTATGGCACTATAGGTCTAACAATTTACCCAAAGTTACTCACTTTATTTTAGCCTCCCAGCTCCATCCATCTGATTAATAATACCATTGGTAATCTGACATTCAATGCAAAACATGTAGATGGAAACCTTGACTAGGCTAGGCTTGAGGGCTACTTGACTCTCATCTCAGTTTTGCTGCTTAAATTAAGTATTTTTTGCCTTGTTTTCTCCTTTGCAATTACTTTGAATGCTGCCCAAAACATATTTCTTCAATCGAGTTTCTTAATATGTGTACAGCCAGTTCAAATCAGCCACATGTGATGACTTTATTTGACCCATTGTGTGAATATCAGAGCATTTTATGTCATGTTTTATTAATTACTGTCTAACTGGCTCTAACTGACATTTTTAATGCTGTGTTCTTTATTTTCCTCCTATGCGCTGAGGTTATTTGGTGGTTTTCTTGGTTTCCATTAGTTTTTTCAGCTGTAGACCTCAAAAGCAATTGAGACATTATTTGTGACCTGTTTGTTTTTTTTATAAGATCTTGACTTGACTGCTTGGGCACGCGCGTGCACACACACACGCACACACACACACACACACACACATGATCAAGCTCAGACATGCACGTATCTATATCATGATCCCGCCCAACCACCGGAGGGTGCCATTGGCATAACGTTACCTCCACACGAACATGCGCTCAGGCACGTACACAGGCCTGTTAAATCTCTGCTGCTTTCACTCGTTGTCTAGATCTCTTTCTCGACAAACACACACACACACACACACACACACACATACACACACACTAACACTTCACACAATGCCACCTCTCACACATAGCTGCCTGCTTAGCTTCAGTCCCCTATGGACGTCGCCTCTCGTCCACGCTGTGTGATTTGTAGAATCTTTTGATGTGTGAAGTGGCAAAGACCTGCAGCCTGATCTGGACTTTGTCACAGTTTCTGGAGTCAGCAAACGCTACAGGGCACTGAAAGAAATGAGAATATGTAAGGGCACTTTTATACTTGCAGTTAAGTCCAAATCCAGTAACGGTTCCCCTTAAAATGTTTTCGTTATGAATCCTTTTATACACGTGTGTAAGGTAGTCAGAAAATCTGAACAAGCAGTTTTGTTTCATCTGTCTCTTAAGGCCAAAAACCTCTTGGGAACCAAGTTTTCTTCACAAAGAATATAAATGCACAATAGCCCTGCCTGATTCAGCAATAGTTCTATCTGATCCCCCTGCTGATAGACAAACACCCTCGTCATCCTCCAACACACTCGTCCTCCTTCCCTCCTCGTGGTGCGATGTGGAGCCACTCCTGGTTCATTTCTTCTCCCTCCAGAATGAAAACATCAGCCATCTGGTCCAGGGGTGAAAGGTCAAATCTCAGGCTGGTAATGAGGATGGCGTCGCTAGGGGGATGCAGGAGGGGTGTGTGTGTGTGTGTGTGTGTGTGTGTGTGTGTGTGCGAGCCTTGCTGAGCGTGTCTGCTTCCTGAGTGAGCATTAAACATTAACGACTCAGCTCTGTGAGTCTGGAGAGAGGAGACGAGAGGATAGGAGATGTGAGTAGAGGCAAAGAGACAGCGCATGGACAAAGTCACTCTCTTTAGGGAGAGAGATGTGCAGGTAGACACATGAATGCACCCAACACACACTCCTATACAGGTACACGAACGCACAGAAAGACAGACTGCATGTGGATACACTCTTCCTTTCAGTCAGCCTCTCCTCAGAAAGCTTTTCCTCTTGTTTATTGACTCAGCCTTCCAACATTCAGTACATCAATAGCTTCGGTCGATGAGAAAGAAAAAGGCACAGAAGCTGCTGCTGTGACGGAGGTGTTTATATGTGTGTGTGTGTGTGTGTGTGTGTCACCAATCCTTTTTCTTCCACCCGAGCCATTTCATCCAGCACATCCCATAATTTTTTCCAGTTATTTTCCACTAGGACTGTAATAATTTCCTCTAGATTTCTACAGGCACTAACTATAACACGCAGGTCTATAAAAAGGTAAGCTGTTAGATAATAGTCACAGGTCTCATTTGGCCTTTGCACCACAGCCACCTAATTGGCTTGAAATCACGACGAGCATGCAGTGTAGTCAAGTACAGAGAGCTCACAAGTAAACTGAGTTATACCCACTTCCTTTTTTGCTCTTTAGAGACTATTATGTGTGACTTTGTATGTGTGTGTGTGTGTGTGTGTGTGTGTGTGTGTGTTGGTGTAGTTGCCATGGAGATGCAAAAGATGATGGGGATAATGGAATGCCCATGTCCTCAGCAGTAAGCCCACCTCTCACACTGTATCAGTAACCTTTGGGTGTGATGTATTTGGTCTCTGTCCCCAGCCACACAGCTGTTTAATCATAATATATGTGCATTAGAGGGCCCCTTCATGCATTACATGTGCAAATAGTGAAACAAATGGTGAAAGGATTGCAGCTCTCAGGGGTGAACAAGGATGATGAAGGGCCAAAATGGGTCTTGTTTGCCATCTTATACACCTTATATGACTGTTATGGACAAGTGAAATGATAAAACTTGACTACTCTAAAGATACTGTACAGTAAAGTATGTTGCACTACAGTAGAAGTCTCAGCATTGTTAAAGCCTGAGTGAAATAAACATTATAGCAAACCGTCCTCACCCAAAAAACGTCCATATAGATGATCCGTGCAAGAAGCTTATTGCCAACTAATTTATTTCTAAGCTTGATGGAACCACCGAAATTCAATAAAATTTACACATAAAAGTTTGTACGTTGCTTGAGGTGGTTTTCGTCTTTTTCAAAAAATAGTTAATGCGTTAAACGGGACATAGAAACGCTTTTTCCAAATGAGTTCTAATATAGCAAACCAGTACCAGCTGACATGAAAGAACAATTATAAGTTGCCCAGTTTAATCCAATTCCTCCATTTTCTCTTGTGGGTGGCCAAAGTAGTCCGATTAGCAACCTCTTTTTTGTTTTTGTTTTTTTCTCTCTCACGCAATCTCTACTTCTTCTACTGTTTGCTGACAGATTAGCCTACAGCAATACATTACACTGCCATCCTCTGACAAAAGTTCACTATACCTTGTTTAATTTGCTTTTTCTTTAATGCGTAATTTCAAAATTTCGCTTCAAAATTCAATTTGACTTTAAGGGAAACACAGCTAGTGTGCAGGAGTCTTCTCTGTATTTTTGATCGAGTCATCCCTCTCCTATGCATCTGTCTATGAAATAGATGTTTTTCCAGTTTAGTAGTATAAAGAATGACAAAGTCCATGTTGGGAGTGGGTCAGGGTGGAAGGATTGGTCAAACAAACAGGACTTTTACCTATGAGACTGCTGTTTGTGTTCTCTGTGAAACATTTTTATACAGTTAATGATTTGAACTCGCATACATAACAAAAAAAAAGTAGGTATCATGTAGATAGCTACAGCAAATAACAATACGTCATGTAAATGCGTCATGTCATTATTTTAACCCAAACTTTGAACTTTTGCTAAACCTAAACAAGTAGCTTTGTTTCAATGTTGACCGGGTGTTCAAAATAGTGATTGTTTCATGTTAGAATGATCCCACACTGCATTAAACATAGAACGATTGTGTGACATTCAGGTTTAAAACAGTGACTGTGTGTCAATTTCATAACATTAAAAAGTTGAGTCATGAAAACAGTCATATCTATGTTGGTTTTGGATTCAATGGCAAACGACCTATTCTGTCATTTAGGTATGAAGATACAACACACATATTCAGCCACATTTATGTTTTTACATATTTGCCTTGATTGGCACAAGATGCAATGACTTGGTACATGCATATTGTCACTGTTCTCTAAAAAAACCAACACGTTTCTCAACAACAACAGTGACTTAACAAAGACAAGTCAGTTTTCGGCCTTGTGAGAATGCAAACTGTCAGATAATCCAATGGATTTTCAGATGGTTTATTTAGCTTGAAAAGTCTGGCAGATGTCTCAACACACAAAACAAACTCTTTATCCTTCACTTTATTTGAAAAATTCAAAATCACCTTATTTGGACATATGTGGCTTTGCTTGGATGGATGTTGTCTCTAAGATGTCATCCAGAGGTTTTTGAAAAGAACTTTTGAAGTCAAGTTTGTGTTTCATCTGCTGCCATGTTGACAGAAACTCAAGACATGAGATCTAAATCTGGAAAAAGGGGTGAAGTTTGGGTAGGACAACAATCATTGCTGTCAATCAAACAAAATGCCTCCAAAGTTCAATTAGCCACATCTGCCTATAATGAAACAATTCATATCAATTTATTTTGTATTTGCACATAAAATTTGAGAACCTCCCTTTATTTCAGTCTCTTTGGGGTTTAATGGCCATAAGATAAAAGTGCTGGATTTATCAGCTACAATTTAAAATGCAGTATAATTAAACGGACAGTCTGTAAAGCCACTTTTTCTGTCCGGCCTGCATACATTGCTCTTTCTAACTTTAAAGGTTAACTTTTCTCCACAAAGAATTTCTGTGCAAATACACTCGTTGAAATTCAGGTCGTAGATTTTGATGCTTCTCTGGCCACAGGAGTGGAAATTGTTTGTCTCCTGAACAGCGGTGAGTCAGAGCACCATCCAGAGAGACCGACTCCGCAATGTTTAATGTTTTACCTCCAGTGTCCCTTTGGTATCTTTTGGTATAAAATATCAGAGAGTGGCTCGGTTGGAGCATTTTGTGTCTGATGTGTAGTGTATTGATTATTTATCTTTTTAAAAGTGCGAGCGTGAATCTTTCACTCATGGGAAAAACTAGATTTTGTGCTGCTTTCTTGCCTTGAAGGCTGGATATTTACAATCTGTGTTAGAATACTTGGGACAGCCTGGGGAAATTAAAGATATAACTCACAATGTATTCACAGAATATCTGCTGGTGGAAAATTAAAAAGCCTTTTTCTGACAGACCTCCAGACATTTCATAACCTCAGTATTTTGTTTTTACTGTATACAAGCCTTGAGGACACAGTCTAGTCTGGTGAATGATTTCTACCTTTAGATTCTGATTGTGTGTGTGTGTGTAAATGCTCTCTTGTAGTCTTAGTTGGTTATTCTAGCTATTATGCAACAATATTAATTTTTATGAAAAATGACCAGGTATGTGTTTCTGAGGTCACCAGACAAGATTGTAATTCATATTTGAGCTGGGCATTAATCACATAATAACCTGATACAGATGAATAAAGTATCTTGGTGCATTCTTGTCTAAACTCCCTTTCTCGTGGCTGTTAGATGTAAAAGAGGACATTGTTGTCATGTTTACTGCACATCTTCCACATTATCTACACTGTTATTGTCTTGCGGTCTCACGGGGGCGCTGGATGTCATGAGTGGGCCGACTGGCTGAAGTGATATGAGAACATTTGTTGTACTAATAACAAAGGCCTCCTTCATGTTTAACTCACACTTTCTTGTAGTTCTTCCATACATGGGAAAAAAACTGATGCATGCATTTTAATTTGACATCTTTTTTTTTTTATTCAGCCCTGAGCTGCAATGACTCGCAGTGTGACCTCCTGTCCTTTGTAAAAGTCAACATTTAGCCATTCTGACCAGATTTAACTTCATTTATCTCCAACTGATACAACCACAAAATGATATGTTAGGTTTATTTTCAATGAATTAAGACCTTTTAAGTGAAAATTGATGACCTTAAAGTTGGAGATGTACAGTGTATCAAAAGATGATGAATTCCGAATTCAGAGCGTATATTTACAAGTTATTAGTTTCAGCATAAAATATACTTTCTTTCTACAGTTTTCAATTGAATACATGTCACAAAGGATCGACCTGCCGGCCTAATGATTAAGGAAAGCCCTGCTCTACCATAGCCAACCCCTTTTAACTTTATTTGTTGGGCTATGTTTTCTATTCTTTCTGCAAATGACTACACATCAAAGTAACACATTAAAAGGAAATATGTTAATAGAAGATTAAAGTTACTGCAGCTGCTTTGCATACAACATGAATTAACAGAAATGAAAGTAATAATGACAGAACATAATAATAAAAATACATGAATAAAATAATAACAATAACTTAAATCGAGCATCAATAAAACAGTTGTATCTTTAAGATGTCTGACTCCAAAAAGAATGGCTGTTGTGTAAAACAGGAATAAAAACTCAATGCCTTAAATTCATTAAAAATCTGTTTTTGAGCTGTATTTAACTGATTTGCAAATCATTGCTTTTAAAAAAAATAGTTTTTCATTGTGTGCCAACTTTTTGGAATCAGGGTTGTACCAAACAAAATGAGCTTGACAGTGGAATAAACACTATTTTCCTACATATAGTAAAACATGCAAGGATCCTGGTCATGTGCTTTGTGGGACAAAATGCTGGTGCAAAAATCTGGCATGAATTTAAGTTCACATGATTCCCAAATGAGTAAAATGTCTGTCTGGATCGGCTGCTGTAACTTATGTATTGATATTACATTTCACCGTGCACAGGCCCATTTTAATTTAAAACATGCAGCTGTTTGGAGAAACATGTTCGTTACATGAAGCTTAGAATAAGTTTGTGAAAAGTTCCCGTCAGGCCTTCAGAGAGAGAGGGAGAGAGAGACGTAGAAGGAGACAGTCAGGATGCAGACACGGTGTCTCGGCTTGTCTTCCTCCCTACTCCAGCGGTGAAGAGTGTTTATGCGAGTAGTGTGCAGCGTGAACGCGTCCCACACGGCTATTTGATTGAAAGAAAACAACATCAATCTAGTGCAGGCCCAAAGGCCTTTAAATAACCGACAGGCTGTTTAGAGCAGAGATCCCATTCACTCCCTGCTGCTGCTGACTGTGGACACACACACAGTGACACAGACAGAACTGTACACACACACACACACACACACACACACACACACACACACACACACACACACACACACACACATATACACAAACACACACACACACACACACACACACACACACACATATATAGATAAACAGATCTCTCTCTCTGTGACTCCATCACAGTTTAAACCTCGCTCGCCTCCTCATCGTCTTCTCCTCCCTCCTTCCCAAGTGTATTGTGGTCATTTTCATTCATCGCCCCCATGATGCTAAAATGTCAAGGTTAGAGTGTGCCAGTTCTCACACACACACACACACACATACACACACACATGGCCAGAGGAGAGGGAGGGGAAGGGACTTTGAATACAAGAATTAGTCAAGCGTGCATTTTCCTTCTTCTCCCTTTCTTTGCCTCTCTCGCTCCTCTGCTGCCCCCTTCTCTTTGTTGGTGGGGCCTTTGGTGTGTGTGTGTGTGTGTGTGTGTGTGTGTGAGTTTAAGGGGCGACAAGTTGCAGGCAGTGTGAGGAGGGTTATCAGAGGTGTGGGTTGGGCTTTAACGTGGTTTGGTGGTTTTATTTTGCACTGGTGTTGCATACAGTTAAATTAACAAGTGGAGTTAAAGAAATAATCATCTCATATTCCAGAGTCTTTTTTTACAAGCTCACTTTTGAGCCAAAGTGAGATGCATACCATTACATTTTTGATACTTACAAAATGAAAAAGCAGAACATTAACCAATTAACCAAGACCTTGGTTAATGAGAACATCCTTTTAGAACTGGATTTTTTAAATTATGATTTTAGGCTAGGTTCTCTTCTAAATTAATTTTTTTAACCCCTTTGGAAACAAATTCTTCAAGTTTTTACATCTGTTTTGAAGTGAAGCAGAGAAAAGGTAGAGCAGTGATATAAACTAACCTGTAGGGATACATTTGCTTCCAGGCGTTGATGTTTTTACCAATCCTTTATCTGAGGCTGACTCTTTATTTTATAAAGGGCCTTAGCACTTTCAACTTTTCATGTACAGCACTCCCACACCACTTGAGCGTAAGTATGAAAGTCGTGTAAAGCGTGATACTTTTTTTTAAAAAAGGGAGGAAACGTGTCTGAGGAAGGGATCAACGCATGCAGGATGGTTTGATAAGGTTAGAGTGTGAGCTTTTTTTTCATGTTTTATTGGGCCTTCTGACAAATGTACAAAAAGAGGGCAGTAGAGGCCTGAACTACCTTCACTTCCCCCTAATATCTCATTTTTACCCCTTCCTCCTAAAAAAACTCCCCCATCCTTCTTCGAAAGAACCACCCCTCTTCCCCCAGCAACCCCCACCCCATCCCTAGAGGAGTGCCCCAAGGGAACAGAGGTAAACATGCCCCCGTTCCCTTCACCCCCACTCAGCTCCCACAGCCCTCACCTCACTCCCCCCTCCCTCTCTCCCTCCCTCACGTCTCTCTCTGTTTGTTTGCCAACGGGCTGCTTTCTGCACTTCTTGTTTGGCGTTATGAGGCCTTAAACTCAGGGCACACTTTGAAGATGCTGCAGAAAAAAACCCCAAAACGCCTAAGATAAAGATCAATTTGTAAGGTTAGGGGAACATCTGCCCGTACTTTCTATGCATTTACAACTGGAAATCATCAACTGAAAAAGTGTTCATGCAAGCTTACACTCACCTTGTTTTCGGGCTCTAAACAAAGGCAGACACAGGAAGAATGCACACATAACAGCTGTCACACACACTCAATACTTTTAATGTTCCAACAGGGTCAAGATTTGGAAAAGTTACTCAGTCACAAAACAATAGCTTGCATTATTTCATTCTTGAAAAGAATATCCTGCTATTTTTCCTCCAGAGAATGCCAAGACAAGTCCATAAAAAAAAAAAAAAATAGCTGACATGTTTACAGTATGTTCATGTGGTGTTGGAGTAGAGAGCTGTGTAGGAGTGAAAGGTAAGCGTGGGAGAGATGAGCGGAGAGGAAGGAGAACTGCTGTTGGGGGCTATGTTTGTGTGTGTGCGTGCGTTTGTGTTGTTTTTTCTTCCCTGCAGTGAAATTAATGCTCATTCCAAAGAAATAGAAAAGGAATTATATGAGTAATATAATGAGTTGTCCCACTAGTACAATAGTGAAAAAGTCAAAACACTGATTAAAATAAAGTTGTATCATTTAATTTTTTTTCTATTTGCTGTTTGGAGCTGATGTAATGTGTTTAACTAAGCTCTGCATACAAGCTTCACACCAATTTGCATCTCATCCGTCTCCACTGACCCCCCCCCCCCCCCCCCCCCCCCCCCCCTTCGTCTTGTCTTCACTGCAGATGTGGAGATAGATGAAGCTTCCTCGTGCATCTCTGTCACCCAGTAATGCAGTCCGCTGGGTCACCTGGTAAAACAGCCCATATGGTGGGAGGTTTCAACAACCCACACACACACACACACACACACACACACACACACACAGGCATGCAAACACTGTGTAAGTGAAAGGGAGAGGCTGGAGACTCTGCAGAAAATGTCTCTTCCTTTTTTTTTCTAAACCATGATGCAGACCAGTCCCTATACCTCCCCCTATTTAAACACACACACACTTCAGTGTTACGAGGTGTCGCTGGTTGAAGACAGACGAGGCAGGTCTGCTCAGGATTAGTTCACCACAACCCTATAGCCTTGCCCCCACAAACTGGACTTCCTTGTCTTCGTATCTTTCTTCCACACCTGTTCCAGCACCGATTTGTACAGTAGCTCTCTCAATACTTGGCTATTACATTTCCTTTGAAGCGCCATATTTCTTTCATGAGTGGATATTTTGTGGCAGCGGGGATTCAGAGAGTTAGAATTTAACACTTATCTGCTGCTGAGAAGTTACAGGAGCTCGGTGAGAACGCCATGTGCCCTTCAGAGGTCCCCACAGGCTGAATTTATTTGCTTCAGAGCCTCCAGGAAACAATCTCCATTGTTCTAAAGGTTTTCCCTCTGAAAGGCTCTGGGGGTATGCTACCTCATAAAAGAGACTGTTAATGTACTCTGACCCGGGGTGGGATTATTATTTCGACAGTCTCTTGGCTCACAGGAGGATTGGGCTCGGTGTATAGGGCCGGCACGGCTGGATCATTGGGAGCAGGTTGGACAAGGTGCCATCGAAACACAGATGTAGGATCAGCTATCAAAGAAAGCTAACTAGGTGTTTTGGCTCAGCTTGTGACACACCACATGAGCGGAGGAACGGTGGAAATGAAACAAAGGAAATATGTACAAAGACAGTTTGACGCTTTTGCACATGCATACGGTGCACATATACAGCTTGTGTACATGCTCACATCCACGCAGACAGATCACATTGTTTTGAATGACTCCGCTTTTGTTTTGCAGATGTTTGGCGGAGGAAGTTCTTCTGATGTTCAGAGCCGACCAAGCCGTCATCTTCTGAGCACATATAGACGTCTAGATGTAAAGCAGTTTGTGTTGCCTCTTTTTAAACTTGTCCCTGAATCATTTGGGTGTTTTGTTGTATGGAGGAGGCATTAATGCACTCAGGCTGATAAAAACAATATCGAGCACCTTTTACTTTGATGTGATCAATATTTTCATTGCAACCCTCTCAAAAGGACAATGTGAGTGCACTCAGCACTGATCTCTACCAGTCTCCGTCTCCCCTCCCAAACAAAGAGAAGTTAAATGTATTTCATTTAACAAGAAGATAAAAAGCAGGGATTTATTTATCATGTATTGTGCTTAACTTCAATGGATCACAATATATCGAGTACAGAATTTATCTGCAGATGCTCCGGTTCAAAATGAGGCAAATTTTTTCAATGGATGTCAGTTTTTGAGCCACAACAAAGGCCAAAATATTGCCTACCTGATTGCCAAAAATGCCTTTTCCTTTTTGAAGAGTTTATTGATCACTTGCGACCCCTCCTGGCATTATAAAACAGATTAGCCAATAAAATAAGTATTTCAGATATTGTGAACCACCCGGCTGCGAGAGATCCTAAAGCATACAGTCATACATATGCACAAGTATGAAAAATAAGCTGCAGACAGACAATCAGATACACACACAGACACACACGTGCGATTGAAAGCATGATGCCTTACGCCTGGCGGGGACAAAAATTTGCTATTTGAAAGTTGTCGCTCGAAGTGATGAACCTCCAGAGATTTATCAAGACTCTGAAGCTCCCCTCAGCTTTACAGAGATTTATAGCGAGTTTCAGCTCATTGTTTAGCTGTCTGACCCACAACTTTACTGTTGTCCTCTTAAACCCAAACGTACAGACAAACACAGAGCTAAAAGACAGAAAAATACTTTAAATGCATTAGAAAAAGAAAACGCATATAACTACATGTATTGTGTTAGATCACAGTCATACAGTATGCCTTTGAAACTTGCAGTTGTTCTGTCTGCGGGTGATTTGATGTGCTTTTGGATGCATATGTGCCTATTTGCATGCTCCTGTGTGTCTCTGCTGCAGCTTCACACACGTACCTTATCTCACATAGCTTCGTATAGCTTCTGGTGCATCTCGCCACATATACATGCATACACACATACACACAAGCCGCCCTTCGAGGAAGTGGTTGCCTTTTAGGCTTTCTGGTTTCACATATCTTGTTGCTGTGTGTCCGTGTGTGTATGTGTGTGTGTATATGTGCAT